>NC_050096.1:190922989-191226019 GCF_902167145.1 Zea mays | reverse complement strand
CCTGGCACCGCACCCATCGCAAAGAGACCATACCACATGGCCCCCACTGAGTTGGCAGAATTGAAACTTCAGATTTCGGAACTACAACAAAAAGGGTACATCCGTCCCAGTTCGTCTCCCTGGGGAGCACCCGTTCTTTTCGTTACCAAAAAGGATGGGAGTATGAGGATGTGTATTGATTATCGATCCTTGAACGAAGTTACAATCAAGAATAAGTACCCTCTTCCCCGGATCGATGACCTCTTCGACCAACTGCAAGGAGCCAAATACTTCTCCAAGATAGATCTCAGGTCAGGGTATCACCAACTCAGGATTAAGGAAGCAGACATTCAGAAAACTGCATTCGTCACCAGATACGGGCAATATGAATTCACAGTGATGCCATTTGGACTAACCAACGCACCCGCCTTTTTCATGAACCTCATGAATAAGGTATTTATGGAAGAATTGGATAAGTTTGTCGTGGTTTTTATCGACGACATCCTCATCTATTCCAAGAGTCGCAAGGACCATGAGCAGCACCTTCGAACCGTCCTCGGAAGACTCAGAGCACATCAACTTTATGCTAAGCTCAGCAAGTGTGAGTTCTGGTTAGAGAAGATAGCCTTCCTAGGGCATATCTTGACTGCTGAAGGGATAGAAGTGGACCCATCTAAGGTAGAAGCTGTTTCAAATTGGAAGCAACCATCCAACGTCAGTGAAGTTCGAAGCTTTCTGGGAATGGCAGGGTATTATCGCCGCTTTATCAAGGGATTCTCCAGCATAGCAAAGCCCATGACAGAACTTCTCAAAAAGGACAATAAGTTTGTATGGACTCCCAAATGTGAAGGAAGTTTCCAAATCATCAAGGAGAAACTTACAACTGCACCAGTCCTAACCCTGCCAGACATACACCAGGATTTTGTCATCTTTTGTGATGCTTCCAAGCAAGGCTTAGGGTGTGTCTTAATGCAGAATGAGAAAGTCATTGCTTATGCATCCCGATTACTCAAGCCGCACGAACAGAACTATCCTACCCACGATCTGGAATTGGCAGCCATAGTGCACGCCCTAAAAATTTGGAGGCATTATCTGATTGGGAACAAATGCCACATCTTCACTGATCACAAGAGTCTAAAGTACATCTTCACGCAACCGGACCTCAACTTCCGTCAAAGAAGGTGGCTCGAATTGATCAAAGATTATGACCTCGAAATCCACTACCACCCCGGAAAGGCCAACGTGGTAGCAGACGCCCTCAGCAGAAAACCCTTCGGGGTTAAGGGAGCAAACTTTCTGGAAGATTGGAAGAAAGAATCAGCTCAGCTAAATGCATGTCTGGGAGATAACGGTGGCTTGGAAGTCAAGCCAAATCTAGAAGATCTCATATGCAAGGCCCAACGCCTGGACGCAGAAACAACCAAGCTTATGGAAAGAGCACAAAAGGAGCAACTTCCGGACCTCAGGACAGATAATCAAGGAGCCCTCTGGTTCAAGGATCGCCTGTGCGTGCCAGTGGGAGAAACACGAGAAACCCTGCTCGATGAAGCCCACAACTCAGCTTACTCTATCCACCCAGGGACCACCAAGATGTACTTAGACCTTAAGACCAGATATTGGTGGAAAGGGATGAAAAGGGAAATAGCACAGTATGTGGCCCGATGTGACACCTGCCAGCGAACAAAGGCCGAACATCAGAAGCCTGCAGGCCTGCTTCAACCCCTCCCAATACCCGAATGGAAGTGGGAAGAAATAGGCATGGATTTCGTAACCGGACTGCCCAGATCACAAAGAGGAAATGATTCCATATGGGTAATAATCGATCGTCTCACCAAGGTGGCCCATTTCATTCCAGTAAAGACCACTTTTGGAGGAGCAGCCCTCGCCCGATTATACCTTAAAGAGATAGTCAGGCTACATGGCATTCCACGGAAGATAGTATCAGATAGAGGAACGCAGTTCACTTCAAAATTTTGGAAGGGCCTTCAGCAAGCAATGGGCACCAAGCTAGATTTCAGCACTGCTTATCACCCCCAGTCAGATGGTCAAACAGAGAGAGTCAACAAGGTCCTTGAAGATTTACTCAGAGCCTGCGTATTAGCCTTCGACAGAGATTGGGAGTCTAGTTTGCCGTACGCCGAATTCACATACAACAACAGCCATCAGGCCAGCATCAAAATGTCACCATTCGAAGCACTGTATGGAAGAAAATGCCAGACTCCCCTAATGTGGTCCAATGTAGGGGAAAGGACACTAGAAGGACCCGACTTTGTTAAAGAAGCCGAAGAAAAAGTTGCTTTGATCCGCAGAAGGTTACTTGAAGCTCAGAGTCGACAGAAGAGTTACGCAGACAATAGGCGAAGGGAACTCAGATTTGAGGAAGGAGATTTTGTTTATCTCAAGGTTTCCCCAATGCGTGGGGTCAAAAGGTTCCAGATGAAAGGAAAGCTAGCACCCCGTTTCGTCGGTCCTTACCCTGTCATTTCCCGAATAGGACCCGTGGCATACCGTCTTGAGCTACCAGAATCCATGTCAGATATTCACAATGTGTTCCATGTGTCTCAACTCCGCAAATGCCTAAAAGTACCAGAAACCCGTATCGAGGCAGAAGCAATAAAGATTCAAAAAGATCTCCAGTACCGGGAAAAGCCAGTGAAGATTCTCGACTCAACAGTCAGAAGGACCCGCAATTCAGAAGTGAAGCTCTGTAAGGTTCAGTGGAGCAGTGATGGAGAAGAGGAAGCCACCTGGGAAAGTGAGGACTCTCTGAGGAAGGAATACCCTTACCTTTTCTCGAACCCCGTCTGAATCTCGAGGGCGAGATTCCTTTAAGTGGGGTAGGTTTGTAGCATCCCAAAAATCCCAATCTAGGTTTGAAACCCTAATCCACCTTTTACCCCTCCCTTCATCCTCTAATTCTAAGTTCTCCACTAAGTTTTTCTTTCATCATATGCATACATTTTGTTTGATCACAAGGCACCTCACTTAGATTCTATTTTCTAAACACTTAGAATATTCACAAAATATTTGATTCAAAAGAAAAAGGGGCAAAAAGGGAAATGGGGTTTGAAAAGTAAAAAGAAAAAGGAAAAAAAAACCCTCTCCTTGCCCTGTTGGACCGAATCTCGGCCCAACACCCGCAACCCCCCCTTTTCCCACGCGCCCGCGCTCCCCGCTTTCGGCCCAACTACGGCCTGCTTCCGCGCGCGCGACAGCCGCTCCTCACCTCGCCCTCCCTCTCGCTGACAAGGCGTCCCCACCCGTCAGCCACCCGCTCTCTCACTCGCTCGCTCCCTCTGACCAAGTGACCCCAGGGGTCAGCTGCTTCGTCGTCCGTCCGCCGTCCCCTCGCCGAAGTCACCTCCGGCCGTCGCCTCCGTCCTCCCCTCTACCATCCTGCCACACAGGAAAGTTTGGCACCGCTCCATCCTCCTCCCCTTGACCAGCGTCCTCGCCGGTACCGCCCCGCCGTAGCGTCCCCTCGGCGGCGTTGTGCGCCATTTATGGCGGCACCGGGAAGCTCGCCGGAGTCAGGGAGCTCCACCGCTCCCCTTGCCTCCGCGCGCCTATAAAAAGCTCGCCCTGAGCTCCTTCTTCCTCGCACCAGCTTCGGCCATCCCTCTCCTCCCTTTTCCCGAGCCCAATTCGCAAAGCGCCGGCGTCGTCTTCCTCTCCGGTGAGTCTCTTCCTTCTCCTCCCTCTCCTTCTCTGTTGGTCCGGCAAGGAATTGAGTGAGCAGAGCAGCTCCCTCGCGTCGCCACGAACCCAAAGCGCCACTCCCCCACCCCGATTGCTCGCCCAGAGCTCACCGACGGCAACCCCGCCGCGAAGCTCCGCCACCTCCCCGCGGACAGCCCCCTCCCGGCCCCCTCTAGCCAAATTGAGCCCACCTCTAGGCTCGCCAGCCCCTCCCCGTGCTAAGGCACCTACGCATTGTCCAAGAACCGGGCCACCGGCGGCGAACCGCCACCGAGCCCACCGGCGGCCGAGTCCTCCCCGCGGACGGCCGGTTCATTCCCCCCGTCAACCGTAACGCCGTCCCTTCCCCCTCTCTCGCTGGCAAGTGGGCCCCATGCGACGCCGTCACCCTCGCGGCCGCGCCGTTCTCCCCCCCTCGCTCGTGGGCCGCCGCTGGGCCGAAAGCGCCTCAGCGCGCGCTCGCGCCCGGGGTGGGCCAAAAATCATGCCCCCGGCCCAGATGAGAGGAACTCCCTTCTCTTTTTCTTTTCCACCCCTTTTTCCCATTTAAATAGTTTTCTCAATATTTTATGCACAAAATATTATCAAAAAGGATTTCCAAGGTCACATAAAATAATGTTGTTAGGAAATGGCACACTATGATTGATAAACCACTGTTGATGTATTGTTTTACTGTATGTTTCCTAGAAGAAGAGGGAACCGCAAATCCGGATCCCGTAGCCCCGGAAGAGGGACCAGAGCCCGAACTTCCGGAAGTAGGTCTTCTATGCCAGGAAAGCTTCGACGAAGGCAAGTCCATCCTTCCCTTGATGCATAAATTACCTATTCTCTCTACCACTGCCTAGGCCGGGAATCACGGGGGAATATTGCATTGGGAGTGAGAGATGGCCCGCATTAACATATACTTTCTGGATACGTAATGTGGTTTGGAAAGAAGGGCAATGTGTTCCCCCAAATAAAGAATCTTCTTGAAAAGTTTTGCGATGAAGGGTACTCACCCTCATCACCCTGGGAGTGGGATGATCAGGGACTCCCTGGTTTAGGGGAGGGCCTAAGGTGTTGGCTCAGCTGGTTTAGGCGTGAGCAGAAGGATTGTCCCCTCATATAAGGACCGGTTTGTCATTTTCACTACCTGTACTCTTTTATCGTACAACCACTCGAGACTGTGTGGGCAGTCACTCAATCCGAATTCGTGCGGTCCAACCCCAGGGTTAAGAAGGCTGGGGAGCGCCGGGAGGATAAGGAGGGGGAAAGTTTTGTCCGGTTTGGGCATGGTGGTGGCCTGACTCCTTCCGGATAACCGTTAAGGTTAGGATGCACGAGTAAGGAAAGAGATCCGGCATTCGGGTCTCGCGACGGTGAGATCGCAGAAACCGGGCTAGTGGGTAAAGTGTACCCCTCTGCGCAGAGTTGAAACCTATTCGAATAGTCCGTGTCCACTGGTATGGATGAGTCTGGTATGGTATGGCAATTAGAGCTTTTTCACTAAGTTTCTTAACAAGGAAAAGGTGTGATTAAATGGGTATTGAAAAAGAGAATAAAGCCACGGGAGCGGGAAGCTCAGTGGTGGTTGAGTTTTTGGTTACTTTTAAGACCATGGGAAAACCTTCAAGCAACTGCCTCTCTCTAAGAAAAATGATGAGTGACTACAACTCCACCAAATTGAGCATGTACATCATAGGTCTCTTTCTCTCTATGGGAGCGGGGTGGGCTTGCGGAATACCTAGTGTATTCACCCAGATTTATTATGTTTTTCAGCAGCCGAGGACTTCTTCTCTGCTATGCTTGATTAAGAGGGCTGTGTCTGCACCCAGTTCTGCCTGTGGCTTGGGCTAGTGTATTTTCCTACTGCGCTTCTCTATTTGGCTCTCTCGAGCTTGTACCCCGGTATTGTAATAAATTTATCTAAACTCTGTACTATTTGAAGTAAGGAATGTGTTTACTAGCCTCCTGGGACTAGTAATTGTTTCACATTTGAGTCCCAAAGGATCGGGACGCTTCAGTTGTGTTGTGAGCTCTCGTTGCGATTTGTGTGCGTGGTGTTGCTGTGATTTCTTGTCTTGAGTGCGTTGCTAATCCCTCCCTTGCTCCGTGTTTCTTTGTGAATTTCAAGTGTAAGGGCGAGAGGCTCCAAGTTGTGGAGATTCCTCGCAAACGGGATTGAGAAAAGCAAGCAAAACACCGTGGTATTCAAGTGGGTCTTTGGACCGCTTGAGCGGGGTTGATTGCAACCCTCGTCCGTTGGGACGCCACAACGTGGAGTAGGCAAGCGTTGGTCTTGGCCGAACCACGGGATAACCACCGTGCCATCTCTGTGATTGATTTCTTGTGGTTATTGTGTTTTGACTCCTCTCTAGCCACTTGGCATTTACTATGCTAACGCTTAACCAAGTTTTTGTGGCTTAAGCTTTCAAGTTTTACAGGATCACCTATTCACCCCCCCTCTAGGTGCTCTCATTTGGTATCGGAGCCGTTCTCTTCACAAAGGGACTAACCGCCCGAAGAGATGGATCCTAAGGGGAAGGGTATCGTGATCAACGATAAAGAGAAGGAATCTTTCGTCAACGAGCCGAAGGATGACAAGCCTACCGACTCGGGCTCGGGCCATAGACGGAAAGATGGGAAGAAAAGAAGATGAGGCGCATCAAGGAGATCGTCTACTACGACGACAGCGATGAGTCTACTTCTTCCCAAAAGGACGACGACCACAACGACTACGAGAGAAGGAAACCGGTCAATTCGAACTTTTCTTTTGATTACTCTCATATTCCTCAAAGTACAAATGCTCATTTATTATCTATTCCACTTGGTAAACCTCCTCATTTTGATGGAGAGGACTACGGATTTTGGAGTCACAAAATGCGTAGTCACTTGTTCTCTCTCCATCCTAGTATATGGGAGATTGTAGAGAGTGGAATGCACTTTGATAGTACGGATAGTCCCATGTTCATTAATGAGCAAATTCATAAGAATGCACAAGCTACTACTGTTCTTCTAGCTTCATTGTGCAGGGATGAATACCACAAAGTGAGCAGCTTGGATAACGCCAAGCAAATATGGGACACCCTCAAGATTTCTCATGAGGGGAACGACGTCACCTTGCTCACCAAGATGGAGTTGGTGGAGGGCAAGCTAGGTCGATTCGCAATGATAAGGGGCGAGGAGCCAACCCAAACATACAACCGGCTCAAGACCCTTATCAACAAAATAAGGAGCTACGGAAGCACACGATGGACGGACCACGACGTCGTCCGATTGATGCTAAGGTCCTTTACCGTTCTTGATCCACATTTGGTGAATAATATTCGTGAGAATCCCAGGTACACCAAAATGTTGCCCGAAGAAGTCCTTGGAAAATTTGTAAGCGGGCGAATGATGATCAAGGAGGCAAGGTACGTGGACGACGCTCTGAATGGTCCAATCAATGAGCCTCAACCTCTTGCTCTCAAGGCGACAAGAAGCAAGGAGGCGCTACCTAGCAAGGTGGCACAAATTGAGGCGGCTAGACTTAATGATGATGAGATGGCCCTCATCATCAAGAGATTCAAGACGGCGCTAAAAGGTCGCAAGGGGCAGCCAAGCAAGACCAAGACAAAGGGGAAGCGCTCATGCTTCAAATGTGGTAAGCTTGGTCATTTTATTGCTAACTGTCCCGACAATGATAGTGATCAGGATCAAGGGAACAAGAGGGAGAAGAAGAAGAACTATAAGAAGGCAAAGGGCAAGGCACATCTTGGGAAGGAGTGGGATTCGGATTGCTCCTCGTCCGACTCCGACAATGAAGGACACGCCGCCACCGCCTTCAACAAGTCATCCCTCTTCCCCAACGAGCGTCACACATGCCTTATGGCAAGGGAGAAGAAGGTATGTACTCGAAACTCTACTTATGCTTCTTCAAGTGAGGACGAATGTAGTGATGAGGATGAAATAGATTATTCATGTTTATTTAAGGGCCTAGATAGAACCAAGGTAGATAAAATTAATGAATTGATTGATGCCTTGAATGATAAGAATAGGCTTTTAGAAAAACAAGAGGACTTGTTGTATGAAGAACATGACAAATTTGTAGAAGCACAAAAATCTCATGCCTTAGAAGTTAAGAGAAATGAAATGCTTTCTTGTGAATTATCTTCTTGCCATGAGACAATTTCTAGCTTAAGGAGCATTAATGATGATTTGAATGCTAAGTTAGAAATAGCTAGTAAATCAACAACTTGTGTAGAAAATGTTGTTATTTGCAATAGATGTAAAGATTTTGATATTGATGCTTGTAGTGAACACATAGCTTCTATTGCAAAGTTAAATGATGAAATGACTAGTCTTAATGCCCAACTTAAGGCTAGCAAAAGTGATTTTGATAAACTAAAGTTTGCTAGGGATGCCTACACGATTGGTAGACACCCCTCAATTAAGGATGGGCTTGGCTTCAAGAGGGAAGCTAAGAACTTAACAAGCCATAAGGCTCCCATCTCCGCCAAGGAGAAAAGGGAAGGCCCCTATGGCAAGTAGTACTAAAAAGAACCATGATTTTATGTACAATGATAGAAGACAGTCTCATAGGAGTTGTAATGCTTTTGATTCACATGCCTATGATTCTTATGCTATGTTTGCTCCCAGTTCCTCCTATATGCATGGTAGAGATATGCCTAGGAAAAATATTCATCATGTGCCTAGAAAGAATATTGTTCATGTTCCTAGGAAAGTTATGAATGGACCCTCTACAATTTATCATGCTTTAAATGCTTCCTTTGCTATTTGTAGAAAGGATAGGAAGATAGTTGCTAGGAAATTAGGGGCAAAATGCAAGGGTGATAAAACTTGCATTTGGGTCCCTAAGACAATTTTGACTAACCTTGTAGGACCCAACAAGAGTTGGGTACCTAAGACCCAAGCCTAAATTTGCCTTGCAGGTTTATGCATCTGGGGGTTCAAGCTGGATTATCGACAGCGGATGCACGAACCATATGACGGGGGAAAAGAAGATGTTCACCTCCTACGTCAAGAATAAGGATTCCCAAGATTCAATCATATTCGGTGATGGGAACCAAGGCAAGGTGAAAGGTTTAGGCAAGATTGCAATATCAAATGAGCACTCTATTTCTAATGTGTTTTTAGTTGAGTCTCTTGGATATAATTTACTATCTGTCAGTCAATTATGTAATATGGGATATAATTGTCTATTTACAAATGTAGATGTGTCTGTCTTTAGAAGATGTGATGGTTCACTAGCTTTTAAGGGTGTACTAGACGGCAAACTTTATTTAGTTGATTTTGCAAAAGAGGAGGCCGGTCTAGATGCATGCTTAATTGCTAAGACTAGCATGGGCTGGCTGTGGCATCGCCGCTTAGCACATGTGGGGATGAAGAACCTTCACAAGCTTCTAAAGGGAGAACACGTGATAGGTTTGACTAACGTGCAATTCAAAAAAGATAGACCTTGTGCAGCTTGTCAAGCAGGTAAACAAGTGGGAGGAGCACATCACAGCAAGAATGTGATGACCACTTCAAGACCTCTGGAGCTGCTGCATATGGACCTCTTCGGACCCGTCGCCTATCTGAGCATAGGAGGAAGTAAGTATGGTCTAGTTATTGTTGATGACTTTTCCCGCTTCACTTGGGTGTTCTTTTTGCAGGATAAGTCTGAAACTCAAGGGACCCTCAAGCGCTTCCTAAGGAGAGCTCAAAATGAGTTTGAGCTCAAGGTGAAGAAGATAAGAAGCGACAACGGGTCCGAATTCAAGAATCTTCAAATGGAGGAGTTCCTTGAGGAGGAGGGGATCAAGCACGAGTTCTCCGCTCCCTACACACCTCAGCAAAATGGTGTGGTAGAGAGGAAGAACAGGACGCTCATTGATATGGCGAGGACTATGCTTGGAGAGTTCAAGACCCCCGAGCGTTTTTGGTCGGAAGCCGTGAACACGGCTTGCCACGCCATCAACAGGGTCTACCTTCACCGCCTCCTCAAAAAGACTTCATACGAGCTGCTAACTGGTAACAAACCCAATGTGTCTTATTTCCGTGTATTTGGGAGCAAGTGTTATATTCTTGTGAAGAAAGGTAGAACTTCTAAATTTGCTCCCAAAGCTGTAGAAGGGTTTTTATTAGGTTATGATTCAAATACAAAGGCGTATAGGGTCTTCAACAAATCATCGGGTTTGGTTGAAGTCTCTAGCGACGTTGTATTTGATGAGACTAATGGCTCTCCAAGAGAGCAAGTTGTTGATCTTGATGATGTAGATGAAGAAGACGTTCCAACGGCCGTGATACGCACCATGGCGATTGGAGATGTACGGCCTCAGGAACAATTGGAGCAAGATCAACCGTCTTCCTCAACTATGGTGCATCATCCAACCCAAGATGATGAACAGGTACCTCAAGTGGGGGCGCATGATCAAGGGGGAGCATAGGATGTTCAAATTGAAGAGGAAGAAGCACCTCAGGCACCTCCAACCCAAGTTCGAGCGACGATCCAAAGGGATCATCCCGTTGACCAAATTTTGGGTGATATTAGCAAGGGAGTAACTACTCGTTCAAGATTAGTTAATTTTTGTGAGCATTACTCCTTTGTCTCTTCTATTGAGCCTTTCAGGGTAGAAGAGGCCTTGATGGATCCGGACTGGGTATTGGCCATGTAGGAGGAACTCAACAACTTCAAGCGCAATGAAGTTTGGACACTGGTGCCTCGCCCCAAGCAAAATGTTGTGGGAACCAAGTGGGTGTTCCGCAATAAATAGGACGAGCACAGGGTGGTGACAAGGAACAAGGCTCGACTTGTGGCAAAAGGTTATGCCCAAGTCGCAGGTTTGGACTTTGAGGAGACATTCGCTCCTGTGGCTAGGCTAGAATCAATTCGTATTTTGCTAGCATATGCCACTCACCATTCTTTCAAGTTGTACCAAATGGATGTGAAGAGCGCTTTCCTCAACGGGCCGATCAAAGAGGAGGTGTACGTGGAGCAACCCCCTGGCTTCGAGGATGAACGGTACCCCGACCACGTGTGTAAGCTCTCTAAGGCGCTCTATGGACTTAAGCAAGCCCCAAGAGCATGGTATGAATGCCTTAGAGACTTTTTAATTGCTAATGCTTTCAAGGTCGGGAAAGCCGATCCAACTCTTTTTACTAAGACTTGCGATGGTGATCTTTTTGTGTGCCAAATTTATGTCGATGACATAATATTTGGTTCTACTAACCAAAAGTCTTGTGAAGAGTTTAGCAGGGTGATGACGCAGAAATTCAAGATGTCGATGATGGGCGAGTTGAACTACTTCCTTGGGTTACAAGTGAAGCAACTAAAGGACGGCACCTTCATCTCCCAAACGAAGTACACGCAAGATTTGCTAAAGCGGTTTGGGATGAAGGACGCCAAGCCCGCCAAGACGCCGATGGGAACCGACGGACACACCGACCTCAACAAAAGTGGTAAGTCCGTTGATCAAAAAGCATACCGGTCCATGATAGGTTCTTTGCTTTATTTATGTGCTAGTAGACCGGATATTATGCTTAGCGTATGCATGTGTGCTAGATTTCAATCCGATCCTAAGGAGTGTCACTTAGTGGCTGTGAAGCGAATTCTTAGATATTTAGTCGCTACGCCTTGCTTCGGGATCTGGTATCCAAAGGGGTCTAACTTTGACTTGATTGGATATTCAGATTCCGACTATGCTGGATGTAAGGTCGATAGGAAGAGTACATCGGGGACGTGCCAATTCTTAGGAAGGTCCCTGGTGTCGTGGAATTCTAAGAAACAAACCTCCGTTGCCCTATCCACCGCTGAGGCCGAGTACGTTGCCGCAGGACAGTGTTGCGCGCAACTACTTTGGATGAGGCAAACCCTCTGGGACTTTGGCTACAATCTGAGCAAAGTCCCACTCCTATGTGACAATGAGAGTGCTATCCGAATAGCGGAAAATCCTGTTGAGCACAGCCGCACAAAGCACATTGACATCCGGCATCACTTTTTGAGAGACCACCAGCAAAAGGGAGATATCGAAGTGTTTCATGTTAGCACCGAGAACCAGCTAGCCGATATCTTCACTAAGCCTTTAGATGAAAAGACCTTTTGCAGGCTGCGTAGTGAGCTAAATGTCCTAGATTCGCGGAACTTGGATTGATTTATAGCATACATGTGGTTATGCCTTTGATCATGTTCCCTATGCATTTTGTTGCTTACTATGGTGCTCAAGTTGTACAAACACTCCCCGAACCTCACAAGTCCTTTTTGCAAGTGATGCACATATTTAGGGGGAGCTGTGCTACAACTTGACCCTTTGAGACTAACCATGTGCTTGAGTTTGCTTGTTTTAGTCTCAAAGGAGGTTTGAAAGGGAAAAGGTGGACTTGGACCATGAAAGACTTCCACTGCACTCCGATGAGAGGGTAACTTATTCCAAGTTCATCTCATGTACTCTTATTGCCTTTGAATTCTCATTTGAAGATTTTTGTGAGGCAATGGGGTTAAAGGGCCAAGCTTAATCCCGTTTTGGTGCTTGATGCCAAAAGGGGAGAAAATAAAGGCCAGAGCAATAGATGGATCAGCTACCACTTGAGAAATTTAGAAAATAGTAGATTAGAGCTTTTGGTTTGGCAAAACTCTTTTATTGTCTCTCTTGTCAAAAGTTGGCTTCTTGTGGGGAGAAGTGTCGATTATGGGAAAAAGGGGAGTTGTTGAAATCTTGAATCAATTTCATTTGGAATGTCTCTCTTTATGTCTCAACATGTGTGTTTGACTTAGAGATAGAATTTGAGTTTGATTTGCAAAAACAAACCAAGTGGTGGCAAAGAGTGATCCATATATGTCAAATTTGAATCAAAACAATTTGAGTTCTTATTTGAATTGATTTTGTACTTGTTCTACTTGCTTTATGTTGTGTTGGCATAAATCACCAAAAAGGGGGAGATTGAAAGGGAAATGTGCCCTTGGGCCATTTCTAAGTATTTTGGTGATTTAGTGTCCAACACAAGTGCCCTAGTGTAAAAAGGTGGACAAAGTACAAATCAAGGATAAAGGTATGTTTCACAGACTTAGTACATTGTTTTAGAGACTAATGTATTGTGTCTAAGTGCTGGAAACAGGAAAAATCCAATTGAGAATGCCTTGGCTCGAGCAGCCAAGACTCTGCTCAGTCTGGAGCACCGGACTATCCAGTGGTGCACCGGACAGTGTCCGGTGCGCCAGGCTGGCTCTGGCGAACAGGCTGCTCTCGGGACTTCGACGGCGGTGTACGGCTATAATTCACCGGACTGTCCGGTGGTGCACCGGACTGTCCGGTGGGCCGTTCACAGACGAACTCGTCGCTCTCGGGAATTCATCGGCGACGTACGGCTATAATTCACCGGACTGTCCGGTGTGCACCGGACTGTCCGGTGAGCCAACGGTCGGCCGAGCCAACGGTCGGCCGCGCGATCTGCGCGGGACACGTGGCCGAGCCAACGGCTAGAAGGGGGCACCGGACTGTCCGGTGTGCACCGGACATGTCCGGTGCGCCAACGGCTCTCAGGCTGCCAACGGTCAACTGCGCCATTTTTGGAAGGAAATCGGGCACCGGACAGTGTCCGGTGTGCACCGGACTGTCCGGTGCGCCAGTCGACAGAAGGCAAGATCAGCCTTCCTAGATTGCTCTCAACGGCTCCTAGCTGCCTTGGGGCTATAAAAGGGACCCCTAGGTGCATGGAGGAGCACACCAAGCATTCCTACAACATTCCTAAGCACCAAGACATCGATTCCGCGCCTTTGATTCTTTGCGATAGCAATTAGAGCTCTAGTTGAGTGGTGAACTCATTGAGTTGTGTTGTGAGCTCTCGTTGCGATTTGTGTGCGTGGTGTTGCTGTGATTTCTTGTCTTGAGTGCGTTGCTAATCCCTCCCTTGCTCCGTGTTTCTTTGTGAATTTCAAGTGTAAGGGCGAGAGGCTCCAAGTTGTGGAGATTCCTCGCAAACGGGATTGAGAAAAGCAAGCAAAACACCGTGGTATTCAAGTGGGTCTTTGGACCGCTTGAGAGGGGTTGATTGCAACCCTTGTCCATTGGGACGCCACAACGTGGAGTAGGCAAGCGTTGGTCTTGGCCGAACCATGGGATAACCACCATGCCATCTCTGTGATTGATTTCTTGTGGTTATTGTGTTTTGACTCCTCTCTAGCCACTTGGCATTTACTGTGCTAACGCTTAACCAAGTTTTTGTGGCTTAAGCTTTCAAGTTTTACAGGATCACCTATTCACCCCCCCTCTAGGTGCTCTCAAACTATGCGGAATACGAGAGTAATTGAAAGAAAAGTTCGAATTAACCGTCTTTCGTTTCTCGTAGTCGTAGTCATCCTTTTGGGAAGAAGTGGACTCATCGCTGTCGTCGTAGTAGACAATCTCCTTGATGCGTCTCGTCTTCTTCTTCTTCCCATCTTTGCGTTTGTGGCCCGAGCCCGAGTCAGTAGGCTTGTCATCCTTCGGCTCGTTGACGAAGGACTCTTTCTCCTTATCGTTGATCACAATTCCCTTCCCCTTAGGATCCATCTCTTCGGGCGATTAGTCCCTTCGTGAAGAGAATGGCTCTGATACCAATTGAGAGCACCTAGAGGGGGGGGTGAATAGGTGATCCTGTAAAACTTAAACTTAAGCCACCAAAAACTTGATTAGGTGTTAGCACAATAATGCCAAGTGGCTAGAGAGGAGTCTCAACAAAACACAATAACCACAAGAGATCAATCACAGAGATGGCACAGTGGTTTATCCCGTGGTTCGGCCAAGACCAACGCTTGCCTACTCCACGTTGTGGCGTCCCAACGGACGAGGGTTGCAATCAACCCCTCTCAAGCGGTCCAAAGACCCACTTGAATACCACAGTGTTTTGCTTTGCTTTTCTATATCCCGTTCGCGAGGAATCTCCACAACTTGGAGTCTCTCGCCCTTACACTTGAAGTTCACAAAGAAGCATGGAGTAAGGGAGGGATGAGCAACGCACACAAGACACAAAATCAGAATGTCAACACGCACACAAGTCGCAACAAGAGCTCGCAACACAACCCGACGAGTTCACAACTCAACTAGAGCTCTAGATGCTATCACGAAGAAACAAATGTGTGGAATCGAAGTCTTGGTGCTTAGGAATGCTTTGAGTATGCTTGGTGTGCTCCTCCATGCGCCTAGGGGTCCCTTTTATAGCCCCAAGGCAGCTAGGAGCCGTTGAGAGCATTCCAAGAAGGCTGATCTTGCCTTCTGACGCCTGGCGCACCGGACAGTCCGGTGCACCACCGGACACTGTCCGGTGCGGATTTCTTTCCTTCTATGGCGCAGTCGACCGTTGCAGATTGAGAGCCGTTGGCGCACCGGACACTGTCCGGTGCACACCGGACAGTCCGGTGCCCCAATGTGACCGTTGGCTCGGCCACGCGTCACGCGCAGAATCCTCGGTCGATCGTTGCCCCGGCTGACCGTTGGCTTACCGGACAGTCCGGTGCACACCGGACAGTCCGGTGAATTTTAGCCGTACGCCGTTAATCATCTCCCGAGAGCGACGAGTTCGCCTGTGAACGGCTCACCGGACAGTCTGGTGCACCACCGGACAGTCCGGTGAATAATAGTCATACACCGCCGTCGAAGTCCCGAGAGCAGCAAGTTCACCAGAGTCAGCCTGGCGCACCGGACACTGTCCAGTGTACCACCGGACAGTCCGGTGCACCCAGACTGAGTAGACTTTGGCTGAACGAAGCCATCTCTTCTCTAACTTAATTTTTCCTATTTCCAGCACTTAGACACAATACATTAGTCCATAAAACAATGTACTAAGTCTAGAAACATACCTTTTGACATGATTTGCACTTTGTCCACCACTTTGTATAGATTAACACAAAAGCACTTGTGTTGGCACTCAATCACCAAAATACTTAGAAATGGCCCAAGAACACATTTCCCTTTCAAGTCTGCTCACACACCAGCTTGTCGTGTTTGTCTCTGGGTGTTCTCTAATGCTCAGCAGCTCATCATGTTTGTCTCTGAATATCCTAAAACTGCATGATTAGGCAAGGTGTTAACTTAAAACTGAACTAGAAATTAATGTTGTGACACCGTGTGCACCAGCTCGTACTTGGCCCGCTGCCAGTCGGACCGCCGGTTCGAGAGCAGCACCGCGGCGCCGCCCATCTGGAACAGGTAATTGGACACCAGTTTGGAGGAGATTTTTGCCAATGGCGCACAACCGGGCCTACGAGCAGCAGAAAAGAGAGGGAGAAGGAGAGAGCGGGCGGCTGGCAGAAAAGCACCACACGAGTGGGCGGCGGCGAATGGAGACTGACGAGCAAGAAGAGAGGGAGAAGGAGAGAGCGGGCGGCTGGCAGAAAAGCTCACGACGAGCTGACGGACGACCACTAAGTCGGACGGAGGAGGCTTATTGGTTATCTGCAGCGGCTAATCCAGTTTTTGAGTCCATTTCGTCGACTCCACGTCCGGTGTATTTCCATATCGTCGAATCCCTCGGCAACGCCTCCGTTTCGACAAAGCCGAATGCGTGGTGTTTTATGATGGCAAAAATCTCCTCAGTCACACAACAGCAAGCAGGTCACTACGTGGAAGCAATACAAACATGAATAAATCTCGGCTGAACTCAATCTTGAACGTCAATTTGTTGACTTGGTCCATTCCTCCTACCAACTAGGAGAAGCGGCCGCAGATCTGCTTCAGCGTCATCACAGGCTACTCTCTCACCATCCTTTGCATGCATCAAGGTGACGCGTGGTGATATAAATCATGGGATCCTAGAATATCGTGTATGTTATTATTGGTAGTTTGAATAATTTTTAGTGAACCAGGGTTACTGACATTAAATTTCTTGTTAAATCTTATATAATGAACTATCTTTTTATGGAATCAATGTGCTTTATTGAGATGTTATTAATATTCACTACATATTTATCATTGTTTATTTTTTATGACAAAGCACAAGATGTTTTTGCACTAACAAAATTATAGAATAACAATTAGCGTTTTTGCATAGCAATATATTTTATCATATTGATTCCGTGTTGAGTGTTACTGCATTCATTATCATAGGCTCAAGTAACATGTTTCTCTTTGGTTTTGGTGCCACACAATAAATCAGACTTGTTGCCATTTTTACTTCGGAAGGTGTATGATGTTTCAAAAGAAAAGTGAAAATTGTAGGGCTTCAAAATTGTACAATTTTTTAGCATATAAGAAACAAAGATTTAGTTTTTTTGCACCTTTCGTTATCCTAATAATTTTCACTCAAATGCTCCTAATGTCTGACTACGTTGTTCTCCTTGCTCATTTTGTTTATACTGAAAGCAACATGTAAATAGAGCTTCCAAACTTTCATGTCATATGCAAGTATGAATAATTGAAAGATTAACGTGTGCCTGATTGGATGTCGTCGCATCGCACGGGCATCGTACTAGTTTATACATAGTTGTGCAAAGCAAATAACATGTCCTTCAATAGGACTTAGGGGAAAATATAGTTGCAATAGTACATATTCTAAATATGAAACATCGCTCTAGGCGTTCATCCTTTGCAACATCTATGATGGTGTAACAAAAGTCCATCAAAGATCATAATCCATCAGGGATTTTTCATCGATCAGATATATCGTTATAGTCTGTCATTCTGACACAATGGGGATATTTTGCTAGTAACACCTAAACCTTATAGGTTTCTGCCATCGTGGCTTTAGAGGATACCGCAATTCCACATCTAGTGGAAATTACCATGAGTAAAACTCATGGAATGCACATGTGCTTATTCGGTAAACTTCAAGTCCTTTGATACCTCATCTTATTCCTTTTCGGGTATATATTAATGTATGGGTCTTTATCCCTTTATAGGGGTTATCAAACTTTAGTGTTCAACACAGACTTTGTTTCTTCTGGAAAGATTCCATCTGGAAACTATAATCTCAACTACGAGATATTCTCCCTACATAGGAGAGTGATCATTCAACAGGAATATATTATTCAATATGAGATTTATATGTTGCATATTTTTATAAATCAAAGATATGAATCCTCATAGGATCTCATGATGGATCTTCAGAATCCTATTAACTGCATATTTTAATTCATGCCATTTGCTAGATATATTATACAGCAAAACAGTGTTTATTTAACACATATGTGGGATGGGTCTCTCACAAGACCACTTGAACCATCGCATTTACCACACATTATTTCAATAGCGCCCATAAATGTCCGAACTTCAAGTTCATGACTTTCATTTTGCGATTATTGGTTCAGCCTCGATTGCATTTATCAATTACCCGATAAGAGAGCTTCAAACACTCATGCCTAGGACTTTGTTTTGGATAATCTATAGAGGCAATATAGGTGTCGACACATTTGTCACCCACATTTAATAATGATCTTCGTCATTTCCCAAAAACAAAAGATTCATTGTTCCGTATTCCTAGCACAATGATATTGCGCGCATTGCTAGGAACTTCATCATCAAGATGAACATCTTCGTGAGGCAAATCACCAACAGGGCGAGTTCATCGGAAGAGAGTTATTACAGACCACGTGAATCTGTAATCAGAACATATGCTTTGACTAAGACCAATGGATCATATTTGCAGGCGTCCCCGAGAATAGATCAAATGTCAATAAGTCAAATGTGGATATGATATTAATCCCGGGTATATCCACATCTACATCAGGTAGAAGCATTCAAACCAATATGGTTACTCCTCAACGATTTCTGGCAAACTCCATATACACAGGAGTACACACCGAACGATAGGTTCAGTTTAGCTTTTGTGCGTTTTATAGAATATTGAGGTATTACACTATATGGGCATTCCTCCCCCTAATATCGAGATGTTTTAAAAGCATACATATAAAATCCCCAACCACAATCATCCAGTTGTGGCCAATGTATGCTATTGTGGTGATTTATTTGGGAAATCTTACGCACATTACAGATAGGGGTTTTATGCAGTGAGCTTTGGACTTAGATTAATGTAGTGGCATGAATACTACATATTTGTCCTTCAACATGAAGGTTAGTCTCAACATCCAGCGAGACACGCAACAACAAGTTGCTTCATGGTTACAATTTTGCAAACTTATTGTTATTACTACCAAATGCATAGTCAGTCATTATGATTTAGACTAATATGCACAACACTATTTTATCCATAAGGATCCTTCAGGGGCTCATGCATATCATTCGTCGTTTGGAGCCATTAGTTGACTTCAGATCAACAAGTAAAATGACCATCAGGGTCTAGCGCTCACAAGGACATCCACTGGTTATATTGTGCTTTGAGGCACATAGGAAAAATGTGTGTGTTTATATTGGTAGTAAAGTGCACGTCATCAGGCCAATGCCGCCAAGCAGAGATTTTTTTATGTGCAGAAATGTATAGTCCAGCTCGTTTTATCATTGCCCATGGTTTACCCAATTACTCATACCATTCTAAAATTGGGTATCGATTTATGCAACATTTTTAGGTATAATAATTTTGAGAGAGAACTTATAACAATAGTTAATTATTTGTGGTGTTGCCAGCAGGGCAAATATTTCTCCTCATATTATATACCAAATTGTTCTATATAGAATTATTTCGATCTCTTCATTGTTCAGCAAAAAGAGAAGCTTTGGAATAGAACAGACAAGGCCAAGAATTCATTTTATCTGGGAAAAATCACCATATAACTAGCTTTTGATGAAGCAAATGATGATAACTGCTTGGCAAGAACGAAACAATACTGGTATCCGCCTAGGATCCATCTTCAACAACAAATATTACTGCTCTCATACGAAGAAATCATCAGGAGTAGAGAGGATACAACAGGTCTCTACAAGATCTTCATATTTCTATCACAAATTGTCATCACTAGTAGTCTAGTGGTCAAGACATATGACTCTTCTGGTGCCAAGGACCAAAACATATTAATGCCCAATTAGCTTCAAGCTTTGTGGTGATGTGGGAGTTTAAGGCTATTTTCTACTCTTCTTACTTCTGGTAGATCAGAGATAGATTATGGTAAGCATGTCAAAGGGTGGAATCAAATGTAGTTTTGCTACATAAACTCCAGGTATATGTCCATTGAGGACTAACCTTTACCATTTGGCTTATTGTATACCATTATCGTCAAGGGACTATTTCAAGTCAATTCAGCGACTATAAGTATTTACAATTCTGAGAGATGTATGCAACACAAGCATAAAGGTCCTAGACAGGACGAGTGAAGTGGTTCGACGGGAACACACATTGTTTTTTCACACCGACATAGTGAAATTTTTCTCAGAATTACCTTTTGATGTACTTGCAACTTCGTGTTGCTAAGGTACTAGTCATTTATCTTAAAGTTCGCTTCAAGTCATTCAGCAACAAATAGCAATGTGCCAAGATCTGGTTGAGCATTGTATAACTAAGATTTATAGCCTTTTATTCATTTGGTAATGTCTTTTGCTTACTAATAGAATCCCAATGTGTGATATCTTCTATGCCAAAAAGGCTTTAATGCATTATATATATTCGGATTACTTGAGGTAAAACTTTTATGCATGAGGAGAGAGAGTAAAGAATTAACTTATCTGTGTTTTTGTATTTTAATTTAATTTCCCAGATTTCCAAGCACTATAGAGCTTGATATAGTTCTTATGGCCACTTGGTGATATATAAATATATAATGCCACACAACACAGTCAAATAAAATATAGAGCCAAACAAAATTGTTTATGAAGGTTGCGCATAATATGACTTTAGGGGCTTGAACAACTCACCACAATCCACGCGAGTACAAGATCTAGCGTATTTGATGTCAACGCGTGTGCGGCCATCAAAGCTACAACAGCATAGCAAGCCTTTATAATAAGTGCAACAGGCGCAGTTGTGGCTCAATAGTCGGGGTACATGACAAGTTCATGAAACATGCGCAACAGGTGCAATTGTGGCTCGATAGTCACGACAGACAAACAATGCCTACAGGGCGTGCGAAAAATGCGTGACTCGATGATGGCGGTCCGACTCAACGAGAGTGGTCCGATTAAGCGATAGTGCGACATAGCAATCAAATGACGCAGCCAAGTTCGTACGACACAAATACTGCGTCGTGTTGCCAGGGCGTAGCCAGTGCTCAGCCAATGCCATAACTTGGTCGATTAATAACGTAGTATGATCAACGTGTCTGAGTACCAACTTTACAATTTAATCGCTCAACGTGAGTCCAAAAGTTCAACACATCATAAATATTTAGAGCGATTTAAAAATACCCAACGTAGCCTTCACATGCAGTTTAATTATTTCATGTTAATTATTTGCTGCCAGAAATAATTATTAATCGCTCAACGTGAGTCCAAAAGTTCAACACATCATAAATATTTAGAGCGATTTAAAAATACCCAACGTAGCCTTCACATGCAGTTTAATTATTTCATGTTAATTATTTGCTGCCAGAAATAATTATTAATGCAGAAAAAATAAATACCAAAATTAATGCATGAGCATCACCACAAAAGGTGCAAAAGGCATTTTCCCATTATTAAACGTGCATTTTGTACTAATTATTTACTGGCAGAAATAATTAATTACGCTAGAAACTGCAACATGTTTAGTCTTTTTGTTATTTGTAACTGGAAATATAGAACAAATAATATGGAGCATGCATATAAATTTATATAAATTCAACGGGGACTTATGTATATAAATAGTACCAGTGCTTTATATGATAAGTTAACTTTGAAAGCTTTAACAAGAAATATACGTCAACTTTTAGCCACTAAGGAGGTGTTTGGTTACCCCAAACTAAAATTTAGCCCCTATCACATCGAATGTTTGAACCTCCGTTCCGGGTATTAAATGTAGTCGGATTATAAAACTAATTTGTCAGCCGAAGATTAAAAGACGAGACGAATCTAGTCCAGTTGGTTGGGTCTATATTTCATACTCCTATTTAAAAGTCAAACGCTTGATGTGACCCGGGCTAAACTTTAGTAGGAGCAACCAAACACCCCTAATATAGGGTACACAAAAGCAATGAGACGCGGCAGAGAGCGCATGTGGTATAGGTCCAGTGAAGCTCCGGCCAATGCATATACATGCACTCACATAGTCACATTCATGTGTCATCAGCCCATCAGCCATCACACGGCGAGCAAACAAGCCAATGGGTCCCACCCCTGAAGGAAGCCGTACTTCATGTGAGTGCTAACGTGCACCCATTAACTAGGCATAGGCTCACAGCATGCAGCCATGCAATGGCCACACATGCATCACGCGGAGACCAGCCTCGCGATGCGGACGACCCGGTGCCAATTCCTAACCAGCCGCATGCGTGGTGCTCTGCTCCACCTCCCCAAAGCGCTGCCACTTCCCATCAAGCGCTGCTGCTGGCCGGTCGGAGAGGAATCCTCCGCGTAAGCCCGAGGTCCCGAGGTCGATGCGGGGGAGGAAGCCGTGCTTCGATTCGATCTCATCTTCCAATGAGAACTAGCTGCCGCAGGAGCCCGTGCCGACGCAACACCATGACACCGATGGCAAGCTCGTGGCGCACAGATCGTATAAATAGATCATAACCAGTAAACATACCACTCGATGACGTAGAGAGAGAATCGAAGCCTGTCGCGTAGGACAGTTTGGCAAGGCCAAGATACCTGCCAGCTTGACGAAGAGTTGATGCAGATCTGATCCCGTAGCAACGTCGAGGTAGAGCGTGCTAATAACGTATTGAGAACTACGTTACCACGGATCACCAGATCCGCTCCCTTCCCTCCCATCAGCAGTAGAGGCGTAAGAAGCTGTAGAGAACCCGTCTCCCTTTCCATAAGTACGACAAAGGAAACACACGAGACACAGGATATAGGGTTGGGCCTCTGGCCTCTTTCTGGTCTCTATCACTACCGGAATCCGAGGCTTTGCCGAGTGTTGTATTCTTTGTCGAGTGCCTTTTGTCGGGCACTCGGCAAAGAAGGCTTTGCCGAGAGCCGCACTCGGTAAAGTTAGGCTCTCGGCAAAGAGCCTCTTTACCGAGTGCTGAACACTCGGCACAGGGCGGCACTCGGCAAAGAATAGTTTGCCGAGTGTCAAACACTCGACAAAGGTGGCTCTCGGCAAAGGGCCGTCAGCGGCCGTCCCAGAGCTGACGGCCGTCAGTCTTTGCCGAGAGCCAACGGCTGGCACTCGGCAAAGAGGCTTCTTTGCCGAGTGTCACCCTTTTGACACTCGGCAAAGCATTCTTTGCCGAGTGTCACCTGTTGACACTCGGCAAAGTGTATTTTTATTTTTTAAATTTTGTCTCCCAAATTTTTTGTGGTATGTTCCTACACTATGTAGACCTACATGTATCATTTGTGGACAATTATAACATAGTTTCCATAGTTAGTAGATTTAGTTCGTTTATTTGAATTTCTTCGGAAAATTCAAATTTGAACTGCAGGTCACTCGAAACTTGGAAAACCGTTCATAAAAAAATGATATCCATGTTACTTAGCATAAGTTACGACCGATTGTAGAAGCGTACCAGAAACTTCGAGCAACATGCTCACTAAACATGGCCGTGAACTTGACATCCACATGTTTAAAAATTGTATAAAACACAAACAAAGTCAGAAAATCATGAAACTTGTCCACGTGTCATGATATCATATGTACAGGCTGTGATAAAAATTTTAGAATGTTTGAAGAAAGTTGTGAGACACTATGTGTAGAAACCTAGAGGACTACACATGAAATCAAAGAGTTTCAATGTGGATCTCTTAGGTTTCTACACATAGTGTCTCACAACTTTCTCCAAACATTCTAAAATTTTTATCACAGCCTGTACATATGATATCATGACACGTGGACAAGTTTCATGATTTTCTGACTTTGTTTGTGTTTTATACAATTTTTAAACATGTGGATGCCAAGTTCACGGTCATGTTTAGTGAGCATGTTGCTTGAAGTTTTCGGTCCGCTCCTGCAACCGGTCGTAACTTATGCTAAGTTCACGGCCACTTTTGCATGGGGACCCTCTCTGGTGGGCTCTTTGTCGAGTGCTGCCTGGACGACACTCGGCAAAGATAACTTCTTTGCCGAGTGTCACCAGGAACACTCGGCAAAGCCGCCGTCTCCGTCACCCCGGCGCCGTAACGGCCGTTATTTTTTGCCGAGTGCTCTCTGGCACTCGGCAAAGATCTTTGCCGAGTGCCCGAGAAAAAGCTCTCGGCAAAGAAGGCTTTGCCGATGCACTGTTCACCGAGCCTTCTTTGCCGAGTGTGACACTCGGCAAAGCTTTTGCCGAGTGTTTTGAGGGCTTCGCCGAGTGCTTCGGACACTCGGCAAAGCGCTCATTTCCGGTAGTGTATCTTATGAGGGGGTGTACAGGTTTCTTATATAGAGATGTGAGAACCCTCAGGGGCAAAGCAAGTATTTGCCCACATAACCCTAACTAGGGTTATTTAACAATGTATTCATTTGCTATGGTCCAAGCACACATCTGGAGTTCATTCTGTCCTTCGAGGAAAGTTTTGGCGTAAACACAATGGCAAAAGAGAAACTTCATTATTAACGACCTACATCATTATTAACATTAGTATCATCGTAGAACCTCAGGAACAAATTGATGTCGCCACCGAGGTGTAAAACCTGTTATTTTATTTTAATGGCTTGTTGAAGAGATGCCCTTTAATCTTATTATTTTTTTCTAAATTTAACTTTTAAAATGGCTTCGCTTAGTTTTTTTTGTTATGTAGATGTAGTTTATGTATCGTTTCCATTGCTCGGAATATACGTACCTGACAATTAATGTAGAAAATTAGTTTGCGATGATCGTATCACTTTTTGAACCACGTCAGTTCTATTTATTGTCACGCCGCCAGTTTACTACTTGCCGTCAACTAATAACCGACCTGGCACACGTTTTCTCCATAGAATAGACCCAGTAATGGTACGATGAAACGACAGCTGAACGGGCCACTTCGCGTAGTTCCGAGCACCCGCCACACAACTCGCGCCCACGGCATCTGACCGGCGTCAAAACCCACCGGCCCAGCCCAACCTGTCTGCAGAAACCGTCGGCCCAGGCGCCCTTTCCAGGTACGTCCAGTCGCGACTCTATAAAAAAAAGGCAGGGCAGAGAGCCCAGAGCAAACTCACACACCAACACATCCAAGGAACACGAACAGCGAGAGGAATCCGACGATGAGCGTGGAGATCCTGGACGGGAGCACGGTGCGGAGCTTCGTGGAGGACGAGCGCGCCTTCAACTCCTCGGTGGACGGCCGCTTCGCCGCGCTGGACGCCGACCACGACGGCCTGCTCACCTACGCCGAGATGGCAGGGGAGCTCATGAGCCTGCGGGTGCTGGAGAGGCACTTCGGCGTGGACGAGGCCGCGGTGGCGCCGGAGGAGCTCGGGGCGCTGTACCGCGGCCTGTTCGCGCGGTTCGACAGGGACGGCAGCGGCATGGTGGACCGGCACGAGTTCCGTGCGGAGATGAAGGAGGTGATGCTCGGCGTGGCCAACGGGCTCGGCTTCCTCCCCGTGCAGATGGTCCTAGACGAAGGCAGCTTCCTCAAGGTCGCCGTCGACAGGGAGCTCGCCAAAGCTGCCTGATGTTCTTCAGCGCAACAGCCAGTACTTCGCTTGGAGTTTTTCGGTTTCGTTATTGAATTTTTCGCCAATTTTACATTGAGTTACAACAGTATATGTTATGTACTTCGTTTTTCGAAACACTTATTCTATGATCGCGCAAAGACTTGACAGCAATACATACCAGTGATTTGTGACTTGTGAGAGTGTTTTTTTTTGTCTGTGAGAATGGCATGTCCTATGATCTGATTTTAGTTTAGACTCAGGAAAAAAAAACTACTACTGCTTCCGTACTTTGACCAATCGTTTTATTTAAAATATAAAATTTTAAGTTAAGCATAAACTACCTAAATGATAAAACAAATTACAACAAAATAATCACAAAAAAACTACTATTGTAATGGAAGAAGCAGAGTTGATCGGTACTACGATCCCATTATAGTTAAATCTGGGCAGGGCTATACATGTAGATTAATTTGAAGTTTAATCAAACCTGTAATTCATAAAACTATACTACTACTATGTAGCAACAACTGGGTGTGAAATTTAACTTTACATTCTGAGATAGTTCGTTACTGCAGGCAATAAGCCGCTCTACGAGACAGCAGAGGCGGAGATGTCTGCACGCTTTGTTCGTTCGTCTGCCCACTCGTTGTAGCTGGCCTTGTTTGCGATATCCTTCCCTTACATTGTTCTCAGATCCTAGATGGAATGAGCGGCGTGGAGTTTGACAGGTACGCCGCCGCGGCCGCCACGCCGCTACCTAGCTTCACTGGGTACCCCACATCCTTGAGCACCATCTCCACACCGCTCAGACATCCCAGAAGTTGCAGCTGACAAAGAAGAGAAGAATTTTTTTTGGGAGCATCAAGACAAGATATAGTACGTTGCACTGATTAATTAAACGAATTGCCAATATATAACGGTAACGCAACCCTGCAGTGCACTACCTCGTTGAGGTTGCCGAGATGGCCGATCCTGAAGACCTTCCCGGCGACCTTGTTGAGGCCGAGGCCGAGGCTGAGGTTGTACCGCTTCCACGCGTGCCTGACGACCTCGGCGCTGTCGATGTTGGGCGGCACGACGACGGCGGTGACGGTGTCGCTGAACCACTCCTCCTTCTGGCAGCAGTTGCTGAGCCCCCACGCCTCGACGGCGAGCCTGGTGGCTGTCCCAAGGCGGTTGTGCCTCCTCACGACGTTGTCCAGCCCTTCCTCGAAGATGAGGTCGAGCGCGGTGCGGAGGCCGTAGAGGAGCTGGATGGAGGGCGTGTAGGGCCAGTACGTGCCCATGTCGTAGAACCTGAGGTAGTCCTTCCAGTCGAAGAAGACGCGCACGGACCTGGCCGTCTTGCTGGCCTCCAGCGCCCTGGGGCTGGCGCACACGATGCCCATCCCCGTCGGCATCGACAGCGCCTTCTGCGAGCCCGTGAGCGCCACGTCCACGCCCCACTCATCCATGCGGAAGTCCAGCGCGCAGATGGACGACACGCCGTCCACCAGCAGCAGCGCCGGGTGCGCGTGCTTGTCCAGCAGCGCGCGCACGGCGGCCAGGTCGTTGGTGACGCCCGTGGCCGTCTCGTTGTGCATATAGATGTACATGAGGCACGGGCCCGTTAACCCAGCCCGAGGCCTGTTTTTTTTGGCCCGGTTCGCGCCCGGCCCAGCACGTATGGAATGGGCCCGGGCTGGCACGGCCCAGTGGAGCAGGCCGTGCCTGGGCTGCTGGCCAGGCACGTGGGCCGGCACGGCACGGCCTGCTCCGTGCGGACAGCCCGGTCGGGGCCCGTAGCCGACGCCGTGGACAGCCGCCCCCTTACCTCTTCGGCTCCTCGCCCCATGGGCCCCACCTCTCAGTCCCTCGCACTCGCATTCGCACCCGCTCGCTCCCTGCTCCCTCTCTCTCCCGACTTGGCGGCGATTGACTTGGCGAATCGGCGAATCCCCTCCATCGCGGCGCAGCCCCGATCCAGCGACCTCGGCTTCCGTCCCCGACGCCGGTGACCTCGATCCACCAGCTCCTCTCTAACCCTAACCCCTCTCCCCTATCCAATCTCCTCTCTCTCGGTGAACTATGTGAGTTCGTGTTGTCGTCTCGCCCTCCCCTCCGGCCCTCCCCCGCTCGCCGTCGTCTCTAATCGGTCTCTGTCTGTCGTGTGTCGTCTGGGTGGCCCCCGTGTTCTCCGGCATCGGGCTTCGGTAGCACAGGTAAACCCTAACCCTAACCCTAACCCTAGATCTTTCGTAAACCCTAACCCTAACCCTAACTGTATATTGTTCTGCTCTTTTGTAGGTCAGTTGCTGATGCCTCGTCTTCCTCCTCTGGGGTAGATCGGGCACGGCGACTGCGTGCTCAACGTTGAGGGACGGTACTGGAGTTCGACCGTCCACGGTGAAGGTCGCCATGGCGGATGATGACGATGTCAATCCGGTCACCGGCAACGACGACCTTCGCGCGGCAGGGCTTGTCCCAGATGACGAAGACGACATCCAGGCTGATGTTGCTGCTTTGCTCAGTATCGATCTAACCTCTGCTCCTGTCGATCTAAGTTCTAATCCGACCAACGCTGGTGGAGGGCTTGCTACGACCACCGATACTCCGATCGGCTCCACCAGCACCGATGGTGGTACTGGTACCTCATCTGTTGGTAAGCGTAAATCTACTGTCTGGGTTGATTTTGATGAGGTATTTGAGAAAGTGAATGGGTCCAATGTTCGAATTGCTGCTATTTGTAGAATGTGTAAGACTCGTTTATCTGCTAGATCTTCTGCTGGTACTGGGCATTTGCTTAGACACCAGAAAGCTTGTAGGAAGAAGGTTGATCACGCTGCTAGGGTCCAGTCTAGGCTTGCTTTCAATCCTGATGGTTCTCTACACAATTGGGAATATGATCCTATTTTTGCTCGAACTGAGTTGTGTCGTCTGATTGCTAGGCTTGACCTTCCATTAGGTATTGGTGTCACAGGCCTGGGAGGATTATATTGCCCGTGCTCATAACCCCAGGTTTACCAAAGTGTCCTGACAGACCACCACTAGAGACCTTCTGAAGCTTTTCACTGAACGACGTAATGTGCTTATCAATTCTGTGTTGCTTGCTACTTCTTCGGTTGCATTAACCTCAGATATTTGGTCTGGTAATGCTAAGGAGGACTACATTAGTGTTGTCTGTCATTATGTTAATGCTGATTGGGAATTACAAAAAAAGGTCATTGGTCTTAGGCTTATTGAGGTTAGACATACTGGTCAAAATATTGCTGAAAGAATTGGTGTTGTGGTTCAGGAGTTTTGTCTGGTTGACAAGATTTTCTCTGTCACTCTAGACAATGCTTCTTCTAATTCAAAGGCTATGGATACATTGACACCTTTGTTTGCTGGTTATTTGGGTCCTGATCCTTCTTCTAACTACACTCTTATGCATCAACGTTGTGCTTGTCATATCATTAATCTCATTGTTAAATCTGGAATGAAGAGACTGAAACCTTTTTTGGAAGATTTTAGAACTGCAATTAATTTCTTAAATGCTTCTAATTCTAGAATAGCAACATTTAAAGAGTACTGCTTAGCAAGGGGCGTTAGACCCAGAAAATTTGGCTTGGATATGGATGTTAGATGGAATTCTACTTATTTGATGCTTAAACACTTGATCCCATACAAAACTGTTTTTTCTGTCTTCATCAATTCACATTATGAGTCACAATTGTTGCCTCCTAATCATTGGTATGTTGCTGAGAAGATTTTAGAGTTTCTAGAACTGTACTATGACTCTACTGTTGTTCTGTCTGGTGTTTATTATCCAACTAGTCCACTAGTTCTTCACCATATTCTGGAAATTGCATCTCATTTGAAAGCATGTGAAAGAGATTTAAATCTTAGAACTATTGTGTTTCCAATGCAACTTAAATTCCTTAAATACTGGAGTGACATACCTTTGCTATATTCATATGCATTCATTCTGGACCCTAGAGCTAAGATGAGAGGTTTTTTTTAATGTGTTGCATTTACTTGGAGAGTGCACTGGGTGTGAGTACAATACATATTATGTTGATGTCAAAAATGAATTGTATAAACTATTTACTAAATATGAGACTAAGTTTGGTGCAGTTAGGGCTCAAAGGGCTGCTCAGCCTTCTATTCATACAGGTAAAAGAAAACAAGCTTGGGGAAGAATATTTGGAGATTCCAGTTCAGGTGTTGTTGGTCCTCCCCCTAGCTCTACCCCTTCTGCTTCATCTTCATCTGCTATTTGTGAGCTCTCAGCCTACTTAGACAGTGACAACACTACAACACATGTGACCTTCTATGACATTCTCATTACGTCACAAATAGAGGTTTTTTGGTCATAGTCTTTTATGTTGTGACGACTCTGTGACAAAAAAACCATTGTCACAGAAGGTGCGTGTTAAAAGAACTTTTATGACGAAAAGAAAATAAACGTCATAAATATAGTGACTAAAATGTATTCGTCATAAAATCTATGACACTCTAATTGTCATAAGCAAGGCCTAAAAACGTCATACAATGTAGCATTGGACCATTGCCACGTAGCAGTTTTGTGACAGATATGTTGTCATAAGGAGGATGACATGGCAGTTGACGTGTCAAAAAAATTATGACAATTAGTTTCGTCACAAGTGGGATGAGATGGGAGGTGTCATTTTAGGTACATGTCAAACGAATTGTGACGAATATTTGAACCATAAAGCATCCAACACAAGTATTAAACATCAAACGAATTGTGATGATTATTTGAAGCATAAAGCATCCAACACAAGTATTAAACATAAAAAATGTTTAAATATCATATAATTTAAATCCAAAAGAAAGTACAATAGGTTCAACCAACACAAGCTACATTTGAGTACGACGTTCCAAAACTTAAAAGGTGCATGGATCATCCAACATGAAGCTCCACTCATCCGTGTAGTTTAATTTGTTAGGGGGAGGGTGAGCAGTTGACATGACGCTCCAGCCACATCAGTGAACAGAGATCACATATATAAGTCCTATACATGGAAAAGATGAGAAAAAATCATCATCACAACATAAAGATATAATGGCCAAATAAAGAAGTAAAGGACTAAACATTCTACACAGAATCTTGATATAAGATCATGCAGATGTAAGGACTAAACATTCTACCATTCATTTCCTAAACCCTAAAACAACCTCAATGCAGCCAATAGGACAAGTTTAAACAAGACAAACAAATCGGTATAATTTGTTTAGCATCATGGAACACTTAATATAGACTAGAGTTTTAGCTAGAGATCACTTGAGTCTATCTAGCAATTTTTCTTTCCACAAAAGTGTGGCAAAACTAATTTTAGGCAGTAGTCGAGTCATACTTGCACCAAACCATTCAAAAAACAAAATGCATATAGTACTATAAACATTACTTGAGGCGTTTACACCAAATATAAGTTATAAGTACAACTGCAGATCAAAAAACATTAGACCTGATGTACCTGCTAATTTTCCTTGAGCAGACTCCTGAAGCAGAGCTAAGGACGTTGACAGGGAAACATAAAGACTAGACAGAGATAGTAGCCCCTTCACACGTCAGAGATGTGACCTAATAGACCTCTCATTGTATGTTGCTGAAAGAACATTTACGTTAGCTCCAGAAAATAAGCACTATATATGACAATAGAGAAGAAACTAGAAGTTGTTACATACTAGCAACCATCTCCAGTGAACATCCACTAGAAGTTATATCTGCTATTTCAGATATTTCATTGTAGTCTTCTAACTGATGAGCTGACTTCAGTATGCAATATCAAATTGTATCATGCATAGAAGCATGTTTCAGGAGCATCCAAAAGTAATTGTTTAACATCAATAAAAGAATCTCTAGGGCTTACATGTAAATAACAGCATACCACGAAACAAACAGAACTAATAAAGTTAAATAGACAAAGAATGCAGCTCAAGCTTTTCACCTGATTGTGTCCTAGTTTGCAAAAAAATGGATGCTAGTATTGACCTTGTTGGCAGCGAGCTCAGCTCCCTATCCTAACTAATCTGAACGCATGCTACGTGCTATTACAGCATCAGATCAGTACGCGGGGTGCCAGTGCCAGTGCCAGGCGGTCGTGCCAGTGCAACAAAATAAAAATACAGGATGCAGTAAAGCATGAAAGAAACACATATGCCGGCCATTTCCACCTAACCGAGATGGACGAGCCTGAGCTCCACCCCTACTCTCTATCGTGCTTAGTTGCAGGTTTCAGGGCTTGTACTGCTAATGTCACCTACTCACTAGTACTGCTTGCTGTTTGTAAACTTGGAACCGGCCGACCACTGTACTGTACTCGCAGCCATGGACGTCAATGCGGTGATATGTTTTGTACGTCTAAAAACTGATGGACGATCGAACGACAAGCACACATAAGAAGTTGAGAATGCATCACCATTACCAATTCCTCTGCTTGCTAACTCTAGTAACTACAACATTTGGACTAGTCCCACCCCACTTCCCCATGGTAGTACTTGCTTAATACAACAGTTGAGAACAAGGATCAGTGACAACATCATTTCAAACCTGCTGGTCCGTACAACATAGAGGTCTAAACAAGCATGATCTTCTAACATTTTTGGCTATTAATCTTCCCATCGACTCCAAATGATTTCATACGTCACTAACACATGACAAGATAGGACGCTAAAGTCTATAGATTTTAATGACCCAACAGATAAAAGACAGAATAGAACACCAGAATTATGGGTCATTTGAACTTATTAAGTCTATTAAACTATGTTCTGGAAAAAAATAAGCCTTTCATGCTGCTATGTTCTACTTTAAAACTCTTATACTTACAGAATAGAGCACCAGAATTATGGGTCGTTTAAACTTATTAAGTCTATTAAACTATGTTCTGGAAAAAATAAGCCTTTCATGCTGCTATGTTCTATTTTAAAACTCTTATACTTAAAAAAATGTTGTACAAAACAAGGATCTATCCTCCTGAATTTTGAAAGCAATCTATTGTTGATGCTGGTTACTCTCATTTTCAGTTACTACTTTCCCCAATTCAGCCATTAGTGTGTGACAACTAAAAACTCTCGCTAGAGTTAAAAATTCCATACCTGGTTGAAGCTCCTCAACATACCAATAGCACTATAGAAGCTAACAAAATTCCCATGCCAATAACACTGTAGAAGCTCCTCAACATGTTGTTGGATTCTTTCTCATACCTGTAATACTTTAGCAATATGACTGTTTGACTACCTTCGTCTCACTTTACTATTTTTCCCTTTACACGATTTAAATAGTTCTTTGGATTTCTTGATGTTTTTACTGGGAGTGAACATCGGATGGTGGATGGATTTCGATATGTTCTGGAATGTTGCAGCCAATAAAATTCTCAAGAGCATATATCTTGTACAATTCTTCCACCTCCTCTAGAGAACCAAATGACGTTCCAATTACTGGCTTCAATTTATCATCACAATCAAGTACACAGATGGACAGCTGCAACGAGGCATTACATGAATTTATCAATATGGCAGCAGAACAAACCAAAGCAAAGAGCAGCTCACCGATGTCAGAAGGATATTAATTTTTTTGGTGTACTGAATCCATCATGCATGTTGGAAGAACCTGACACAAGTCTCAGAGCATCTTGAACGCCTGACTGCGACTCCATGGCCTAAAGACTAAGACCTGCGCCATCATAGCCTGTGACTCCATGGTCTGTGCCGCCATAACCGACGACTCCATGGTCTGCGCCTTAAACAGAGGGCGGCAGGAGCCGAAAGGGATTTGGGCGGCCAGAAGGTGATAGGGTTAGGGCGTCGACGGCTCGAACGGAGGGACAGCTGATGGTGGAAGGGATTACAGTTATGGCGGCTGGAGGTGGAAGGGTTTAGGGCCGGTGCGGCTCGAACGTCAGGCGGCTGGTTGGTGAGGGTGGATCTAATAAGTTTAGCGGTTAGGAAAGGTGATCAAGGAGGGGGTTTATGATAAAAAGAAAACAGAGAAGGACGAGGGTGGTGAAGGCTATTTTCCGTAAAATATTCAGTGCATTGCATAGCAGAAATGCATGGGAAGACCATGGATGTAAGATGGATTATGAGGATTTAATATGTTCGCTATATATATTAAACCTTCATGTGCAGTGGATATGTTCTCCATATAATATGCTAACTTTTGTTGGCTTATGAAAAGGTGGATGGAAATTGATACTAACTTTTCTCGGTTGGAAATTAATAATTACCATAATGCCCCGTTTGTTTCGTTGGAATTCAATTCCATTTTAATAATTATAATTTAGGCAAAACTAATTAAGTTCATATATTTATATATATATAATATATTTGTATATTATTCTAAATCACATGATAGTGGACAGGAATAATATTAAAGTACCATTGTAAAATATGTCTTTGTACGCAGCTAATAACATAACGTACGGTCACATGTCTAGGCTAGTCAGATCGAGCGTCCGACATTTCCTAATGTTGAAGGTTTCTATACGGTATTTGAACTATTGGGTCCACATGCTAGAACTAAATAGCTTGCAGACGAAAGAAGAAGCCATATTCCCTTTAATACTAGGGCAAAATTATCCTGACAATAAACCTGTGGATACAATATAAATAAGATACTTCTTTACCAACAAATATGTCAAAATTCTAGTGGTGGAAAAGGCTTTGGCCAAACCTTAGGTTATAGTTTGAAGTCATTCGTATTTAAGTTTTTTTTATTTTTTTTATTTGAGATTTTATCTATTTATTATGAAAAACATGTTATGGTAACCATATTGCGAACATGACTAACATGAAAACTTATATTGCAATGGGACCTACTATTTTGGTGGGTCACACGAGCTAACATGGATAATAGTATTTTTTTAAAAAAATACAACATATGTTATAACATATGTGTATAGTCATGTAATATCATCATAATTATTGTGTTGACAAAGTTATGACGATTTATTCTTATGATGAATTATATTTTATCATAGAAAATTGTCATAAACATGATGTTAGAGTATGTTATGACAGTTTTAATGACGGTGGTTAAATTTTCGTCACTATACTGAGTCAACTTCTGAAAATCGTCATAAACAAGATGATCTAATGACGAATTATTCTATTGTCATCGACTCTTCGTCATAGAAGACCATAAGTGTTGTAGTGCAATGTCACTTCTTATGAGGATGATTTTGATATACTTCTCTGGTGGCGTGACCACAAGCTAACATATCCAGTTTTATCCATAATGGCAAGGGATATTATGTCTGTTCATGTATCTATTGTCTCTTCGGAGTCTTGTTTCAGTTTGACAGGGAGGATAATTGAGGAGCGACGACGACGCTTATTGCCTGAGAATGTGGAGATGCTGACTTGCTTAAAAGATGAGAATTAGGAGAAAAGAGAGAACAACATGCTGTTGACAATCCAGAGCTTGAGGACTCATTCCAGAACTTATTCCTTGATGAAGATGAACCTGTTGCTGCTTAGTGACTTTTGGTATTTACTACTTAGTTCTAGTCTTCTAGACTGTGATGTGGTCATCTGATCTGTGCTTTCACTGCTTTGTGCCTTTGTCATTGAGTGATTGTGAGATAGTCATTTTGTATTGTAATATAGATTTGTAACAGATACAAACTTAGTGATTAAACTTTGAGCTGGCTGCACTCTTTTTTCCTTTCTAGGGTTTCTCATAAGGGTGAGTTTTACCTAGAAAGGTTTTTAATGAGGCAACATTGCACAAAACAGCTCATTTATTATATTTGTCCATATTTTCTGCTGTTTTTTAACTTTGGTTAAATTTATCTATATTTTCTGCTGTTTGGGAACATTAGCGGGCTGGTGCTGGCACGGCCCATTTCTTTGAGCGTGCCTAGCGGGCGGGCCCAGCACGAAAAGTGGCCCAGAGGGCCGTGCCTGGGCCAACGGCCAGGCACGTGGGCTCTCTAGGCATGGCCTGTTCAGCCCGTATACCCGGGCCGACCCGTTTGCTGATGGGCCGTGCTTCCCCGGGCCCGTGCCGGGTCGTGCCGGGCCGGCCTGTTGGCCATCTATAGTTGTGCACGATGTGTTAGAATAATCCTGGCGCGTGTGTGGAGTCGTGGCAGTTGTGCATGTGTGTGCATGCAGTGCAACTGCTAGCTCCGTGGGTGTGAGCGCATGGTGCTGGTCACTAGCTAGCTGAGTGGTGTGTGTGTGCTTGCATGTGGAGGATAGGTGAGGAGTCTGTCAGCTTGCCGCGTACGTCGCGGGTGAAGCCGTCAGCACAGGCCGTTGTCAGGACGTCCGCGTTGTGCGCGTTGGAGCGCGTCGTGCGCGTGACCTGGCCGGACGGATCGTGCGAGTGGAATTTGTGGCTCCGTTGTGTGTTGCTCAGCCTATAAAAGGCACCCTGTACTGCTCAGATTGCGGTGAAAAAAATAGAGAAAGTACACAGCGTGAGTGCGCTGTCAAGGTGTTTCTGCGCCATTTGCTAGTGTGTTCTGTTCTTCTTCTACCTTCCGTGTTTTTCATTTCTTGCGTGTGTGAGCCTTGAGAGTTCCAACAATTGGTACTGGAACCATTTTATGCCCAAGATCCTGCGCTACTACCTCGAGTCCGAAGCTATGGCGATGGTTCCGCATGGCGCCGGGGGGAGTTCGGTCTCCATGTCATACCCGGTGCTGTCGCCGGCAAGCTACACGGCGTGGGCGATCAAGGTGGAGTCGATCCTCGACGCGCAAGGTCTCTGGGAGGCCGTGTCTCCACCAGATGGTGGCGAGGTGAACGCGATGAAGAACAAGACGGCGCGGGCACAACTTCTCCAAGCTCTGCCCGATGACATCTTGATGCAGGTCTCCACCAAGAAAACGGCGGCGGAGGTGTGGGCGAGCCTCAAGACTCGTTTCGTCGGGGTGGATCGGGTCAAGACGACACGCCTCGCCACGCTCAAGGGGGAGTTCGACAAGCTATACATGGAGGACGGGGAGGCATTGGACGACTACGCCGGCAAAATCAGCGATATGGCGGCGCGTTACGCCGGGCTTGGCGCGACGCTCGACGACGCTGCCATGGTGAAAAAGCTCCTCGACACCGTCCTGGATCGGCTCTTCCCCGCCGTCGTGGGCATCGAGCAGTTTTTGCGACGTCGAGATGATGGCGTTCGAGGAGGCGCTCGGCAGACTGAAGGCGTTCGATGAGCGTTCCAGCGGCGCACTCGTGCTGGCGGCGAACGGCGCGACGACCAGCTCCTCCTCACGGAGGCCGAGTGGAAAGCTCGAAAAAAGAAGAAGTCGACGATTGGCAAGTGCTTCAACTGTGGTAACCGCGGCCACTTCGCGCGGGACTGCCGTAAGAAGGAGGAGGAGGCACTGCTAGCCAAGGCCGATGAAGAAGCGATGCTCCTGTGAGTGCGGGACGCGGCGCTAGGATTAGGGGGAGATTGTTAGAATAATCCTGGCGCGTGTGTGGAGTCGTGGCAGTTGTGCATGTGTGTGCATGCAGTGCAACTGCTAGCTCCGTGGGTGTGAGCGCATGGTGCTGGTCACTAGCTAGCTGAGTGGTGCGTGCGTGCTTGCATGTGGAGGATAGGTGAGGAGTCTGTCAGCTTACCGCGTACGTCGCGGGTGAAGCAGTCAGCACAGGCCGTTGCCAGGACGTCCGCGTTGTGCGCGTTGGAGCGCGTCGTGCGCGTGACCTGGCCGGACGGATCGTGCGAGTGGAATTTGTGGCTCCGTTGTGTGTTGCTCAGCCTATAAAAGGCACCCTGTACTGCTCAGATTGCGGTGAAAAAATAGAGAAAGTACACCGCGTGAGTGCGCTGTCAAGGTGTTTCTGCGCCATTTGCTAGTGTGTTCTGTTCTTCTTCTACCTTCAGTGTGTTTCGTTTCTTGCGTGTGTGAGCCTTGAGAGTTCCAACACGATGGCCACGGCCTTGATGGCGTGCCGCGGCGCGTCGTCGCGGAGCCTACGCTCCAGCGTGGCCAGGTCGGCGCCCTGGCCCCACTCGCTCTCCACCGCGTCCACGTCGAAGCCCAGGCACCGCTGCTGGTCGATTCACAGCAGGCTGAACTGCCCGATGAGGAAGGACACGACCCTGTCGCCCGGGACAGCGTGTTAGTCAGCGCGCTCTCCCACGCGCCCATCCCCGTCGTCGGGATCATGAAGGGCGTGCCCGTCGTGGTCTTGAAGATCTTCTTCACATCCTCCAGCAGGACCTTGGTCAGCGCCGGCACCGCCGGCGAGCGGTAGTCCTCGTTCTGCCCGTTCATGGCGCGGATCACGGGGTCCGGGATGTTCACGGGGCCCGGCATGAACAGGTGGGTCCGCCCGGGGCCATACACGTAGTCCGCCATCGTAGCTAATTACTATGAACCAGTTCCGTGCGGGCACATGCGCAAGAACGGTGCGGCATTAAACACTGACTGGAGTACTGAACAATTGGACCTCTACCTCATAACGTCTTTTCTTTTCTTTCTTTCTAAGCGTAAATCTGAATTGACAAAACTGCAAATGTGAGTAAAAAAATGCCAGCTATCGTAGCTCTATAGATGGCCAACAAAGCCTAGTTAACCGGGCAAGCACGGGGCACGGCACGGCATGATCGGTTCTGGGCCCATGCTGGCACGCCCCGATCCCTAGTGTTGTGCTTGGGCCGACGAGTGGGCATGCTGGGCCAGTATGGGCACGACACGATTAGGGTTAAAGCACATTTAGGCACGACACCCATAACACATACCCCCCGCGGCCCCCGGCCCACACATCGTCCCTGTAACACCCCTGGTGTTACTAGCACCAAAACTTGAGCATAACATCATGTGCATTGACATTTTATATGGTTGTTACACCTAGAATGTATTCACTAGGTAAAATTTTCAATCAAGTTGTGATGTTAGGACTTGATGAGTGGTTAACCTTAGGGTAGGGTACTAAACCCTGAGTTAGGGCTTATGGATGTAAGTGAAGCCCAAATAAGCTAAAAACCCCAAAAGTCATGAGAAATATTCCTAAGGTATCACATTTGATGGACTTTGGTGGCACCAAATCCCTAATGTGCCCAAAACCCTAAAAACAAACCGTAGAAACCCTAATTAAAACCCTAAGGGGGTAATTGTAAATTTTGTGCACTTTTGGACCAAAGTGCAAATATCAAAGTAAAAGAGCACCTCAAACCAACTATCCTTCATGTTGGAGAATTTGCAAGTAGAATAGTAGAATTTGGACTTAATTGCAAAAGTGTCACATGAGCATTATGTGGCTAAGTCTGAAATTCAGTTGAATGGGATCAACTTTAGAGCTTTATATCTCTAAATCCATTGGGATTTTGCCCTAAGTCAATATGGCAAACTTGTAAAGTTAAGATAGGAGTATAGCTTTGCTTAAGTGATTAAGCCTTGGTGTTGTACAAAAATGGGAGATAAATAGGTTTAAAGTCTGGCTATCAGACCACCCTGAGACTGAATACTGACTGACAGTGAGTTCTGATGAACTTTGGACTCGATTCAAGCTCGAGGGATTAAGCAAATGAGCAAGATCACTATAGTCGAATTGTAGGTGTTATATAGAGCTACAACTTTGATACAAATAGATTAAGTAGTTGCTACATAAAAATCAAAGATCCTGGCTCCTGAAATCACTCTATCAGACACTCTGATGGTGCTTGCCATGGTACAGTGACTGAATAAGATCACAGGTCTAGCCCCCTCGCCGCCGGTGATCTCGCGCCCGGATTCGCGCCGGCGTCGCGATTCACGCCCGATTGAATGCGGATAACGATCCCCAGTGAAAAATTGGGCGCTGGGGATGGGCTTAGGACACTGTTTTGCCCTGACCGTCGTACCCACTTGCCTCACGGTCGGTCCAGATAACCTCGCCAGAGTTGGCCGCCTATCGCTCGGGTGCCACGTGCCTAGGTGCTCTACCATGTCGCAGTGACTTGCCTTAGCATGTCCGGTCATCACTGGTGGTCAAGCCACGGTGAAAGCCACGAATCACTTACGCTAGTGACTACCCCTCTCTCCGCCCGCCGCGCGTCTTCTCAAAATTAACTGCCACCACCGATGGAACCTATAAATTGCCGCCCCAGTGAACTCCGCTAGGTAATTACGCATCCAACGCACCAGTCATTGCCTCGGATTATCCACCAGAGCCTCCCAATTTCTCTCTTCCCCCAATTCGCTTCTTCGCGCCGTCGTAAGCTATCACGTCGTGGACCGCCGTCTTAAGGCCCGTTCACGCCCTCTGTTCCCTCGTTTCAGTACCCTTGTGTGCCCTTGATGCTTCTCGACCCAGCCAATTGAGCTAGAACGCGTAGGATCACCGGGAATGCCTCGGTTCATCCATAGTTCGCACTCTCACCGTGGACAGAGAGATTAGGATCTAGAACTTTGCAATTGTTTCAGGGGTAATAGTCGTTAGGGGTTGAATTAGGTGTCGGCCATACCTGAGCGCCGGTTGTTGTGTTTTCCGGCCAGTACAGGCTCGCCGGAGCCACTGCTCCGCCGTCCATGGTCGAGGACCTCACCCTGCGAAGGAATAGAAAGGGAAGGGCCTAACTGCGAATGTCAGTGACAAAGAGAAATAATGCTAAGGACTCCTTATGGGGTTTTCAAATCGATAGGGTCCTCTGTGCAAACCTGGCAAAGCGGGCACGCGCGGGCACGTTTCGCCTGCCGTGGGCCAACTTGGGCTAAATTGAGCCCAACACTGTTTATTGTTTCTCCTTTTCTTTTTGCTGACAGATTAGAGAATTTGTAGAAAATTATAGAAAATGCTAAAAATATGAGACCAATTTTGTTGGACTCCTAAATTTCTTTAGTATTTAAAAAAAATAGTTCCAAGATTTTTAGCCCAAACTAGGAATTATTCAGTATTTAAAAGGGGTTAAGCCTATACCTTTGGAATTTTAGAAAATACTTGGTAACTCCAAAAATCACAAAACTTTTTAGGTAAGTCCAATATGGTACTTAGAACCCATGGGTAAAGTTTGATATGCTTTGGACATTGTTTCATTCTCGAAACCTAAAACCCTAGTCTTCTAGTTAATAATTGCCTTAGAAAAATGAGATATTAACCTAGAAGACCCTAGTTTCCCTAGTGCACCGTGAAGGAAAATTGTATTCAAGATCATAACTTGATATACCCTTATTATCATTGCATTTCCATAAGCATCACATAAGCATTCATGGTTATATATGGTTATGTATAGAGAATGAGGAAGAAGTAGTGGTTGAAGAAGAAGAAGCTACACCACCACCTGAGAATCCACCTGCCGGGAACTGTTTTTACTTTGATATTTGTGGAACAGAGCCCGACTCCCCTACAAAAACAAGGCAAGCCCTGGTGCATTTGCCACCTCCTTGCTGTTTTAAACTTTTATCACTTGATATGATGCATTAGGTGATAGGAGTTGTGTGGTAAACCAATTGATGCATTTCCTTCCTTGAAACTGTTTACCATTCCTTGATTACCTGTTTTATTAAAAGATTTTCTAATGCTTAGTCCTTCTTTAGAAAAACAAATGTTTTATTTTAAGCAAAAAGGTGATGCTTCATGTGGAATGTGATGTTTTCAAAAATAAAACTTGATGGTGGATCCATCATGGCCGTGATGGGTTCAACATCGGACAAGATGTACCTCTACCAGGTACCAAGCTTTGGGTTTAAATGATAAAGCTGGGACCGGGCGGGTGACTCGCACGAGAAGAGAGTCTCGGTATAGTGTCTCCGTCTGAGTCGAATAAGGACCGTCTCGATGTAGGCTTGATGATTGAAGACCTTTTAACTAGTCACATGCCTCATCATGGGTAAGCTTTTCCTCGGGCAGACGAATAACAGAAAGGCTAACACGTAATGGGAATGGAGAGATGGCGAGAGTAGCGTGTACCCTCCATGGCAAGAGGTTGGACGGTGGTGTATCTGTGCTCTCGGTTGGCGTGAACCCGGTCTAGTCTTAAGAAACCCGGTGGTGAGTTGACATATGCAAGGGTTAAGTCCTACATATGTCATGTGATTGGAGATCCCCAGCTAGGTATTAATCGATTCGGATCGTCGTTACTTCTTGGACATGAAGACTTGGTCACTGCCCTACACGTAGCATTCCAGTGAACTAAAAGGATTGATAAAAGATGGCTAGTGTAGGCCAAGTGCTTGAACTAGGGTAGAAGAAACTCTAGATTCAGGTAATGACTTAACTTGCTAATAAAACTGGATTTTTAATGATCCACTATTAGTAGGCATTTTTGCAAACAGAGTCTTGATTTTTGATCAGCCTTACCTTGACTCCCTCAAGCCAGCATATTCCTTGAGAGTCTTTTATTTTGACGGGTAAGACTTGCGAAAGTACACTCCGTACTCAGGGTTTTCAAACCCATGTTGTTGTAGGTGAGAAAACAGCAGACTTTTGTTGTTTTTGTTCTAAGGTGGTGCCCAAGGAGGAGTCTCGACAGTGAAGTGGTTGCGGGAGGATGTTGGCCTCCCTTTTGAAAAACAGTATACTTTTATGCTGGAGGATTTTTGCCTCCTAAGTTTGTAATAATACTACTTATGCACTCATACACCCTGGTTCTGTAATAACTATAATACTCTTTCTCTATATTTGAATAAATGTAAACTAAGTTATTGTAATTGCTTCCGCTTATTCGTTCCTCCGATGTGTTGTAATATCTGCGGGACGGGTGAAGCGCTCTTGGGCAAGGAAATGAGGATCCGGATACCGAACTTGTCGAGTAATTATGTACATCTACAGGGTTGTCCAAGGTCTGTAGGACAAGGACAACTGTAGGTGGGCCTAATAACTTGGGAGGTTCCGTCACAGCTGGTATCGGAGCGAAGCCCATCTCTTCAGATATTGTGAAGCATTTCAAAAAAATTTCAAATACTTATCCAGAAATATTCTTTCATTCTTACCTTGCCACTTTCTGGAAGTTCTTATGTGGTAAGACCAGGTAATGGAGTGCAATCTATAGGAAGTTGGGGATCAACGAAGGTTGATTCCGTAATTATTGGGTTATGCATGCATCATGTTTAAAAATTATACTAATAAATATGGCGGAACCACCCGAATTATTCCAGCTTAAATGCCCAAGTCGCACCATTAAAGGCAGCAACACACTTAAACTGGAATAACCCGTCAGTCCCTTGGATCTAGTCCGATAAAGCCACTTATCCAGGATCGAATACCACTAGCTCACTCGAAGGTGAGGCACAGAGAAATACAATAAAGCATAATACCACAAATTTAAGAAGTATTAGTAGTGATTACATTATTGGAGTTTTAGAAACAGTAACCATAAATTTTAATACAGCAAAAATAACTAACGGAGAAAACCCAGTAACATGGCGAAGCCTGGCCATGCTACTCCTCCTGGTCCTCTCCTGCGGAAGCAGTAACCCACTCGACCATCTATCCCGGTGGCAGGGATGAAGGCCAAGTCACACCATCAACCAAATCAAGGAAGTACCTACAAAAATTATGCAACAAGCAAGGCTGAGTATACTAATACTCAGCTAGACTTACCCGGTGTGAGGAGTCTACTCCTCTACCTCTAGACGATGAAGCTGTTTGGCTGAGGGGTTTGGTTTGCCAAAAGCACTAACTGAGTCTAAAAACAAGTTTTAGCTTTTCAAGTTCTAGAATAATAATTTAGACTAGATGAGCACCTAACTATCCATACATGGTATTGAAAGCTCTCTTGTGGGTTTTGGTGGTTTGGATGACAACCCAATTAAAGGACTAACAAGTGTGCTAAGTGTTGAACAGGTGCTTAATGCAAAGCTAACAGGGTTCAACACAAGTGAACAGGTGTGATGGTCCAAAGACTGGATTATCTATAGATAATGGACATCACAAGTAAGATGGACATTGCTTAAGTGAGACTCAGTGTACGTAACTCAGAGACAATCGATCAAGCCAAGGATGGAGGCAAGAAGAGGTTCGAGGTACTGAGTGCACGGGAGAAGGTCAAGGAGACCAGGAACCCAAAGCCAGGGGTGAAGAAGAAGACTTGCAAAGTCAAGGTTGATCGAGTTAAGAAGAGTTATGGTGCATCAAGGATCACTACATAAGGACATGACTTACAACCAATGAGGTAACATCTACAATTATGTGGTGTAAGTCATAAGGCTCAAGATCAAGCTCGAGAAGTGAACGGGGGTTGGGGCTCAGATATGTCAATCTAGATCAAGTCAAGTTGACTTGATGGTTTAGAGTCCAACATCGACATCAAACAAGCCAAATTGGGTAAAACGATGAAAAAGGTTCAGTTTGTAAGGTTTGAGTGTTCAACCATTTTGCATACACCTCTTACTACAAGTTTGGTGCTTTGGTTTGCTCTCTAACTCTTTCTGTAGAGAAAGTACCATTCTGAGCTCTGCTGGAGGAGAAACAGAAAAGCTAGGAGAAGAACAAAAAAGATGTAAGTTTCTAGGACTAAATCAATTGGATTATACTCTAAATGTGTTTGTTTAAGTCTCAGGAAAATCCTCCCAAAAGTTGAAGTCAAACGGAGAAAGAACGGAGGAAAAAGCACTTAATGTGTTGTTGGCTGGTGCACAGGACAGTGAATAGTAGCTGTCCGGTGCACAGGACAGTGAATAGTAACTCTGTCCGGTGCACAGGACAGTGAATAGTAACTGTGTCCGGTGCACAGGACAGCGAATAGTCGCAGCGTCCGGTGCACAGGACAGTGAATAGTCGCAGCGTCCGGTGCACAGGACAGTGAATAGTAGCTGTGTCCGGTGCACAGGACAGTGAATAGTGACCTGTCCGGTGCACAGGATAGTGAATAGTAACCTGTCCGGTGCACCAACGGCTAGCTGTTCCAGAGAAGGAAACTGTCCATCAGATCCGTTACTGTTCACTGTCCGGTGCGCCACCGGACAGTCCGGTGCACCCGCAACCAGGGAAGGCTGGGAGCTTCCAAATGAAGCTCTAACGGCTCCTAGGCCATTTGGGGCTATAAAAGGGACCCCTAGGCGCCTCAAACAACAACGCAAGTGCAGCCAACAATTGTATACATCACTCGGATCGATTCTCTCTCTCCCTCTTGTGTAAATCTCTCTAGTTTGTGTGAAGGCAAAGTTATAAGCCTTTAGAGAGTGGAGAGGTGCTGCAAAGAGCTAGAGCAAAGTCTTGAGCGCATTGTTACTCCACCGGAGTGCTGTCAAGAAGATTGTAAGCAGCCGCGGCTTTGTTGTAACCCAACTCAACATAGTGGAAGGCTCTATCGGTCATACTGACAGATTTGAGCAAACGGAGGAGGGAGTTGAAATAGACTCCAAGCCCAGGTGTGGCTAACTCCAACGAGGACTAGGCAAGCATTTCAGGCTTGGCCGAACCTCGGGATAAATTCCTGCGTCTGTGTGCTTCGCTCTGTATTGTGTGCTGACTCTCTGTCTTACTCACTTTTTATATCTGCACTTCAACACTTATCTGTGGTACAAGTTATATTTGAAGTGCAGGGCATTCTGAGACAGGATCTTCTATTCCGCTGCAACCTACTCGAAGGATCTTTCATTCCACTGCGATCTGGTCTTTGAGTAGAGTAAGAACTAAAGTGATAATTTTTTATTCGCCTATTCACCCCCCCTCTAGGCGACATCCAGATCCTGTTCCCGGGCAAAGGGAACTTTCAATTGGTATCAAAGCTAGGCCTCTCCAGTGTGGGCTTAGCCGTCCGGAGATAACGATGTCGTCACAAGAGGTAACTGTAGAAATTCTTTTAGGCGATGGCTCTAATTACAAATCTTGGTCTGTCTCTATTTATAATGCTTTCATGAGTGTTGATTCTGATTTGAGACAGATCTTTAGTAGAAGTATTTTTCCATCTGATATTAGTAAAAATCCCTCTAATGATGAACTAAGATGTTTATCTCTCAATCACCGTGCTTGCAACATCTTAGTTGAATCTCTTTCTAGAGGTGCTTATTTTGCCATCATGAGTAGTGATAATGATTTATTTGTTGATGCTCATGATTTATGGAATAGGATTAAAGAAAAATATTTTGTGGCCAATTGTACTACTTCTACTCCCTATGTTGCTTGTGGTACTAACCTTTCAAAGGGAGAAGAAAAACGATGGCAACCAAACGATGAATCCACCTCACCGACAGGTTTGTCTTCCACTAGTTATAAATGTCTTATTGCTAACAATGATAGTGGAGACGAAAGCGATGATGAGGAGGAATATGAGGATGATAGCGAGGATGAGTCTTCATCACCACAAGGTACATTTTCCTATATTGCTTCCACTAATAATAATGACAGGGAAAATGAGACCGGTGATGTGGAAGAAGAGGAGATTCGCCGGTTCTACACCAATCTCAACAAAGAAGACAAAGTGCTCTTGGTTAAGTTGTTGAGTAGGAACAAGGAACAAGGCGAGACGCTTCTCAGGCTAGAGGAGACTCTCATCAAAACCAACGATAGCCTGGAGAAGATGACCAAAGAACATGAGGAGCTAAAGTGCTCTCATGATAATTTGGTCCAACGGTATGAATCTATTTTATTTGAGCAAAGAAATAATCATGATGTATTATCTGATGTTGCTCAACTTAAAACTGAGAATTCTATGCTTAAGAGTCAAGTAGAAATGATAAATTTAGAAAAACTTGCTCTAAGTGAAAAATATGATATGCTATCTTATTCTCATAATGAATTAGTTGATGACCATATCATGCTTAATGTTGCTCATGAGGTTGTAATTTCAAACTTAAATTTATGTGAACCTCGTTCTTGCACATGTGCACATTTAGATAATATATCACCATGTGCTAACCCCTGTTGCTCAAAAGAAAGCAAATTTTTGAATGACCATCAAGCTGCAGGATCAAAAGAAAGGAACAAGAAAGCAAAGCAACTAAGGAGAAGACGCATTGCTCAACCTCCTCAAGATATCCACGGACGCGTGGTGAAGAAGCTTGAGACGGGAGAAACCGCAGCAAGTGTTGAACTCCATAAGAAGGATGTTCCTAAAGCAATAAATGAAGAAATCAACATGAACAAGGAAAAAGGTAAAAATTCAATTAGTCATGTTGTTTGCACTGATCATCTCTCTATGTCATCCAAGAGCAAAAAGGGAAGAGGAAAAAGGAGGTGCTTCAAGTGCAAGGAATTAGGTCACTTCATTGCGTCTTGTCCACACAAAGACAAGGATGAAGGAATGAGGAGATGCTTTGGATGCAACGATAAGGACCATATGATCACTTCATGTCCGCTCATGAAGAATCAAAGACGTGCACCCTCCAAGATGACCCTCACTAAGCAAAAAGACAAACAACAAGTGTCAAGTCAGGTTGAGCGACGCTTCTGCTACATGTGTGGTGAGCATGGTCATCTACCTAAGGTATGTAAGAAGGGTAAGGTTCCTAAACAAGTAAATTTATCTCAATCTTATTCGCTTAGGAGACCCAAATCATACACTTGTGCTAGATCAGTAATGAGATCACCTAGAACTAGCACAACTGCTATTTGGGTACCAAAGGCCCTTTTAGATGAACGTTATGGACCCATCTCGAGATGGGTACCAAACCGTGCCAACTAGACCATGCAGGTGCCTCGAGATGGACTGGAGACCCTAGGAGAGCTTAAGATGGTTAATTCAAACTCTATGCTTAAGCTATCAATTTTAATGTCTATTTATTGACCCAAGGTTGAATTATTGTGCAATACTAATCCCATGTTCATCTCGAGTTAAATAAGTTGTAGATGTCCTTGATCATTATTGGTGAATCAAGCGAAGGACTTTGATGAGAATCTGCAACTTGCTCTCCAAAGGACGGTACCCGTGTATCTTAAGTGCATTATTTCTAATCAGCATTGCTTTTAAGTTGGATTGTCGTGCTATACCTATCCTTGGAGTAGTTATGCTTTTGAGATTGCTTGTGTTGAATATCTTTCAATTAATGATCCATGATTTCCAAGATCATAATCATGCTTGCTTAATCGTAACTGTGTGCTTTATAGGGAATATCTCTTGAATCATTCAATGGGTAGCTTTTCATTTGATATATCCACCATGATTAACTCTCTTAGTGTATGTGGATAAACATGTATCTTTTTGTAAGTCATGCTATGTGTTTTTTTAATGATTAACCTATGTGCAAGCATGATAGTTTTGTTTAGTCCATGTTCACATGATTACTTTGTCTTGGTGCTCTGTGTATACCAAAACAAGAAATCCATGTTGTGTCTCCAATGCACCCTCTCGAGCTATGAGGTGCATGAGCAAAAGGAGCCCTAAATTGGCGACAACAGGTGCTCTCACTACACACTACCTAAAAGAATGAATCTCATGGCATTCAGGTAAAAGGCAAAGGTATGGAGAATGGAACTATGCAATTTCATTGAATATCTTGAAGTTTCGTTGATTGTGATCATAGCTATGTTCTTGCCTTTCAATTGGTAGTATCTTGGCTTAGGTGCTTTATGCTTTAAAATGTTGTTTCCTTTGGTGTACCTAAGAAAATACTTCTTAATCATGGTGTGCTTAGACATTGTGCTTTATATGTATGATCTTGTCGTTTTTCAATTGGTATATGTGTTGCAATGATCATCATGTGTGAAGCGTGTCTTGGTGTTTTTAAATGTTATATATCATGAGGCATGCATTGTTTCCACTAGTCATAAGTTGTATTATCTCATCTAGTCAATTGGTATCTTTTTGTGATGTAATTGATATATTATGCCTAGACCAAGGTATGTTTCCCTTTACTTCTGAGGATGCTAGAATGTGCAAGGTTCAAGTCATTCAAATACTTCATGCACAACTTTAGGGGGAGCACACATAACTTGTGTCTTTTGAGACTAACTGTTTTTTGAGTGATCCTATATTGTCTCAAGGTGGAAAAGGGAAGATAAGCCAGAAATGGAGCGATCAGGACTTGGGTACCTCCACAAGTCGAGTAATTGGTATCTAAAGTTGTGAGTAATTACGTATTTAAAGGTTGCTCGTGCTCTATAATAGTTGGTGATCCTAGATGCTTATCTTTAAATATCATGGAGCTATGACAGTGATGATTTTTCAATTGGTAGCCTTGGTAGTGTGCTTCAATTGGTATCTTTTGGTAATCACTAGAATAGAAGCTTCATCTTGTGCCACAATACTATAACTTGTTCTAAGTTTTGTATCTTAGCAACAAGAAAAGGTCAGGATAAAGGATCAGACATAAGTGTAAAGGAGCTCCCTAGAGATAAAACTTTCAAGATGGAAATCTTGAATTGATGACAAAAGGAACTCCGCCTACTTAGATGGAAAGTACACCATAACATGGTAAAGGTACAAAAGGAGGTATTGACCTTTTTGCGTATTTGTACCTTAATTTTTCTCCAATGCTTGTGTTGCATATGTTTAATGTGTAAGGGGGAGTAATGTTAGTGTGTTGCATTTTCCCTGCTTAATACCCTGCTGTCCCTTGACATCATCCTATGTTCTTGCTTGAATATGGTTTTGGTGTTTGATGTCAAAGGGGGAGAATTTGTGCATTAAAGCTTACCTCGACCTGAGAGGAAAGCTTATCTTAAGGGTGAAGATTAATTTTTTGTGTGCTAAAGGACTCAAAGGGGTTTCCTTGAGTTCCTTTGATCTTAAAGAAAAATGTGTTAGTTTGTTGATAATACTTATCATATGCTTCTTGTTGTATTATATGGTGATAATGCAAAATTAGTGCTTCCATTGATATGAATCAATTGGTATCTACTGTGTTTATCCTGTGATAGATATTCATGTGGTTCTGGCGCTTTAAATCGGTATCTTAATGGTGAATAGTGGTAGGTTGATATTCCTATGGTATATTTATTTAATTGGTGTTTAACTCTGATTCTGTGCATTTGTGTGTTATATGCATCACAGTTTGATTCTTCACACAATGCATCCCACAGGTGCTAAGGTGTAGCAATGCTTCGAATTAGCCTAAGTATGTGCATTTTGGCATTTAAAGCCAAAGTTAAGATTTTAATGTAAGCACATATTTAGGGGGAGCATTCTATAAACTTAGAATTCAAAATTTGTGCTTTAAATCTTATTGTTGTGTAAGCTTTAATTGTGTTGCCATCAATCACCAAAAAGGGGGAGATTGAAAGCTCTCTTGTGGGTTTTGGTGGTTTGGATGACAACCCAATTAAAGGACTAACAAGTGTGCTAAGTGTTGAACAGGTGCTTAATGCAAAGCTAACAGGGTTCAACACAAGTGAACAGGTGTGATGGTCCAAAGACTGGATTATCTATAGATAATGGACATCACAAGTAAGATGGACATTGCTTAAGTGAGACTCGGTGTACGTAACTCAGAGACAATCGATCAAGCCAAGGATGGAGGCAAGAAGAGGTTCGAGGTACCGAGTGCACGGGAGAAGGTCAAGGAGACCAGGAACCCAAAGCCAGGGGTGAAGAAGAAGACTTGCAAAGTCAAGGTTGATCGAGTTAAGAAGAGTTATGGTGCATCAAGGATCACTACATAAGGACATGACTTACAACTAATGAGGTAACATCTACAATTATGTGGTGTAAGTCATAAGGCTCAAGATCAAGCTCGAGAAGTGAACGGGGGTTGGGGCTCAGATATGTCAATCTAGATCAAGTCAAGTTGACTTGATGGTTTAGAGTCCAACATCGACCTTAAACAAGCCAAATTGGGTAAAACGATGAAAAAGGTTAAGTATGTAAGGTTTGAGTGTTCAACCATTTTGCATACACCTCTTACTACAAGTTTGGTGCTTTGGTTTGCTCTCTAACTCTTTCTGTAGAGAAAGTACCATTCTGAGCTCTGCTGGAGGAGAAACAGAAAAGCTAGGAGAAGAACAAAAAAGATGTAAGTTTCTAGGACTAAATCAATTGGATTATACTCTAAATGTGTTTGTTTAAGTCTCAGGAAAATCCTCCCAAAAGTTGAAGTCAAACGGAGAAAGAACGGAGGAAAAAGCACTTAGTGTGATGTTGGCTGGTGCACAGGACAGTGAATAGTAGCTGTCCGGTGCACAGGACAGTGAATAGTAACTGTGTCCGGTGCATAGGACAGCGAATAGTCGCAGCGTCCGGTGCACAGGACAGTGAATAGTCGCAGCGTCCGGTGCACAGGACAGTGAATAGTAGCTGTGTCCGGTGCACAGGACAGTGAATAGTGACCTGTCCGGTGCACAGGACAGTGAATAGTAACCTGTCCGGTGCACCAACGGCTAGCTGTTCCAGAGAAGGAAACTGTCGATCAGATCCGTTACTGTTCACTGTCCGGTGCGCCACCGGACAGTCCGGTGCACCCGCAACCAGGGAAGGCTGGGAGCTTCCAAATGAAGCTCTAACGGCTCCTAGGCCATTTGGGGCTATAAAAGGGACCCCTAGGCGCCTCAAACAACAACACAAGTGCAGCCAACAATTGTATACATCACTCGGATCGATTCTCTCTCTCCCTCTTGTGTAAATCTCTCTAGTTTGTGTGAAGGCAAAGTTATAAGCCTTTAGAGAGTGGAGAGGTGCTGCAAAGAGCTAGAGCAAAGTCTTGAGCGCATTGTTACTCCGCCGGAGTGCTGTCAAGAAGATTGTAAGCAGCCGCGGCTTTGTTGTAACTCAACTCAACATAGTGGAAGGCTCTATCTGTCATACTGACAGATCTGAGCAAACGGAGGAGGGAGTTGAAATAGACTCCAAGCCCAGGTGTGGCTAACTCCAACGAGGACTAGGCAAGCATTTCAGGCTTGGCTGAACCTCGGGATAAATTCCTGCGTCTGTGTGCTTCGCTCTGTATTGTGTGCTGACTCTCTGTCTTACTCACTTTTTATATCTGCACTTCAACACTTATCTGTGGTACAAGTTATATTTGAAGTGCAGGGCATTCTAAGACAGGATCTTCTATTCCGCTGCAACCTACTCGAAGGATCTTTCATTCCACTGCGATCTGGTCTTTGAGTAGAGTAAGAACTAAAGTGATAATTTTTTATTCGCCTATTCACCCCCCTCTAGGCGACATCCAGATCCTGTTCCCGAGCAAAGGGAACTTTCAGGTATCAAGCAATTTAGTCAATCAACATCGTTTGAAAGTAACCTCATTTCCACTTATTACTCAATGCAGTACAATGGATCAAGCAATCTCATTAGCTGCGAGAAGTAGACGATTCGAATCGAGTTTTAACCTTGCAAGGTAAACCTAAACACACGACATGTCAGGGCACTCTGTCCCCACACATATCAACCTTCCCCATCGATCCCTCGTTCGCGGCCAGGGCTCACCGCCCTGGCGTACAATGCTCCACTGACCTCGGCTGCTGCCGTGCAGTGACCGCACTTGTACCCACCAGATCTAGAATGGGAGACCACGTCTCAGGACAAGTGAGGAGAAAAGTCCGTGCCCGGCTTCACTCAGGTACTAGGTTTACCGGTTACCATATTTCCCGACATGTGTTTAGTACGTTCAAACGCTTGACACATGTATCCGCACATTAATCCTTATTCCATTTTCGTCTCGTAGAGAGCGCATCCCCATGGATCCGTGTCCATAGACCATCATCATTCTGTTATCAAAATGGATACAACCAATTCTTGACCTCGCGTGAGTGCTAGAAAAATGACTCGACTTTTACCGAGATCCTGATTTAGCATAGCAACTACTCGACCTAGCATACTAGTATCCATCTCAAAAGGAATCCTGAGTTCATGCAACTAGGTTTTCAACCAACTCCTACACTTAAGTGCACGGTACAAACCTACAAACAATAAGTGTAGTAAAATAGCATATATAAATGGTTATGCATAAAACCGGGGCTTGCCTGGAATTCAACACTAGATAGTGTTTGCTGGGAGATAATCGCTTGGCGAGCATCCACTGGTTAAGTCCATTATTCTTCAGGCCGTCCACCAATTGCCTCTTGTGGTTGGCACCACATCACTTGCTCGATCGTCATCTCTCGGTCCTAATGAGATGCAATATGCATATGTATGAACACAATGAAAAATATCACAAGATATTCCAATACATGATAGCGAACTAAACACTAATTAGTAAGACACTGCAACGACTATACACAAGTGCTAGCTAGTCGTACGTTATCGGCGTTCATTATTAACACCTTTAAAAAGACGACAACATTTTAGATACTTACGCAACACAAATACGACATCACAATCAACTAGAGAAAGAAACATATAAACAGGACACATATGTTATCTCAAACTTAGCCATGGAAAGTCTACATTAATTAAGAGCTAACCAAACATTTTTAGCAAAAAGGGTGAACTAAATAATCAAATAAGCACTTGCAGATTTTTGGACAGCAACACATCAGTTATTTGTGTTAATCATAACTCTTCAAATATTAATCCAAAAATAGCAAACTAGGATTTTCTGGAAAGCTTAAGAAGTGCTCTACAACTTTGGTATTATCATCTCAACATGATTCAACACTTAGCAAGGTCAAAAAGAGCTAACACGATAGCTTTGTCCAGATTTGGACAGATTCAGACTTGCAACTTCAAAAATTCACAACTAAAGATTCAGACATCCAAACAAATTGATCCTAGACTTTCTAGAAAGATAATTAAATATTCTACAAATTATTTATAAACATCCCTGGCTGGTTTAATATGTGTCAAGGGTAAAATACACTATGAAGGCTTTGCTGTCCAGAACTGGACAGATTCAGTCTTCACATTTTAAACATCCATAACTTAATCTTCAGATCCCCAAAAAGAGTGATCCAAGATTTTTTGGAAAGACTAGCAAAAGTACTACATAACTTTTATAATCACCAAGAAGCGATTCTATGTTTAACCAAGTCAAACAATTCAGTTTTTGAAATCTGTTCTGACAGTGGAGAGAACACAGCAACCAGTTTGTAAAATTCATAACTCTTAAACTATCAGCCCTATGGTTATGAAATTTTAACAGAAGGAAGATAAGAAAAATACAACTTTCTTATAATGACCATGAACAGATTGTAACATTAACTTAAGCAAACAATTCAATCTCTGAAATCTATACTGAAATTGGATAGATTCAGTTACTGAATTTGTAAAAAAACGTAACTTCTAAACGATCAGACTTATGGCTGTCAGATTTTAACACAAGTAAGATAATAAAGTTATCTACAACTTTTATATATGGCTTTTCTACAGAAAATATAATTTAGTCCATCAAACATACATACAGCCCAAAACAACAACTAATAAAACTTCAGCTCCTAATTACTTCAAGAATTGCCGCGTTCTAGAGACTTGAACTATTCTAACATTTTACCATTTGTTAGAGTTAAAACAATCAAATTTGGACCCACAAGTAGACTTACTAACTTTTTATCCAAGTTATTTCGTGCCTAGAATTTCCATTCACAATTAACAACGCATCTACCACAATAATCTTACCCGGTACATATATGTTTATCGATGCGCCCTTCACACACTAATTTGCATTTTAACTTAGACATCACATGAACACTACTACCTTTCATCTGTGACCATAACCATGCACATTTAGACTACAACAAGCCAATCATCATGATCATGAGTTTAACCAAAGCCGTCTAACAATTTGGCTAACTAGAGCAACGACATAGCCCGCTAAATAACATACACGTCAGCTAGCCCATTATTATCGCAATCCGAGACACAACATACACTACAACATTTTTTATAAACATACGTATTTATGCGTATATTCGCACTTCGACCAAATCATACGAACCGTAAACCACTAATCTCCAACTCGCAACCACCATGCACTTACTTCCCAAATCGTGAACACATACATGTTTATCATATGAACAACTCCATTACACAACTTGTATCAAAAACCTACTTGACCACCCGATGTGTCTAATCAAAATCGTGAGCACAACCATACACTATATGCAAAGCATAATTTAATGAACGCATAATGTGTATCGTCACGACTCGACTTATAAATATAGAGGAAACGATGACTACTTTGGCATGTCATCACCTCATCACACAAGCCAAAGCAATGCCTAGCCACATCAACCAAACTTCTAGTCGAGTAAAACCTACACCTTCTTGTCACGAATACAACCATATTGCGGCATGTATTCGGAACACTTCCATCCACCTGGCGCAACACTTGATGTAACATACTCCAGCACACATGTTCAATGGCAAACTCTTTGTGCATACTTACGCCAGCAAATTTATATATATATATAATACAAAATAATGTAGACTACTTATTGGCTGCTACTTGGAACACTAAGCATACCCTACACATTAAAAGTTGCGACAACCAACACACTATTTTATGACAAGGCGTTTAACCACGATTTAATATAACCACGACGCATTTGTGCAACACATAAAGAATCATTGTGATTACAAAATATATTATATCCGTTAATTGAACACTACCTGAAACAACAAATCGGCTTACCATAAACAACTCGGTCGATACCGCTGCACACATGGCGTGGAGATGAACGTGCCAACATGTACCGGAGAGCAGAGCGAAGCCGAAGGAGCACGACGGGGACCATGACGCAACAAGGTGGAGCACGCGCCACGGAGGAGCTGTTGCGGCTGTTGTTTTATGTGGCAAAAAAATCGGAAGGATAGCGTCAACGGGCAGGAATGGAGCAGGGCACCAAAAGCGATGACACTAGACACCGGGATGCTGCTGCTGGGCATTTTGTTGAACAACACGCAAGCACGACAAGGGTAAGACATAGGGGCAGTGTGCTGCTGTGGCTAGCGCAGCACAGCGAGGCATGGGACAATGATGGACACGGCAGGGACGAGCTGGGAGACGACATCGGCATGGTGGAGCTGCATGCGCGGCGGGGTTGCACAAGAAAATGACGAGCACATCAAGATCGATGATGCTCTCCATGACACGCTGCCCTACTTAGCATTTCATCGAACACCCCATTCACATGGCCACAACAGTCCAAAATGGAGATCAATGGTGAGCTATCGGGGAGGGCGTGCTATGGAGGAGCGGCAAAGAAGTAGCACGATGACGGAGGAACTTCAAGGCGATGGACAACAGCAGTGAGGCTTGCGGCTAGCGTCGCTTCCGGTGAGGATTTCGGCCATGGATTTGGAGCTTGGGCAGGGGCATGCAGCGACTTGGGAGTCCCGACGGTGAGCTCGCGAGTAGGGAACAATTGCTGCTTGCCGGAGGCAGTAAGCCGGCTGGGGAACTGCGCCATGGGAATATCCATAGAGGGAGGAGTAGGGACAGAGAAGGGGGCGCCGAGTCTTTGCCCTAGGGAAGTTGACAGGGTGCAGGTTCGAATACCTAGCTTCGATGGGGGAGATGGGGATCTGACCATGGAGCTTACGACTGCATGCGCCCATGATAGAGGAATGGGAACAGGAGTGCTGAGTGGGGGGAGGAGAGCGTTGGCAAGCTCATGTAGAAAGTTGGGTGCCGAGTGGGGGAATGGAGTAGAGGGAGCCGAGCTGCCCATTAGAGGAGGAAGAAGGGGACGTCGAGCTCACAACCATGGAGGAGCAGAGGGGTCCGGCTTGTCCTGGCAGGTGGTGAGCTCGGCCATGGGAGAAATGGCGCCCGCGCCTTGGGGAAGAATGGATCTGTGCTTGGGAGCTTCTGCTGCTAGCGCCCATGGAAGCGAGGCCAAGCAGGGGGAACCTCGGCCATGGGTGATTACGCCATGGGAGGCTCTGAGCAGGGGGCACCGACGAGGAAGTGTTGCTGGGGAATGGGAGCTGCTACTCCCTGCTCTGAACAGATCGGAGGGGAGCTCAGCGTGTGCTGAGGGAGATGGCGGGGATGTGGCCATGGACGAGCTTGGGGGAAGAAGAAGAGACGGTGGGGAAGAAAGAGCCTACGCTAGTGTCCTGGGCTCACAGTGCGTAGGTCAGCAGAAGGGAGATAAAAGGGGTTAGCAGCACACGACATTGGTCGAAAAGGGGTGGCATTACCCACTGGCCGGCTGCAGCTACTGGCGAGCAGGTGCGGCATGCAGCCATTGGCTAGCGTAGCCGGTGGCCAGGCATTGGCTGCTAGCTAGAGCAGGCCATGGCGTGTGGGAGAAAAGAAAACAGATGCTGGTGAACTATTTAAAGAGAAAAAGGGCTGATTGTTTAGGAGCTAAGTAATCTTTATTTTATTTCTCTGAGACAAGAGCTCCCGTATGATTTGCCTATTAGGACGGTGATAATTTTATGGTTGGAGAGGAGTGGTCATCTGTTAGCCGATTTGCGCAGCGCTCACTCGTTGGCTGAGACCGACACAGGGAACGAAGCGAACTGACGTCCGGACGAACGAAAGGCTACAGAATAAAATGAACCAAAACATTTTATTTGGGTGTCGCTTAGAAATTAAATTCTCGCGCATAAGTAGGAATAAAATGAATCGAGGTCGGTCGGCTTCGGATTCGACATCGAAATAAAACGAGTTGGATTAAAAAAAATCATTTCCGATGTTGATTTCCGAATTTAGATTGGACATAGAGATTTTAAGCCGAGTTGGATAAAACTTTATTAGGGGACAACACATTGGAGATTCCACTTGAGAGTACGAACTCGGATTAATTTTTGGACATAGATCGAACATCGAGAAATTGGATTCAGACACAGTTCGACTAGCAACTGTTGAGCGTATGATTAAATGAGCTTTAGACGAGATTTATAGTTCGTGATTGATTACTGAGTTTGCATTCGTGCCAAGAATAAAAAGTTTTAGTAGGTTCCAAATTCGGCCTTTTGTGAGACTGAATAACTCTGAATCCGGTGAAATGAGAATAAATAGTCTGGATAGTCAGAGACATACGCAAGCGAGAAATATAAATTTTCACTGAGCATCCGAGATTAGGATAAATCTCCCGACGTAACACGAAATAGACACCTGGGGTGTCACAGCCTTCCCCCCTTAAAAGTATCTCGTCCCGAGATTCGGACAAAGATCTTCAAGGGTGGAGAAGCATGTAACTCCTAGGCTGATGATAGATGCAAATCCATGAGATGGTATGTGACACGATACGACAGATAGATTTGGACCGAATACCATGACATATTGAGACAAAATGCCATGATCACTCTGAGAGAATGTTCACAAAACACAGCACACCGGTGTAGTTCCATAATGGATCACGACTATTAACCGCGATACTAGCGCGTGCCAAGCAGCTCAACGATGTGTGCACCATAGGAGGCTCTCGGTTTTGTCGCGGCACCATCAGTCGTTAGCCATAATACCATTACCAAACACAAACAATGAGAAATCCACATAGCACAGATAGATGGAGCCCATGAGAATATGGCTCAGAAAATGTGATTGAAGTTGAAGTAAAGATTGTTGGCAAAAGAGCATCACATGAGAATTTTCTTCAACTCAGAGAATTATTTTATGATTGACACGGAGATTATCAGGTCAGAGATTTATATGAGAGTGGATATGAGGGGAACCAACAATGAGATCAAGATTGGCAACTTGCTAAGACATGAGAGAACTAAAGTCAACAGCATAATCCATTGAACCAAATGGATACACTGCTTAGAGATAAAATCGATAAAACAACGTCATGATCCGCAGAGAAGGGGGTATGAGAACGATCAGAAATGAGAGATTAGATTGATCGACATCCGGTACTTGAGAACAGGTTATAGCAGATAACCAGATAATGGGGCAGAATCAATGAAGGATCTAGAGATTCGGATGATAAAGCCACAACATGATTCATAAGAAAAAGATTTCCAGATCCAGGTGAAAAGAGAGGTAGTCGCATGAGATCGATTAGGATGAGCACCAAAAAGGTTATGAAGGTTCGGGATAGGATCTATGGAAAGAAACATGGCCTTAATAGGGTTTGCGCAACTAGACACCAAACAACATTTTTTTTGACATAACAAGTGCACAAGGAAGCTTTAGTCGATTTAGGGGTCAAGCTATGGGAATCTACAAGTTGTGTAGGTGTAAATTCAAGTGTAAAAGATTCAAGGGCTAGAAAATACCAACACAAGCAGGATTTTTTAAGAGGTTTCACTTGCTAAACTCAAGGTTGTTTGGACGAGGGTCTTTTCATGAGCGAAACAAACAACATTATATATATATATATTTGCTGGTTGGGGGGCAAAAAGGGTCGAACAACTAAAACATTTCCTAGGTAGCAAGACAAGAGAAGTACATAACACAACCTAGTCAAGACTATCATGACACACAGGATAAGACATTTTTTTCAGTTCATAGCAATACAGCACATTATTCACAATTTCTTATTATTGGAATAAAGGCGAGAGAAGTATGTTGGTGCACAAGAGACAATGATGCGACAATCATGATGCATGCTCATTCTAGTCGTCTTCTTAGACCTAACTACTTTTTCCGGGTGCTTCTACAGCAGCCTTATTAATAATAGTAGTAGCCTTACTGGCCTATATAAATAGCCACCTAGCTACCCATCTATTCCTGAGGCTTCACGTCCTAGGTCTATCCTTATCGTCCCGACGATCTATCCAACATTGGTTTCTAAGCAAGTTTTACTTTTAAAAAGTTGGTATTCCTGACTTATTGACTTCTCTATAATGGTATTTGCTCCGATACCAGCTGTGGCGCAACCGCCCGAATTATTCCAGCTTAAATGCCCAAGTCGCACCTTTAAAGGCAGCAACACACTTAAACCGGAATAACCCGTCAGTCCCTCGGATCTAGTCTGATAAAGCCACTTATCCAGGATCGAATACCACTAGCTAACTCGAAGGTGAGGCACAGAGAAATACAATAAAGCATAATACCACAAATTTAAGAAGTATCAATAGTGATTACATTATTGGAGTTTTAGAAATAGTAACCATAAATTTTAATGCAGCGGAAATAACTAACGGAGAAAACCGAGTAACATGGCGAAGCCTGGCCACGCTACTCCTCCTGGTCCTCTCCTGTGGAAGCAGTAACCCACTCGACCATCTATCCTAGTGGCAGGGATGAAAGCCAAGTCACACCATCAACCAAATCAAGGAAGTACCTACAAAAATTATGCCACAAGCAAGGCTGAGTATACTAATACTCAGCTAGACTTACCCGATGTGAGGAGTCTACTCCTCTACCTCTAGACCATGAAGCTGTTTGGCTGAGGGGTTTGGTTTGCCAAAAGCACTAGCTGAGTCTAAAAACAAGTTTTAGCTTTTCAAGTTCTAGAATAATAATTTAGACTAGATGAGCACCTAACTATCCATACATGGTATCAAGCAATTTAGTCAATCAACATCTTTTGAAAGTAACCTCATTTCCACTTATTACTCAATGCAGTACCATGGATCAAACAGTCTCATTAGCTGCGAGAAGCAGACGATTTGAATCGAGTTTTAACCTTGCAAGGTAAACCTAAACACACGACATGTCAGGGCACTCTGTCCCCACACATATCAACCGTCCCCATCGATCCCCCGTTCGCGGCCAGGGCTCACCGCCTTGGCGTACAATGCTCCACTGATCTCGGCTGCCGCCGTGCAGTGACCGCACTTGTACCCATCAGATCTAGAATGGGAGACCACGTCACAGGACAAGTGAGGAGAAAAGTCCGTGCCCGGCTTCACTCAGGTACTAGGTTTACCGGTTACCATATTTCCCGACATGTGTTTAGTACGTTCAAACGCTTGACACAGGTATCCGCACGTTAATCCTTATTCCAATTTCGTCTCGTAGACAGCGCATCCCTATGGATCCGTGTCCACAGACCATCATCATTCTGTTATCAAAATGGATACAACCAATTCCTGACCTCGCGCGAGTGCAAGAAAAATCACTCGACTTCTACCGAGATCCTGATTTAGCATAGCAGCTACTCGACCTAGCATACTAGTATCCATCTCAAAAGGAATCCTGGGTTCATGCAACTAGGGTTTCAACCAACTCCTATACTTAAGTGCACGGTATAAGCCTACAAACATTAAGTGTAGTAAAATAGCATATATAAACGGTTATGCATAAAACCGGGGCTTGCCTAGAATTCAACACTAGATAGTGTTTGCTAGGGGATACTCGCTTGGCGAGCATCCACTGGTTAAGTCCATTATTCTCTAGGCCGTCCACCAATTGCCTCTTGTGGTTGGCACCACATCACTTGCTCGATCGTCATCTCTCGGTCCTAATAAGATGCAATATGCATATGTATGAACTCAATGAAAAATATCACAAGATATTCCAATGCATGATAGCGAACTAAACACTAATTAGTAAGACACTGCAACGACTATACGCAAGCGCTAGCTAGTTGTACGTTATTAGCGTTCACTATTAAAAAGACAACACCATTTTAGATACTTACGCAACACAAATACGACATCACAATCAACTAGAGAAAGAAACATATAAAACAGGACACATACGTTATCTCAAACTTAGCCATGGCAAGTCTACATTAATTAAGAGCTAACCAAACATTTTTAGCAAAAATGGTGAACTAAACAATCAAATAAGCACTTGCAGATTTTTGGACAGCAACACATCAGTTACTTGTTTTAATCATAACTCTTCAAATATTAATCCAAAAATAGAAAACTAGGATTTTCTGGAAAGCTTAAGAAGTTCTCTACAACTTTGGTATTATCATCTCAATATGATTCAACACTTAGCAAGGTCAAAAAGTGATAACACGACAGCTCTGTCCAGATTTGGACAGATTCAGACTTACAACTTCGAAAATTCACAACTAAAGATTCAGACATCCAAACAAAGTGATCCTAGACTTTATAGAAATATAATTAAATGTTCTACAAATTATTTATAAACATCCCTGGCTGGTTTAATATGTGTCAAGGGTAAAATACACTAAGAAGGCTTTGCTATCTAGAACTGGACAGATTCAGTCTTGACATTTTAAATATCCATAACTTAACCTTAAAATCCCCAAAAAGAGTGATCCAAGACTTTTTGGAAAGCCTAGCAAAAGTACTACACAACTTTTATAATCACCAAGAAGAGATTTTATGTTTAACCAAGTCAAACAATTCAGTTTTCAAAATCTGTTCTGACAGTGGACAGAACATAGCAACCAGTTTGTAAAATTCATAACTCTTAAACTATCAGTCCTATGGTTATGAACTTTTAGCACAACAAAGATAAGAAAAACATCTACAACTTTCTTATGACGACCATGAACAGATTGTAACATTAACTTAAGCAAACAATTCAATCTCTGAAATCTGTACTGAAATTGGACAGATTCAGTTACTGAATTTGTAAAATGCGTAACTTCTAAACGGTCAGACTTATGGCTGTCAGATTTTAACACAAGTAATATAATAAAGTTATCTACAACTTTTCTATATGGCTTTTCTACAGAAAACATAATTTACTCCATCAAACATACAGCACGATGAAAACAGTGCGTGCAGCTCAAAACAGCAACTAATAAAAATTCAGCTCCTAATTACTTCAAGAATCGCCGCGTTCTAGAGACTTGAACCATTCTAACACTTTACCATTTGTTAAAGTTAAAACAATCAAGTTAGGACCCACAAGTAGACTTACCAACTTTTTACCAAGTTATTTCGTGCCTAGAATTTCCATTCACAATTAACAACGCATCTACCGCAATAATCTTACCCGGTACATATACGTTTATCGATGCGCCCTTCACACACTAATTTGCATTTTAACTTAGACATCACATAAACACTACTACCTTTCATCCGCGACCATAACCATGCACATTTAGACTACAACAAGCCAATCATCATGATCACGAGCTTAACCAAAGCCGTCTAACAATTCGGCTAACTAGAGCAACTACATAGCTCGCTAAATAACATACACGTCGACTAGCCCATTATTATCGCAATCCAAGACACAACATACACTACAACATTTTTTTATAAACATACGTATTTACGTGTATATTCGCACTTCAACCAAATCATACGAATCGTAAACCACTAATCTCCAACTCGCAACCACCATGCACTTACTTCCCAAATCGTGAACACATACATGTTTATCATATGAACTGAGCATTTCAATAATCATTCTAAAACAAACTAACTCCATTACACAACTTGTATCACGAACCTACTTGACCACCCGATGTGTCTAATCGAAATCGTGAGCACAGCCATACACTATATGCAAAGCATAATTTAACGAACACATAATGTGTATCGTCACGGCTCGACTTATAAACATAGAGGAAGCGATGACTACTTTGGCATGTCATCACCTCACCACACAAGTCAAAGCAATGCCTAGCCACATCAACCAAACTTCTAGTCGAGTAAAACCTACACCTCCTTGTCACGAATACAACCATATTGCAACATTTATTCGGAACATTTCCATCCACCTGGCGCAACACTTGATGTAACATACTCCAGCACACTTGTTCAATGGCAAACTCTGTGCATACTTTCGCCAACAAATTTATATATATAATACAAAATAATGTAGACTACTTATTGGCCACTGCTTGGAACACTAAGCATACCCTACACATTAAAAGTTGCGACAACCAACACACTATTTTATGACAAGGCGTTTAACCACGATTTAATATAACCACGACGCATTTGTGCAACACATAAAGAATCATTGTGATTACCAAAATATATTATATCCGTTAATCGAACACTACCCGAAACAACAAATCGGCTTACCATAAACAACTCGGTCGATACCGCTGCACACATGGCATGGAGATGAACGCGCCAACGTGTACCGGAGAGCAGAGCAAAGCCAAAGGAGCACAACGGGCACCACGACGCAACAAGGTGGAGCACGCGCCACGGAGGAGCTGTTGCGGCTGCTGTTTTGTGTGGCAAAACAACAGGAAGGATAGCGTCAACGGGCAGGAATGGAGCAGGGCACCAAAAGCGATGACACTAGACACCGAGATGCTGCTGCTGGGCATTTTGTCGAACAACACGCAAGCATGACAAGGGTAAGACATAGGGGCAGTGTGCTACTGCGGCTAGCGCAGCACAGCGAGGCATGGGACAGCGATGGACACGGCAGGGACGAGCTAGGAGACGGCATCGGCGTGCTGGAGCTGCATGGGCGGCGGGGTTGCATGAGAAAATGACGAGAACATCAAGATCGATGATGCTCTCCACGACTCGCTGCCCTACTTAGCATTTCGTCGAACACCCCATTCACATGGCCACAACAGTCCAAAATGGAGATCGACGGTGTTCTGTCGGGGAGGGCGTGCTATGGAGGAGCGGCGAAGAAGCAGCACGATGACGGAGGAACTTCAAGGCGATGGACAACAGCAACTATGCACAAGGAGCAGTGAGGCTCGTGGCTAGCGTCGCTTCCGATGAGGATTGTGGCCATGGATTTGGAGCTTGGGCAGGGGCATGCAGTGACTTAGGAGTCCCGACGGCGAGCTCGTGAGCAGGGAACAATTGCTGCTTAGCGGAGGTAGAAAGCCAGTTGGGGAACTGTGCCATGGGAATATCCATAGAGGGAGGAGTAGGGACAGAGAAGGGGGCACCGAGTCTTTGCCCTGGGGAAGTTGACAGGGTGCAGGTTCGAATACCTAGCGTCGATGGGGGAGACGGGGATCTGACCATGGAGCTTAGGGCTACATGCGCCCATGACAGAGGAAAGGGAAGAGGAGTGCTGAGTGGGGGGAGGAGAGCATTGGCAAGCTCCTGTAGAAAGTTGGGTGCCGAGTGGGGGAATGGAGCAGAGGGAGCCGAGCTGCCCATCGAAGGAGGAAGAAGAGGACGTCGAGCTCACAGCCATGGAGGAGCAGAGGGGTCCGGCTTGTCCTGGCAGGTGGTGAGCTCGGCCATGGGAGAAATGGCACCCGCGCCTTGGGGAAGAATGGCTCTGTGCTTGGGAGCTTCTGCTGCTAGCGCCCACGGAAGCGAGGCCAAGCAGGGGGAACCTCAACCATGGGTGATTGCGCTATGGGAGGCTCCGAGCAGGGGGCGCCGGCGAGGAATATGTTGCTGGGGAATGGGAGCTGCTGCTCCCTGCTCTGAACAGATCGGAGGGGAGCTCGGCGTGTGCTGAGGGAGATGGCGGGGAGGTGGCCATGGACGAGCTTGGGGGAAGAAGAAGAGACGGTGGGGAAGACGGAGCCTACGCTAGTGTCCTGGGCTCACCATGCGTAGGTCAGCAGAAGGAGCAGAGAAGGGAGATAAAAGGGGTTAGCAGCACACGACATTGGTCGAAAAGGGGCGGCTTACCCACTGGCCGGCTGCAGCTACTGGCGAGCAGGTGCGACATGCAGCCATTGGTTGGCGTAGCTGGTGGCCAGGCATTGGCTGCTAGCCAGAGTAGGCCGTGGCGTGCGGGAGAAAAGAAAATAGATGCTGGTGAACTATTTAAAGAGAAAATGGCTGATTGTTTAGGAGCTAAGTAATCTTTATTTTATTTCTCTGAGACAAGAGCTCCCGTATGATTTGCCTATTAGGACGGTGACAATTTATTGGTTGGAGAGGAGTGGTCATCTGTTAGCCGATTTGCGTAGCGCTCACTCGTTGGCTAAGACCAACACAGGGAACAAAGCAAACTGATATCCAGACGAACGAAAGGCTACGGAATAAAATGAACCGAAACATTTTATTTGGGTGTCGCTTGGAAATTAAATTCTCGCGCATAAGTAGGAATAAAATGAATCGAGAGCGATCGGCTTCGGATTCGGCATCGAAATAAAACGAGTCGGATTAATAAAAATCATTGACGATGTTGATTTTCGAATTTAGATTGGACACAGAGATTTTAAGCCGAGTTAGATAAAAATTTATTAGGGGACAACACATTGGAGATTCCACTTGAGAGTACAAACTTGGATTAATTTTTGGACATAGATCGAACATCGAGAAATTGGATTCGGACACAGTTCGACTAGCAACTGCCGAGCGTATGATTAAATGAGCTTTAGACGAGATTTATAGTTCGAGATTGATTACCGAGTTTGCATTCGTGCCAAGAATAAAAAGTTTTAGTAGGTTCCAAATTCGGCCTTCTGTGAGACCGAATAACTCCGAATCCGGTGAAATGAGAATAAATAGTCTGGATTGTCAGAGACATACGCGAGCAAGAAATAGAAATTTTCACTGAGCATCCGAGATCAGGATAAATCTCCCGACGTAACACGAAATACACACCTGGGGTGTCACAATAAATCTTCCCCTTTTATGGAGATATGACATGTATAAGGAAAACTACACGCAAATCTACTAGACCCTTTGGCGTGCCTCGTCATCAGTTAGCCCCCAGACATGAAGGGAGCAGTAGTGACTCCAATGACCCTATTGGAGATCTGGAAGCTAAAGTGGAGTAACTCCAATCAGAGCTACGCCATCGGAACAAGGCACAAGAGCAGGACAGTCAGCGTATAGCTGAACTGTCAGCTGAAGTCAGTCGCTTGAGGTTTGAGATCTTAGAGCGAGATTCGGCCATCGACTGGGCCATTAACTCACGTTTGATCGCTTGGCACCGCGAAGCAAAAGCTCGAGCCCATGTGGATGAGCTTGACGCGGCCATCGATAACCTACAAGCATATTGTAATACATTACATGAAGAAGTTCATGTGCTGTATGCTCGACTGCACCCGGACGTGCCTTCCGACGCTACTGCAATGGAAGCTGGACCCTCGGGAACAGCAAATGCAGGACCTGAGGGGGAGTTGGACCTTTTTAAGCCCCCTCCTTCTATGAACCTGGCTGACGAGCGGTCTCCTGCAGCAGACAGTGAAGCAACCAAAGACGATGAAGACTAGAATAGTATAGTTTAGGTATAATACTTATGTAAGATAAGTAATGAAGTCGGGTTGTATGCTGGAGTCTGTATAATTACATTTTGGTAATGTAATATGATGGTATGTACTGGCATGTTATATTTTTCCCAAATGTTTCTTTGCCTCAGATGCCATCACGGACTCACGCGCAGACGGTGCAGGGACTTCCCGTGGTCGGGAAGAAACTCCCAACCCACCGCCTGTACCACCGACACTGGTTGAGGCTATCGCTGCCTTGGTCAATGCTACTGCAGATAATACCCACTTCCTACATGAGATGGCGGGTAATCAGTTCCAACAGCATGTTAGGAGAGATCCTCCACAAGGACCACGCGAAACCTCATACTTGGAATTCTCCGAGACGCATCCTGTGACGGAACCTCCCAAGTTATTAGGCCCACCTATAGCTGTCCTTGTCCTGCGGACCTTGGACAACCCTGTAGATGCACATAATTACTTGACAAGTTCGGTATCTGTATCTGAAAGCGAAATAGGCTTACACCTTTTCCTAATTGATTTTGGTGGTTGAATTGCCCAACACAAATAATTGGACTAACTAGTTTGCTCTAGATTATAAGTTTTACAGGTGCCAAAGGTTCACAATAAACCAATACAAGTCAAAAGAAAGGGTTCAAACAAAAGGAGCAAAAGATAACCGAAGGCAACCCTGGTCTGGCGCACCGGACTGTCCGGTGTGCTACCGGACAGTGTCCGGTGCACCACCGGACAGTGTCCAGTGCACCAGGGAACTCCAACTCCAAACTCGCCAGTCTCGGGAATTCTGGGAGCCACTCCGCTAAAATTCACCGGACTGTCCGATGTGCCAGCGGAGCAACGGCTACTTCAGCGCCAACGGTCGTCTGCATCCGCATTCAATGTGCTACATTGCGCGCCAGAGTCAGAGCAGCGCTAGAAGGCGCATCAGACAGTCTACAGAACATGTCCGGTGGCCCAGAAGACAGAAGCTCCAACGGTCGAACCCTAACGGTCGGGTGACGTGGCTGGCACACCGGACAGTGTCTGGTGGCGCACCGGACTGTCGGTGCGCCATTCGACAGCAGCCTCCACCAAACGGCTAGTTTGGTGGTTGGGGCTATAAATACCCCAACCACTCCACCATTCATGGCATCCAAGTTTTCCACCTTCCAACACATTACAAGAGCTATAGCATTCAATACAAGACACACAAAAGAGATCAAATCCTCTCCCAAGTCTCTAGTTCAATTCCAATCAATAGTGACTAGTGAGAGAGAGTGACTTGTGTTCATTTGAGCTCTTGCGCTTGGATTGCTTCTTTTCCTTCTCATTCTTTCTTGTGTTCATCTCAATTGTAACCGAGGCAAGAGACACCAATTGTGTGGTGATCCTTGCAGGGACTTTGTGTCCCGTTTGATTGAGAAGAGAAGCTCACTCGGTCTAAGTGACCAATTGAGAGAGGGAAAAGGTTGAAAGAGACCCGGTCTTTGTGACCACCTCAACGGGGAGTAGGTTTGCAAGAACCGAACCTCAGTAAAACAAATCATCGTGTCACATTCTTTATTTACTTGTGGTTTGTTTTTGCCCTCTCTCTTGGACTCGATTTTAATTCTAACGCTAACCCCGGCTTGTAGTTGTGCTTAAACTTTGTAAATTTCAGATTCGCCCTATTCACCCCCCTCTAGGCGACTTTCAGTATCCTTATTTCCTCGCCCAAGAGCGCTTCACCCGTCACGCAGATATTACAACACATTGGAGGAACGAATAAGCGGAAGCAATTACAATAACTTAGTTTACAATTATTCAAATATAGAGAAAGAGTATTATAGTTATTACAAAACCAGGGTCTATGAGTGCATAAGTATTATTACAGACTTGGGAGGCAAAAACCCCTCCCGCATAAAAGTATATTGTTTTTCAAGTGGGAGGCCAACTTCCTCCCGCGAATTTACTACTGTGATTCTTCCTTGGGCACCACCTTAGAACAAAAACAACAAAAGTCTGTTGTTTCCTCACCTACAACAACATGGGTTCGAAAACCCTGAGTACGAAGTGTACTTTCGCAAGTCTTACCCGTCAAAATAAAAGACTCTCAAGGATATGCTGGCTTGAGGGAGTCAAGGTAAGGTTGATCAAATATCAAGACTCTGTTTGCAAAAATTCTTACTAATAGTGGATCCTTAAAAATCCAGTTTTATTAGCAAGTTAAGTCATTAACTAAATCTAGAGTTCCTTCTACCCTAGTTCAAGCACTTGGCCTATACTAGCCATCTTTTATCACCCCTTTTAGTTCACTAGAATGCTACATGTAAGTCAGTGACCAAGTCTTCATGTCCGAGAAGTAACAGCGATACGAATCGATTAATACCCAGCTGGGGATCTCCAATCACACGACATATGTATCACTTAACCCTTGCATATGTCAACTCGCCACCGGGTTTCTTAAGACCAGACCGTGTTCACGCCAACCGAGAGCACAGATACACCACCGTCCAGCCTCTTGCCACGGAGGGTACATGCTACTCTCGCCATCTCTCCACTCCCATTGCGTGTTGGCCTTTCTGGTATTAGTCTACCCGAGGCAAAGCTTACCCATGACGAGGCATGTGACTAGTTAAAAGGTCCTCGATCATCAAACCTACATCGACACGGTCCTTAACCGACTCAGACGGAGGCACTACACCGAGACTCTCTTCTAGTGCAAGTCACTCGTCCGGTCTCAGCTTTATCATTTAAACCCAAAGTTCGGTACCTGGCAGAGGTACATGTTTTCTGATGCTGAACCCATCACGGCCATGATGGATCCACCATCAAGTTTTTCTTTTTGAAAACATCCCCTTCCCTTTGAAGCATCACCTTTGGTTTAAAACAAAACTTTTTTGTTTGCTAAAGCAAGACTAAGCATTAGAAAACCTTTTAATAAAACAGGTAATCAAGGAATGGTAAACAGTTCCAAGGAAGGAAATGCATCAATTGGTTTATGTAACACCATAAAAGCCATCAACTAAAAATAATGAATTTAGTCATTATGGTAATTAGGATAATAATTTTTTTAATGGTTTAATTATTTATTTGCACTTGGAATCATTTTTCTCTGTATGCGCATGATTGATGATCGGATGTTTTTTAGCAATTCTTTTTAAAAGAAAATCCTAGTAATTAATATAATAATTAAATAATATAACAGTTATTAGCTTAAAACAAGTATTTTATTTATAAATAATTTTGGTGAATTTTTATGAATTTTTTGAGCTCTTTCAAAATTCATTTCGAAATTTTAAAAAAAGAAAGACCTAACCTAACCGGCCCACTAGGGGCCCAACCACCCCAAACCCTAGTCGCGCGCGCCAGGCTCTCCTAACTGCCGCCGCTCTCTGCAGTCTCTCCCTCTCCCCCTATTCTCTCTCTCTCCCTCCTTCTCTCTTCTCTCCCTTGCTCTCCCTCACGCGTGCCTGGAAGCCGCCCCGACGGCGTGAAGCCGCGCGCCCTGCACTGGCCGGCCCCACCACGGCCAAGCCGCCCTACCCCAAGCCCGTGACCCCAGGCAGCTGGCCGGCCCCACCGCGGCCGAGCTGCCCCACTCACCGGTCCCACGCTTGGGCGCGCCGCTCCTGCCCTGCTTGCGCGCCGCCAGGGACGCGACCGCACCTGCACGAGCTCGGCCGTGTCCGACGTCCGTGACCCCGACCGACCGCGCGCCTGCCCCGCCATCCGTTCATCCATGACATTAAGGAGCTTCACGTGACCGTTTCTTCTCCCTCTCCCATTTGCTCTCCATTAAAGCCATGGAGAGAAACCGACGCATCAATGGTCTTGAAGACGCCAACCGTTCTTCTCTCCCTAGCCGACTCTCCTTCTCCCTTCTATTCCCTATAAAACCGAGCGCCCTCTCCTCTCTTTCTCCCCTACCCGAGCTCTCTCTCATTCCTCGCACTCTCTCGCTCGCCATTCGTCACCGGAGTTCGCCGTGGTCGCCGGAGCTCGCCGTTCGTCACCGGAGTTCGCCGTTCATCGCTGGAGCCACGCACCCGCCATCCGAAGACCGAACCCCCGCTCTTCTCCACCCGATCGAAACCCCGTCGAGTCCTCCCCATCACACGTACGAACCCAAGGTTGAAGACGACCCAAATTAATTTGTGTATTTTATAAAATACTTTTGATTCGATTCATGAATTGTATATTTATGTTGTTGTAATATGAACATGTGTGATCCGAAATTCATACGAGCGTGTTATGGAATTTTGGGTAGATATGTAGTACACCGTGATTGTTCATGTTAGTCGATGCATTGATTTTTGGATTAGAGAAATATGACGATAATTTAGTAGTCACACGTTGGTGATAAAAACACTAGATAGGAAATGTTGTAGTTAAATTTGGCCACAAGGAACTTTAGAAACTATTTGGAGAATTATAGTCATAGGTGCATTTTAATGGATTTAAAAAATAGTATAGGATTCATGTCATATAAACGTTATAGGATTTTAGATGATTTATATCCGATTATATTATTAATATTTTTCTTTTAGAAAGAAAGGAGAAAATACCAGTAGATTTTTACTAGCCAAATAAACATGTTCGCAAGTATATCACTTAAATTCTTAGAGTTAGTAAAATACCTGTTTAGGTCAAAATAACCCCGCTTATGTTATAAAAAGTCCAATTAGTAATTTATATGGATTTTTAGAATATTAATATTAATAGATTCATTTCTAGCCATACTCAACAATTCAAGTTAGGAATAAAAAGAATAAAAATTAATAGTCGATTTACTAGTATTAAAGACAATAACTATCATTTATTTTCATTGATGATGTTAAAACATATTAATACTAGTTAAAATTGTATTTATAGCACCCACTCATAAATTCACCTTTTAGGACTCACAATAATAGCTATAATTGAATTAATAAGTATTTACGCGTTTAGGACGTATTTAAGATGTGATAAGTGCGATGTGTTAATGTGTATGTAATGGTGTATGTTTATGTAATGGTGCATGTTTATTTATTGGTGTATGTTTTCTCTTTGTATGGCAACGTACAACGTTATTAGAAGCTGATTGTGTGGTAGAGGATCCGAATTCGTTCGAGGACGATCCGCAAGACGCTTTTGAGCAAGGCAAGTGGATTCTCCCTCTGCATATTCTTTTTGTACCCATTCATTGCATATAATAATGTTTACTTTTTGATATACTACATAATTTGATGGGTATTACCTAATTAAGGATTTCCTAGATTTACCAACTGTATTCCTTGTTTACCCTGGAAAATTACTAAGCTTTGCAAATTTGTGCTACCGCTCAACTTAATGATTTTTGATGTCACTCATTAATTGGTATTAATGTTCCAAAAATTTAATTGGCAATTATGACATTAACCCGATGGTTAAAACAACATTATTACATATTAATTGGAACATGGAGTGACCACCCAGGATAACAGTGCAACCACGAGTGCTATCATGGCTCTGGCTTTGGTAATTAGCTTTATATGCTTAGTGCCTGGCAACCTTACCTGAAATATGGGCAAGAGGGGGAGCGGTGGTGTTGGCAGCCCATGTTATCATATGGACGTATTCTTGGCTAAGGTACCTCACCCAGGGGGTCACCACCATCGGCTTTAGAAATCTTAGCGGGTTGCTTCGTATTAAGTGTAATTTGTGAAAGCCTCATAATGGATCCCTAGCCATTCACCTCGGCAGTGTTTAAGGGTCCGATCAACCCGGGCTAGATGGGATACATGGCTTGTGAGTAAAGTTGTACCACTTATGCAGAGTGTAAAACTGATATATCAGCCGTGCTCCCGGTTATGAGCGACCTGGACTCCTCACATGATAATTGAACTTGAAGACGGAATTAAATTGAGATCCGATGATCTGCCAATGATTTGCTTAAGTGGTTTCACTTAAGTGTTTTTGTTATATTCATATTGCTTTGTTAAAATGGGATATTTGGGATTCACACTTATTAGTAAGACAGGTGTTGTTAATAAAATATTGACCAACTAAAATGCTTACTGCTCAACCTTAGCCTCACCTTGTTATACCCGCATTAATTTTTCCCCCACTTGCTGAGCCCCGACCATAAGTGAGCTCACCCTTGCTAATATTTTGATCAAAGGGTGATGCTGGAGACTTTGATGGAGATTTTGACGACGATGAATTCTAAGTCTAACGATACGCCGGTCATCTTCCTGTGGGAGATTGCCCATGTTATTTATTTCCGCTTTACTTTGATGTGATACTTGTTAAAGATATAATGTTTCAGATGATGTAATAAAGTATTCTACTCTCTTTACGCCTTTATTGCATTGTCTTTTGATATATTACACTTGTGACGTCAACATATGTGTGGAAATGGATCCTAGCACACATGTGCTATACGCTCGGTTCTGCCCCCTGGAACCGGGTGTGATAGAAGTGGTATCAAAGCTATGCTGACCCTAGGTCGTTAGACTAGTTAGAAATGGAAAGCCTAGTTTGTTCAAAACTTGCTAATTTCATTCTTATAAATTATTTTATCAGCCTTACCTCTTTAAAATTTCAACTGAGTTGACATTTCTCTTGTAGATGGTTCGTACCCTCCAAACTACCCATGTCAACACCAGCTACGCCCCTTCGCCCTGGCAAATCCAAGTCTACCCAGTGGTAGTCAAGGAAGTTCCAGTGGACCTCCCTCACGTCCGAGTGAAGAATGGAGTCATCCTGGAGGACAGCTCGGAGGAACAGCTACCGACGCCCACCCCGTTGGCAGAGTCCCTGGCCTTTGCAGCTAGGTCATCGACATCGGCACTGCCTGCACCAGCCATCCAAGCACCTGCACCCAGAGGCGACGACCCCGATGACTCTGGGGACGATGATGACAAGGATGATGACGATGAAGAAGGAGGAGACGAACACGTCAACGAGGAAGCTAACTATGCCCAACAGGACTACTTCATGGGGTTTGGTCCAGTTGTCAAACATTACACATCAATGTTCGAGACGGGGCACTTCCCCAACCTGCTGCAAGACGTGCTGCACGCGCTAGGCACCTATGTCCACCCCCTGTACGAAACAAGGAGAGTGAGCGAGCCTCCCCGGGCTTGCTACTACATCACTCGCATCCATGTCAGGGTGATGGATGTAGGGGATAGGGGATTCAGGACTCTGTCTGCTCATGAGTCCCTAACACCGCTATCCACCTACGCTGCCTCGTTCAGCGACGCTGCCAGACAGACCATGTGGTCTCTTAGCCGTACCTACCGGCAGCAGCTACAGGACATGAGGTTCAGGCATCTTCCTCTGCGTCTAAGTGGAGGAAGCCAGACCAGCATCGTCCCAGGTGAAGCTGGTGAGGATCACCTCAACACCCTAGCTGGTGTAGTGGCCGGTCTCAACACTGACCTAGACAGTGCCACCCTGGATCTCTCTAGGGTGCACTTGGAGCTGGAGAATGCCCATGCTAGGAGCCCTGGAAGCCCAACTTCAAGGACTGGATCCGCCCAAAGCCTAGGTCCCCGCCATGGTGTTGTCTCCTCCCCGCAAGAGGCTACGCTATGGGGAGCCCGGATCCGTCACTAGGCTGCTTTAAGAATTTTAAGTTATGATGTAATAAGTTAGTCTTCGCGTCAGATGATGATACTCTTTTTAAGTTATCTTATTAATAAATAACAACCATGTGATGGTGTTGATTGACATGTTTGAGTTGGATTTTTGTTTGAGTGTAATGGTCTTATGGAATGATGGCCATAAGAGCATATAAAAAATAATAAACTTAGGATACTCCCCTCTAGAATCTTTTCTACTCCTCACTTTTTTAAGGATTTCACTTCCTAACCAATCAGATGGTGAATGCTCGTCAAGGACCCAACAACAACCGGAACCAGCGTGGTCAACAGATACCACCACCACCACCGAATCCCAACATGGAGCAGTTCATCGCCGCCCAGATGCAGTTCCTGCAGGGTCTTACTGCAACTGTTCAGCAGATTTAGTAGAACCAGCTGAATCAACAGCATCAGCAGCAACAACAGAATGCACCCCTGGCCAGAGATAAGCACCAGGATTTTATGAGTCATCATCCGCCAACATTCTCCCATGCGGTTGATCCTCTGGATGCCGATGACTGGCTCAAAGTCATTGGAAAGAAGCTTGACATCACCCAGTGCAACGACCGGGAGAAGGTCTTGTACGCGTTGGGAAGACTCGAGGGAGCCGCGTCTGACTGGTGGGATGCCTTCACAGCGGCACATCCCAACGCGGATACTATAACTTGGCAGGAGTTCCAAACGAACTTCTGCGCTCATCACATTCCTTCGGGAATTATGAAGTTGAAGAAGAAGGAATTCCTTTCCCTTACTCAAGGGAATATGTCGGTCAGTGAGTATCGTGATCGCTTTACTCAGCTTTCACGCTACACACCAGAAGAAGTGGACACAGATGAGAAGCGCCAAGAGCGTTTCTTGGAAGGATTGATTGGACCTCTGAATTATCAACTTCAGAGTCATACCTTCCTCAATTTCCAGACACTGCTGAACAAGGTAATTGGCCTTGAAAGTAAAAGAAGGGAATTATCTGACCATAAAAGGAAGTTTCAAGGTCAGTCTAGCAGGAACACCCGCCCGAACAACGCTCAAGGTTCATAGTTCCGCTCTGGAAATCAAGGCGGAAACAATTATCAAATGCAACTCTTTGGACAGCAAGGCCAGAGAAATAATCAAAATCAGAACCAACAAAGGAGCAACTCCCAGACCAACCAGAGGTCTGGCGGGAGTTCACAGAATCGTCAAGGTGGCACCGTTAATACGCAGGCCAGAAGCAACAACGCACCAGTCCAACCCAATGGCTGTTTCAAGTGCGGTGAGCTAGGCCACTATGCTAACAACTGCTCAAGGCGCAACCAGTAGACACCCCAGAAAAGCAATAACTAGAGAAATGACCAGAACACCACCGCTCGTGGATCTGCACAGATCAAGACTCTGCAGAACCAGAGTAGAGGAAGGGTCAATCATGTCACCGCAGAATCAGTACCTGAGGATGCCGACATAGTGTATGGTATGTTCCTTGTTAACTCCATACCTGTATCAGTTTTATTTGACTCTAGAGCATCACATTCATTTATAACTGAGTCATTTGTGGAAAAGCACAACATACCTAAGTACCCCCTTAAGAAGATGTTACACATTAGTTCACCGGGAGGTGACATGAAGGCCACACACTCATGCCCCCATGTTAATATCAAGATTCAAGGAATAGATTTTTCAGTCAACCCAGTGGTCCTAGGATCCAATGGTATTGATGTGATTCTTGGATGCAATTGGTTGAAGAGCTGTGATGGAGTGATACAGTGTGCCAACGGAACAATTAAGTTGACAAGCCCCCAAGGTGAAAGAATCCAAGTTAGCATAGATAAGTCAACAGATGCAAAAGGAAAGACAGTGATCAATCACTTGGAAGAAAAGCCCTTGGAAAATATCAAGGTAGTGTGTGAGTACTCAGATGTATTTCCGGAGGAATTACCAGGTATGCCACCTGACCGTGATATAGAGTTTTCTATTGAATTATTACCCAGAACCGCACCTATCTCGAAAAGACCTTATAGAATGGATGTCAAGGATTTAGTAGAACTGAAGAAACAAATATAAGAATTAATAGAAAAAGGTTTCATTCGCCCAAGTTCATCCCCTTGGGGAGCCCCAGTTCTATTTGTGAACAAGAAGGATGGTTCGAGGAGAATGTGTGTTGATTATAGAAGTTTGAATGAAGTAACCATCAAGAATAAATACCCATTACCTTGGATTGAAGATTTATTTGATCAGATGAAGGGAGCTAAGATATTCTCGAAGATAGATCTAAGATCGGGATATCACCAGTTAAAAGTTCGAGCAGAAGATGTACCCAAGACAGCCTTCACGACGAGATATGGATTATATGAGTTTTTGGTCATGTCGTTTGGACTGACTAATGCACCAACATACTTTATGAACTTGATGAATAAAGTATTCATGGAATATCTGGATCAGTTTGTGGTCGTATTCATTGACGACATACTGATATACTCTCCGAATGAAGAAACACATGAAGATCATCTAAGGCTAGTCTTACAAAAGCTTCGTGACAACCAGCTATATGCAAAGTTCTCAAAGTGTGATTTTTGGCTTAAGGAAGTTGCTTTCTTAGGGCATACCGTTACCGATGGTGGAATTAAAGTGGACCCAGGAAAGATAAGTGAGATACTGGATTGGAAGCAACCAAAGGATGCGTCCAAGATCAGAAGTTTTCTTGGATTGACAGGATACTATAGAAGATTTATTGAAGGTTTTTCCAAGTTGGTGAAACCTCTTACCTCTCTATTGGAGAAAGGTAAAGAGTTCAAGTGGGATGAAGCTTGTCAGAATTGTTTTGAAGAACTCAAGAAAAGGTTAACCACTGCACCAATATTGTTAATGCCAGACATCCACAAGGGATTTGATGTGTATTGCGATGCATCACACCGTGGACTTTGATGTGTGCTAATGTAAGAAGGAAAAGTGATAGCTTATGTCTCAAGGCAGTTGAGAAAGCATGAGAAGAATTATCCTACGCATGATCTGGAACTAGCTACCGTAGTGCATGCTTTGAATATTTGGAGACACTATATGATTGGAAACAAGTGCAAAATCTTCACGGATCACAAAAGCTTGAAATACATATTCACTCAGAAAGAACTCAACCTGAGACAGAGAAGATGGCTTGAGTTGATTAAGGACTATGATTTGTAAATACAATATCACCCAGGAAAAGCAAATGTAGTGGCTGATGCTTTGAGCCGTAAGGGTCAAGTGAACAACATCACTACTCATTTGATGTCACAGGAATTGTGCTGGGAAATGGAACAATTCAACCTTGGTATGCTCAATAATGTAGAAGCAACGGTTATGGAAGTTGAATCTACTTTGGAAGAAGAGATTCGTAAAGGACAAGAGTCCGATGAGAAAATTAAGGAAATTAAAATTTTGATTGGTTTGGGAAAAGCCCCAGATTTCACGAAAGATGATCAAGGCATAGTATGGTTTAAGAAGAGAATCTGCGTACTAGAAATCGAACACCTGCATCAACTTATTTTGAGAGAAGCTCATGATTCAGCTTACTCTATTCACCCTGGAAGTACAAAGATGTACCAGGATCTTAAGGAAAAGTATTGGTGGTACGGATTGAAAAGAGATGTTGCTACTCATGTTGCATTATGTGACGTGTGTCAGCGAGTTAAAGCCGAACACCAAAGACCAGTAGGATTACTACAACCTCTCAAGGTACCTGAATGGAAATGGGAAGAAATAAGTATGGATTTCATAGTTGGACTACCCCGTACTCGGGATGGCTATGATTCAATATGGGTCATAGTAGACAGGTTGACTAAAGTGGCACACTTTATACCTGTGAAGACAACATACTCTGGAGCCCAGTTAGCAGAGTTATACATGTCAAGGATTGTTTGTCTACATGGAGTACCGAAGAAGATCGTATCAGATCGAGGAACCCAATTTACCTCGCGCTTTTGTAAAAGACTACATGAGTCCATGGATACCAAGCTAAAATTTAGTTCAGCTTATCATCCGCAAACGGATGGGCAAACGGAAAGGACAAACCAAGTGTTGGAAGATATGCTAAGAGCTTGCGCTCTAAAGCATGGTAGAAGCTAGGATAAAAGTTTGCCTTATGCAGAATTCTTGTATAACAAAAGTTATCAGGCAAGTCTAAAGATGGCACCATTGGAAGCACTATATGGACGAAAGTGTAGAACACCGCTTTATTGGAATCAGACTAGAGAAAGTCAAGTATTTGGTCCAAAAATTCTCCAAGAGGCGGAAAAGCAAGTGCAGATTATCAGAGAAAATTTGAAGACAGCACAGTCAAGACAGAAAAGCTATGCTGATAATAGAAGAAGAGAGTTGATGTTTGAAGTAGGAGACTTCGTATACCTTAAAGTTTCACCGATGAGAGGAATGAAAAGGTTTAAGGTTAAGGGAAAATTATCTCCTCGCTATATCGGCCCATTCAAGATTTTGGAAAGAAAAGGTGAAGTAACCTACCAGTTAGAGCTACCCGATAGATTATCGGATGTGCATGACGTATTTCACGTGTCACAACTTAAGAAGTGCTTAAGAGTACCGGAGGAACAGTTACCCATGGAAGAACTGAATGTCAATGAGGATTTGACTTATTCGGAGTACCCAGTCAGAATTCTAGAAACATCTCGCATAATTACATGGAGTAAAGTCATTAACATGTGCAAGGTTCAGCGGAGTCATCATTCGGAAGATGAGGCCACTTGGGAGAGAGAAGATGAACTCAGAGCAGAATTCCCCCAGTTATTCTCGAAAGTTTCTTAATCTCGAGGACGAGATTCTTTTAAGAGGGGTAGGTTTGTAACACCATAAAAGCCATCAACTAAAAATAATGAATTTAGTCATTATGGTAATTAGGATAATAATTTTTTTAATTGTTTAATTATTTATTTGCACTTGGAATCATTTTTCTCTGTATGCGCATGATTGATGATCAGATGTTTTTTTAGCAATTCTTTTTAAAAGAAAATCCTAGTAATTAATATAATAATTAAATAATATAATAGTTATTAGTCTAAAAACAAGTATTTTATTTATAAATAATTTTGGTGAATTTTTATGAAATTTTTGAGCTCTTTCAAAATTCATTTCGTAATTAAAAAAAAGAAAGACCTAACCTAACCGGCCCACTAGGGGCCCAGCCACCCCAAACCCTAGTCGCGCGCACGCCAGGCTCTCCTAGCCACCGCCGCTCCCTGCAGTCTCTCCCTCTCCCCCTATTCTCTCTCTCTCCCTCCTTCTCTCTTCTCTCCCTTGCTCTCCCTCACGCGCGCCTGGAAGCCGCCCCGACAGCGCGAAGCCGCGCGCCCTGCACCGGCCGGCCCCACCGCGGCCAAGCCGCCCTACCCCAAGCCCGCGACCCCTGGCAGCCAGCCGGCCCCACCGTGGCCAAGCCGCCCCATCCGCCGGTCTCGCGCCTGGGCGCGCCGCTCCTGCCCTGCTTGCGCGCCGCCAGGGACGCGACCGCACCTGCACGAGCCCGTCCGTGTCCGACGTCCGCGACCCCGACCGACCGCGCGCCTGCCCCGCCGTCCGTTCGTCCTTGACATTAAGGAGCTTCACGCGACCGTTTCTTCTCCCTCTCCCATTTGCTCGCCATTAACACCATGGAGAGAAACTGACGCATCAATGGTCTTGAAGACGCCGACCGTTCTTCTCTCCCTGGCCGACTCTCCTTCTCCCTCCTGCTCCCTATAAAACTGAGCGCCCTCTCCTCTCTTTCTCCCCTACCCGAGCTCTCTCTCATTCCTCACACTCTCTCACTCGCCGTTCATCACCGGAGTTCGCTGTGGTCGCTGGAGCTCGCCGTTCGTCGCCAGAGTTCGCCGTTCATCGCTGGAGCCATGCACCCGCCATCCGAAGACCGAACCCCCGCTCTTCTCCACCCGGCCGAAACCCCGTTGAGTCCTTCCCGTCACACGTACGAACCCAAGGTTGAAGATGACCCAAATTAATTTGTGTATTTTATAAAATACTTTTGATTCGATTCATGAATTGTATATTTATGTTGTTGTAATACGAACATGTGTGATCCAAAATTCATACGAGCGCGTTATGGATTTTTTGATAGATATGTAGTACACCGTGATTGTTCATGTTAGTCGATGCGTTTATTTTTGGATTAGAGAAATATGACGAGAATTTAGTAGTCACACATTGGTGATAAAAACACTAGATAGGAAATGTTGTAGTTAAATTTGGCCACAAGGAACTTTAGAAACTATTTGGAGAATTATAGTCATAGGTGCATTTTAATGGATTTAGAAAATAGTATAGGATTCATGTCATATAAACGTTATAGGATTTTAGATGATTTATATCCGATTATATTATTAATATTTTTTCTTTTAGAAAGAAAGGAGAAAATACCACCGGTAGTATGGAAAGTAGATATTTACTAGCCAAATAAATATGTTCGCAAGTATAGCACTTAAATTCTTAGAGTTAGTAAAATACCTGTTTAGGTCAAAATAACCCCGGTTATGTTATAAAAAGTCCAATTAGTAATTTATATGGATTTTTAGAATATTAATAATAATAGATTCGTTTTTAGCCATACTCAACAATTCAAGTTAGGAATAAAAAGAATAAAATTTACTAGTCGATTTATTAGTATTAAAGACAATAACTATCTTTTATTTTAATTGACGATGTTAAAACATATTAATACTAGTTAAAACTGTATTTATAGCACCCACTCATAAATTCACCATTTAGGACTCACAATAATAGCTATAATTGAATTAATAAGTATTTACGCGTTTAGGACGTATTTAAGGTGTGATAAGTGCGATGTGTTAATGTGTATGTAATGGTGTATGTTTATGTAATGGTGCATGTTTATTTATTTGTGTATGTTTTCTCTTTGTATGGCAACGTACGACGTTATTAGAAGCTGATTGTGTGGTAGAGGATCCGAATTCGTTCGAGGACGATCCGCAAGACGCTTTTGAGCAAGGCAAGTGGATTCTCCCTCTACATATTCTTTTTGTACCCATTCATTGCATATAATAATGTTTACTTTTTGATATACTGCATAATTTGATGGGTATTACCTAATTAAGGATTTTCTAGATTTACCAACTGTATTCCTTGTTTACCCTGAGAAATTACTAAGCTTTGCAAATTTGTGCTACTGCTCAACTTAATGATTTTTGATGTCACTCATTAATTGGTATTAATGTTCTAAAAATTTAATTAGCAATTATGACATTAACCCGATGGTTAAAACAATATTATTACATATTAATTGGAACATGGAGTGACCACCCAGGATAACAGTGCAACCATGAGTGTTATCATGGCTCTGGCTTTGGTAATTAGCTTTATATGCTTAGTGCCTGGCAACCTTACCTGAAATATGGGCAAGAGGGGGAGCGGTGGTGTTGGCAGCCCATGTTATCATGGGGACGTATTCTTGGCTAAGGTACCTCACCCAGGGGGTCACCACCATCGGCTTTAGAAACCTTAGCGGGTTGCTTCGTATTAAGTGTAATTTGTGAAAGCCTCATAGTGGATCTCTAGCCATTCACCTCGGCAGTGTTTAAGAGTCCGATCAACCCGGGCTAGATGAGATACATGGCTTGTGGGTAAAGTTGTACCACCTCTGCAGAGTGTAAAACTGATATATCAACCGTGCTCCTGGTTATGAGCGACCTGGACTCCTCACATGATAATTGAACTTGAAGATGGAATTAAATTGAGATCTGATAGTCTGCCAATGATTTGCTTAAGTGGTTTCACTTAAGTATTTTTTGTTATATTCATATTCCTTTGTTAAAATGGGATATTTGGGATTCACACTTATTAGTAAGATAGGTGTTGTTAATAAAATATTGACCAACAAAAATGCTTACTGCTCAACCTTAGCCTCACCTTGTTATACCTGCATTAATTTTTCCCCCTCTTGCTGAGCCCCGACTATTAGAATAGGAACCATACCCTAACCAGGGTTGGGAGTGATATTAATAGAGTGAGTAACTGGGCCAGGCCCATTACACAGGGGGTATAACGGTCATTACAAGGGGAATAACACAAACCCTAGACGGGTAGTCTAACACCCCCCGCAGTCACAACTCTATCCTGTACAGATGTTGAGACTGGATCGAAAGTCTAAAAAGACACTCGACAGTAACCCCTTGGTGAAGATGTCGGCAAACTGAAGCGTGGTGGGGACGCTGAGAACGCGGACGTCACCGGCAGCGACACGCTCGCGGACGAAGTGCAGGTCGATCTCCACATGCTTCGTGCGCTGATGCTGCACGGGGTTGGTGGAGAGGTAGACCGCGCTGACGTTGTCGCAGTAGACGAGGGTGGCGCGCAGGAGGGGACTGTGAAGCTCGTGGAGGAGCTGGCGCAGCCAGGAGGCCTCGGCCACGCCGTTGGCCACGACACGGTACTCGGCCTCAGCGCTGGAGCGAGAGACGACGGGCTGCCTCTTGGCGGCCCAAGAGACGAGGTTGGCGCCCAGGAAGACGGCGTAGCCGGAGGTGGACCGGCGCGTGTCGGGACAGCCAGCCCAGTCAGCGTCGGTGTAGACCACGAGCTCCGACGTCGGGGATGGGCGGAGTAGGAGGCCGTAGTCGAGGGAGCCGCGGAGGTAGCGTAGAATCCGCTTGAGCGCAGTGAGATGGGGCTCCCGCGGAGTGTGCATATGCAGGCACACCTGCTGGACGACGTAGGCGATGTCGGGCCTGGAGAACGTGAGGTACTGGAGCGCGCCGGTGAGGCTCCGGTATGCCGTCGCGTCGGCGACCGGAGGCCCGTCGTCCTCAGAGAGCTTCGCCTGAGTGTCGACAGGCGTGGAGTAGGGCTTGCAGTCAGACATGCCAGCCCGCTCCAGGATGTCGATGGCGTACTGGCGCTGGTGGAGGAAGAGACCCTGAGGCCAACGTTCGGCGGTGATGCCGAGGACATGGTGGAGGGGCCCCAGGTCCTTCATCGCGAACTCCCGCTGAAGGGCGACGATCGTGCGGTGTAGGAGGTCGGCGGTGGATGTCGTGAGCACAATGTCGTCGACGTAGAGCAGGAGGTAGACGGTGTCGTCGCCGCGCCGGTAGATGAACAGGGACGTGTCCGACTTGGCCTCGACGAAGCCGACGGAGGCCAGGTAGGAGGCGAAGCGACTGTACCAAGCCCGTGGCGCCTGCTTGAGGCCGTACAGGGACCGGTTCAGCCGGCAAACCAGGTCCGGACGGTCAGCGTCGACGAAGCCAGTGGGCTGGCTGCAGTAGACAGTCTCCGTCAGAGTGCCATGGAGGAAGGCATTCTTGACATCGAGCTGATGGATCGCCCAGTCGCGGGAGAGGGCGAGGGAGAGGACGGCGCGAACAGTGGCGAACTTGACGACAGGGCTGAAGGTCTCGTCGTAGTCCACTCCGGGGCGCTGGGTGAAGCCCCGAAGGACCCAACGGGCCTTGTAGCGGTCGAGGGAGCCGTCCGAGGTTAGCTTGTGGCGAAATAGCCACTTGCCGGTGACCACGTTGGTGCCTGGTGGACGCGGCACCAGGTCCCAGGTGTGGTTGGCCAAGAGGGCCGCGTACTCCTCCTCCATAGCGCGACGCCAATGTGGGTCGGCGAGGGCAGTGCGAACGGAGGAGGGTACCGGGGAAGCGTCGGGTGGAGTGCTAGTCGTAGCGGTTGCCAGGATGAGCCGGTCGACGGGGCGGAGAACGCCAGCAGCGCGCCGAGTCACCATCGGGTGGACGTGCCTGGGGTCGCGGAGGATGGCGACCGGGTGGTATACGGACGACTCGGAGTGAGCCGCCGGAACGTCGGGAGCGGCTGGTGGGGCCGGCTCACGGCGGTGATAGACGACGGTGGGGTCGGCGAATCGGGCCGCGCTCGTCGACGGGCCCGAGTCGGGGGGCACCGAGGTAGTGGCGTGGCCGCGGCGATGGTAGACGAGGGCGGGGTTGGTGAATCGAACCGGAGTCGACGGGGCCGCGCGTGGCGCAGGCGGGGTCGACGGGGCCGCGCGTGGTGCAGGCGGGGTCGACGGGGCCGCGCGTGGCGCGGAAGAGGTCGTGGGGGCCGCACGAGGAGCAGGTAACGGCGCAAGACAGGGAGCCGAAGGTGGGGGGGGGGAATCGGATCGGACTCGAGGAGGGAGTCAAGATCGGTGGGTGGGGTGGAGCCAGCAAGGGGAAACACATCTTCGTCAAAGATGACATGATGAGAGATGATGATGCGGTGGGAGGTGAGGTCCAGACACTGGTACCCCTTGTGGTCAGGGGAGTAGCCAAGGAATAGACAGCGGGTGGAGCGAGGAGAAAGTTTATGGGGAGCGATAGCGGAAGTGTTAGGGTAGCAGGCACAGCCGAACACGCGAAGGTGGTCATAGGAAGGGGTTGTGCCGTATAGGGCGAAGTGGGGGGTAGGGTGGCGTACCGCCTTCGAGGGAAGACGGTTGAGGAGGTGGGTGGCAGTGTGCAGGGCCTCTGCCCAGTAGCTGGCAGGGAGAGACGCCTGGAAGAGGAGGCAGCGGAGCATATTAGTGGTGGTGCAGATCATGCGTTCGGCTCGGCCGTTCTGTGCAGAAGTGTAGGGGCACGAGAGACGCAACTGGACGCCATGAGTGAGGAAGAAGGAGCGAGAGGCGTTGTTATCAAACTCGCTGCCATTGTCACACTGCAGAGCACGGACCGGGCGATGAAACTGAGTGGATACCCAGGTGAAGAAGTGTGTGAGGGTGGTGAATGTGTCCGACTTCAACCGAAGCGGGAAGGTCCAGAGAAAATGGGAAAAATCATCCAAAATCACCAAATAATATTTATAGCCAGAAAGACTGAGTACAGGGGAGGTCCAAAGATCACAATGAGTCAGGTCAAAAGCCTGCTCAGCCCGAGAAGAAGAAGTAGTAAATGGGAGACGAGTATGTCGGCCTAACTGACAAGCATGACAGAGACCCTCAAAATGTCCCCTACTACATGAAAGATCTAGACTACTGGTAATCTTGGTCATGACGTCGGGTCCAGGATGGCCGAGACGTCGATGCCATGTGGTGGAGGAGGTGGTGGAGACCAGGGCAGGAGGTGGAGACACGCCGGCGGTGGAGGGCTGGAGCGTGTAGAGAGGCCCCGGGCTGTCACAGCGGGCGAGAAGGGTCCTGGTGGCCAGATCCTTCACAGAAAAACCAGAGGGGTCAAACTCAATGGAACAGGAGTTGTCAGTGGTGAATCGACGAATAGAAAGAAGATTGTGAGTGATGTGGGGAGCTACGAGAACATCGTTGAGGTAGAACGGCCCAGGGAGAACCGAGGCACCTACTGAGGTGACTGGCAGAGTGGAACCGTTTCCAACGATGATCGAGGATGGGTGAGAGGGGAGGGGGGATGAGAGCGAGAGAGCGTGCCTGCCGTGGGAGTGGTGTGGTACGAGGCACCGGAGTCGATCACCCAGTCGGAGGGGGGTGGGGTCATCGCCATGGTGGTGAAGGCAGCAGCGAGGGAGGCGCTGTCCCAACCACCGGCCGGTGGGGACCAAGGCGTCGAGGTGTGGGTCCCCGAGGGCAGGAGCGCGGGCGGAGCCTGGGGCACGACGGGAACACCATAAGGAGGTGCGTCGTAGTGAGGTGTAGTCAGGAGGGCTGGCGCCGGAGGACGGGGGGTACTCGGTGCCTGGCCCGGCCACATGGCGATGGTCCCGGTCCAGGGGTTGTAGAATGACGGCCACGCGTGGCCGCCACCCCGGCCGGAGGGACCGCCACGAGAGGAGCCGCCGCTCCCACGGCCGCCCTTGCGGGAGCGACGACCCCCGTCGGTCGTGGAAGTCGGACGAGGGGCCGCCGGGACGGCAGGTGGGGGCGGGTGGGAGCCCCGGTCGACGGAGGACGGGTGGCCTGGCCCCCTGAAGGCGGCTGACCACTGGCAGGAGCGCTGTAGAGGGCCGAGGCAGGGGTGGGTGCCTCATTCGCCATGGTGAGCTCCTCGAGGAGAAGCTCGTTCCGCACGGCGTGGAAGGTGGGGAAGGGCACGCTCCTCTTGATGAGAGCCTTCAGGTGGCCGTAGCGGGGGTTGAGGCCACGCAGGAGGTTCAGCACCAGGGTACGATCGGCAACTGGCTCGCCGAGATCGTGGAGAGAGTCAGCCAGTCCCTTCATCTGGCGGCAGTATTCTCCCACGGAGAGGTCCCCCTGAGAGAACAGGTGGAACTGGGCGTCGAGGTGGAGCGCCCGCGCATCCCGATTCCTGAGGAACTGGTCCTCGAGAGCGAGCCACGCCTGGCGTGCAGTGTCCGCCTGATCGCGGATGATGTCCTGCAGCTCAACGGTGATGGTGCCGTGGAGCCACAAGAGGACAACGCTGTCCATGAGGCACCAGGAGCGAGGCGGAGGAGCGTCGTGGTCGATGAGGACGTGATCGTCGAGGACGAACCGCCGCAGCGTGAGAAGGACCTGTCCTCGCCACCGGGGGTAGTGGGAAGATGCTGGATCCAACACCACGGACACGAGGGCCCGGATGTTGTGCAGGCCGGCGGCTTGAGCGTGGAGAGCAGCGATGAGGTCGGCGTCGAGGTCGGAGGAGTGGGGGTCCGCTGGGGGCTCCGCATCGGCGAGTGGCGGACGACCGAGGAGGCGCTGCGTGGTGGCCATCTGGGTGGTCAGAGTGGCGCCCAGGGCACGCTCACGCTCCAGGGCGAGGGAGGCAGCGCGCTCGCGCTCCCGCGAGGCCGTCACAGCGGCCTGGATCGTGGCGAGGGTGCCGACGAGCGGGGAGTCGGTGGAGGGCGCGACACGGTGACTCCAGGTCGGTGAAGCGAAGGCGGGAAAGCCCGGTGGGGAGCTGCGACGCAGGGGCAGCGGGGAGGAGGCGTGGATCGGACCAAGGCCGGCGATGTAGGGGGCCCCCCATGGGTGAGCTCGCTGCTGGGTGCAGCAGGGGCGATGGGGGGGTGTGTGCTTGGGCCGGTGATGTCCCCGACGGTGAATCCGGCCGTGGCGGCGGCAGGTGCGTCCATCGGGCGTGTACGCAGCAGGGCAGAGGAGTGCTGCAGTCGGGCGGGGACCTGCTGAAGGCACGGCGACCTGGCGGGGCGTTGACCGGGCGTGGCTGCGTCTGGCCAGAGGGCGGCGCGGCGAATCGGGGAGGGCGCGGCGGCGTCCTGCGTCGACCGGGCGAGGCCGCGGCTGTGGCCGGCCAGAGGGCGGCGGTGGGCTCTGCGTCCGGGCGCGGTCCGGCAGGCAGCGCGGTGGCCTGGGCAGGAAGCACCCGAGCGGCGGCGGCCTGGCGCTGGCGCGGCCGGGTCCTGCGGCCTGGCGCGGTCGCGGCTGGCACCTGGCGGCCTGGGCGCGGACGTGGTCGCGGCCGGAGAGAGGGAGCAGGGGGCCGGCGGCGGCTGCGCAGGGGCAGGCGCGCGCGGAACCGGTGGCGCAGCAGGGAGGGAGGGGGAGGAGAGGCCGGCGCAGGGAGCTCCGGTGGCTGGGGAAGAAGGCCCTGGGCCGGCGGCGGCTGGGCAGGGGGCCGGCGGCGGCAGGGCAGGGAGAAGCCCCTGGCGGCTGGGCAGGGAGAGGACCTAAACCTAAACCAAAGCTGATACCATATTAGAATAGGAACCATACCCTAACCAGGGTTGGGAGTGATATTAATAGAGTGAGTAACTGGGCCAGACCCATTACACAGGGGGTATAATGGTCATTACAAGGGGAATAACACAAACCCTAGACGGGTAGTCTAACACCGACCATAAGTGAGCTCACCCTTGCTAATATTTTGATCAGAGGGCGATGCTGGAGACTTTGATGGAGATTTTGATGACGATGAATTCTAAGTCTAACGATACGCCGGTCATCTTCCAGTGGGAGATTGCCCATGTTATTTATTTCCGCTTTACTTTGATGTGATACTTGTTAAAGATACAATGTTTCAGATGATGTAATAATGTATTCTACTCTCTTTACGCCTTTATTGCATTGTCTTTTGATATATTACACTTGTGACGTCAACATATGTGTGGAAATGGATCCTGGCACACATATGCTATGCGCTCGGTTCTGCCCCCTGGAACCGGGTGTCACAGTTTAGCTCGCAACTCCTATCACCTAATGCATCATATCAAGTGATAAAACTTTGAAAACAGCAAGGAGGTGGCAAATGCACCGGGGCTTGCCTTGTTTTGTAGGCGATTCAGGCTCTGTTCCACAGATATCAAAATAAGAACAGTTCTTGGCAGGTGGATTCTCAGGTGGTGGTGTAGCTTCTTCTTCTTCTTCAACCACTACTTCTTTCTCGTTCTCTATACATAACCATATATAACCATGAATGCTCATGTGATGCTTATGAAAATGCAATATAATAAGGGTATATCAAGTTATGTCTTGAATACAAAATTCCTTCACGGTGCACTAGGGAAACTAGGGTTTTTAGAGTTAGTATCATATTTCCTTAAGGCAATTATTACCTAGCAGGCTAGGGTTTTGGGTTTAGGAATCAAACAATGTCCAAAACATGTCAAACTTTACCCAAGTGTTCTAAGTACCATATTGGACTTATCTAAAAAGGTTTTGTGATTTTTGGAGTTACCAAGTATTTTCTAAAATTCCAAAGGTATATGTTTAACCACTTTTAAATACTGAATAATTCTTAGTTTAGGCTAAAAATCTTGGAACTATTTTTATTAAATACTAGAGAAATTTAGGAGTCCAGCAAAATTGGTCTCATATTTTTATTATTTTTCTACAATTTTCCATGAATTCTCTAACCCTAGCAGAAAAAGAAAAAGAGAAAGTATAAACAGTAATGGACTCAATCTGGTCTGAGCCGGCCCATGACAGGCGAAAATGCGCCCCCGCACGCGCCTGCGCTGATGACTTTGCGCAAAGGCCCCTGGTGATTTAAACAACTTGAATAGAGTCCATAGCACTATTTCCATGAGTCACTGACAATTGCATCGAGACCCTCGCACTTCTATTCCTTCACAACGCCATGTCCACGATGCTGAACGGCGGAGCAGTGGCTCCAACGAGCCTGTACCAGCCGAATAACGCAACGACCGGCGCTCAGGTATGGCTGACACCTAATCCAATCCCTAACGACCATTTCCCCTCAACAAATTGCACCAATTTGGGTCGGAATCTCTCTGTCCAGGTGATGGCGCAAACTACGGATGAACCGAGGCGTTCCTGGTGATCTTACACGTTCTAGCTTAATTGGCCGGGTCAAGAAGCATCAAGGGCACATAAGGGTACTGAAAAATGAGGGAACAGAGGGCGTGAACGGACCTGTAGAGTGTTGGCCACGGCGAGCTTACACGCGGCGGCGCGGAGAACCGAATTAGGGGAAGAGAGAAATTGGGAGGCTCTAGTGGATAATCCGAGGTAAGGACCGGTGCATTGGATGCGTAATTACCTAGCGGAGTTCACTGGGGCGGCAATTTATAGGATTCATGAGCGGTGGTGGCTAATTTGGAGAAGACGCGCGACGGTTGGAGAGAAGGAAAGTCACTAGCGCAGGTGATACCGTGGCCTTCACCGTGGCAAGGCCACCGGCGACGAATAGACATGCTAAGGCAATTCACTACGACGTGGTTAAAGGGTCATAGCGTGTCGTGATCATGGCGAACGACGCATACCTCGACGACGGTCGCTTGGCCACGTCGCTGGCGCAAGTGGGCGAGCGACAGAGCGGCCACAGTGTCTCGAGTTCATCCGCGGCGAGATCTTTTTATCATCGAGCGTAATCCATACATACAAGGCATGAATCACGACGGCCGGCGTGAATCCAGGAGGGGGATCGCCGACGGCGAGGTTCAGTGCACCTGGGATATTTTTCAGATACTGTACCATCAGACTTCTCATCAGAGCGCCTGACCGAGTGTTTTGCTAAGCTTAGATCTCTGATTCCTATATAACAACTTGTTAATCCACCTGTAACAAAGTTGTTGGTCTACAATTCATCTTCAATTTTGCTATAGCATCCCCAATCAAAAAATCACTGGTTTAAACTCAAATCTGACTCCAAAGTTCATCTGACCTTACTGTCAGTCCCGATTCAGTTTTAGGGTGGTCTGATAGCCAGACTTCAAACCTTTTTATCTCCTATTTTTGTACAACACCAGGGCTTATTCACTTAAGCAAAGTTGTACTCCTAACATAGCTCTACAAAGTTGATGTGTTGACCTAGGGCAACTTCCTTATGAATTGGGAGATATAGAGCTCCAAAGTTGACCCTATTCAATGAATTTCAGACTTAGGGATATATGGCTTATGGGGTGCTTTTTGCAAATAGGCCCAAATTCCACTATTCAACTTGCAAATTATCCAATATGACAGATAGTGGGTTTGAGGTGCTATTTTACTTTGATATTTACACTTTGGTCCAAAAATACCTAGGATTTACAATTACCCCCCTAGGGTTCCAATTTAGGGTTTTCTAGGGGTCTTTTTAGGGTTTTGAGTACTTTAGGGTTCTAGTGCCACTAAAGTTCATCAAAGGTGATATCTTATGAACATTTATCAGGGCTTATGAGATCTTTACTCATTTTGGCTTCATTTTCATCTATAAGCCCTAATTTGGGGTTAAGTACCCTGCCCTAGGGTTAACCACACATCAAGTCACATCATTACAACTTGTTTGAAATTTGTACCTAGTGAATGCACTCTAGGTGTAACAAACACATGATACGCCAATGCTCATGATGTTATGCTCAAGTTTTAGTGCCAGTAACACTAGGGGTGTTAGATCCTTTCCCCCATAAAAGAATCTTGTCCCGAGATTTAAGGTCCTAGGGTAAGTAATGGAAAAGGAAACACGTCACATCTTTATTTCCTTAATTGTCTTACAAGGCAGGGGGTGGTATGGGGTTTATTTCTCCTTTACAATCCAATGTACATATCTTACAAGTTACATGAAGCTAAAAAGCTAGGGAAATTCTTTTCTAAGAAGTCTTGAGTCTCCCATGTAGCTTCATCTTCAGTATGTTGATTCCACTGTATCTTATAGAACTTAAGAGTCTTTTTTCGGGTGATCCGGTCCTTCTGGTCCAAGACTCGAATAGGATGTTCTGAATAGGTCAAGTGTGGTTGTAAGACAACATCCTCTACATCAATGGTTCGATCCGGAACCCAAAGGCACTTCTTCAGTTGAGATACATTGAACACATTATGCACTGAAGACAATGTTTCTGGTAGTTGGAGTCGGTATGCCATGGGTCCACATTGTTCAAGAATAGGGAACAGACCAATGTATCGGGGTGCAAGCTTTCCTCTTACCCCAAAACGGATTACACCCTTTGTTGGTGATACTTTTAGGTACACATAATCATTGACTTGAAAGAACAAGGGTCGGCGTCGTTTGTCTGCATAACTTTTCTGCCGAGCTTGAGCTTCTTTCAAGTGGTGCCTTATCCGTTGAACCTTTGCTTCCGTTTCTTTGACTAAATCGCGCCTGAAATACCACCGTTCTCTAGGTTCAGACCAGTTTAAGGGTGTCCAACACCGTCGTCCGTACATGGCTTCAAATGGTGTCATCTTGATGCTCTCTTGATAGCTGTTATTATACGAAAATTCTGCCAAGGGCAGACAGTCATCCCATTTCTACGGAAATTCTAGGACACATGCCCGCAACATGTCTTCAAGTATTTGATTTACTCTCTCAGTTTGTCCACTTGTTTGAGGATGGTAGGCCGAACTATGGAGCAACTTAGTAACTAGAGATTTGTGAAGTTCTTCCTAGAATTTAGATACAAATTGTGGTCCACGGTTCGACACTATTGTCTTTGGAATTCCATGCAAACTGAGAATGCGAGCAATATATATCTGGGCATAAGTAATGACCGGATAATATGTCTTGACTAGTAGAAAATGAGCTATCTTTGTAAGCCGATCAATTATAACCCAGATAGAGTCAAAACCTTTAGTTGTCCTAGGTAATCCCACAATGAAGTCCATGTTGATATCCTCCCATTTCCAAGTTGGGATGGGCAAAGACTGCAAAGGTCCAGCTGTCTCCATATGTATGGCTTTGACACGCCTACAGGTGTCACATTTCGCCACATAGCGTGCAATCTCAATCTTCATTTTTGTCCACCAATAGTGTTGCTTTAAATCTTGATACATCTTAGTACTTCCGGGATGAATGGAATATCGACTAAGATGAGCTTCATCCAAAATTTGTTGGCGGACTTCCGCATCCTTAGGCACAACTACGCGAGTATTAAACCATACTATACCTTGATCATCCTTTCTAAAGCAATTAGCCTTGTCGACCTCTATCTTCTCATGAATATGTTTCATACCCTTGTCATTTCTTTGGGCATCAATAATCTTTTGCAGAAGAATTGACTCAAGCTTCAATTGGGTCAGAGTTCTATGTTGTATCATTCCTAGATTTAATTTTTCCATCTCCTGGCATAGTGTGGTGTCAGAGGTCCCCATTGTAAGTGTAACACCCCTGGTGTTTATATTCCGCTCGACAACGAGTACGGATTTAAGCACGTGATATCAGTGAATAAGACGGACACTAGGGTCTAATTATTTTCATCTATCGTGATTCTCATATCGCATCTGTTTCGTTTGTCGTGAGTGCGACATTGTTTTTATTAATCCGGGCTCTTCCTAAATTTTCGTGCTGTTCGGAACATAGTTGTTCTGAAAATTGGTGCGTCCGGTGAGTATTTAAAATACATCGTTCGCACGGATACGAATTCGGAAGCCCGATTAACTCGGATGATTTTATCCCGAACAGATTAAGAAGAACTCGACGATTAAAATGTCCGAGGCAAAATAATCTGTATCGCGCGTTGTCCGAGGAAAATCGTGCGCGAAGTTATTACCCAATTTATCCTCCAGCACGCTATTTTGGCAAGCGCAAGAGTAATAATTGGGCCTCTTTTTCTAGTATGTTATCCTCGACAGAGAAATCGGGTGCTTGATTAGTGAATGAGATTATCAGGTTAGACAAGTTAAGCGCCGACTAAATACCAAATCCGAAATCCATTTGATTCGGTATGTTATTTCTCGTCTCGGTCTCAAATTAGTTTTTCGTGGCTCGTGTCGCAATAATTCAGACTACTGTTGAATTATTAAGTTTCGAATCAAATTAACTGTGTTTAGACATCGGATAAATTTTTATCCGAGTTCGACTAAACCAGTATTGTCTCAGAATAATGTATCCGATATCTAGTCCGTTTCCGTGTTACCCGAAACAGTCACGAAAACTATCCGAACGAGATTTAGTTAAAATCGTAAGCCTCAGACTTTCCGTTTGGTGATCCGAGGAAATAATGTGTATAGCCGTTTACTATATCGCGTATCGATTCTTTGCTCGTCGCTAGAAATCTTGATCCTAAATATCTACGATTTCCGGAATACAAAAAAAAATCCGGAAAAAGGAAAAATATCCCGCGAATTCTTATCTCTCTGCGTCAGCCGTTCCTATCCCCGACGACCGCCCAGCCGCTGCTTCCCCGCTCTTTATCTTCACGCGCACAGCTTCTTCCCCAGCAAAGGCCCCTGCTCGACCTCGGCGTGGAGCTCTGGCAGCCAGCTGCGGCGCTCGCCGTGCCCCTCTCCATGGCTTCTTCCTCGCCGGCGTGAGCTTCATCCATGGCTCGCTGCGCGCCCATCTCTGATGTCTTCTTCCCCAGCTCGATCTTTCCTCCACCGGACCGCGCCTCTGCTCCTCCCTGGCACCCATGTGTAACACCCCAGGTTACTTAGGGTGTTCACCCAAGACTACACCATTAAACCTATTATCACATGTGGTTTAGTTTGAGCAAGGTACACCAAACTTAGAAATCAAAGTCCTAAGTAAGTGTAACCCATCTTAGATGTCATGCCTTGGCTTGTTAGGCAAGTATAAAGGGGAGAATTGCCCAAACCCTAATGCAAACCCCTTTTGGACAATGGGAACTCTAGAAGTAAGTATGACCAAAGGGTTATGAAAACCACATGATCATGACTTGGGCCAATTATAAAAGTTGTAGTACACTTAATACCCTACAAATAATAGTAAGAAATTAACCCCAAAAATATTTTAGAAAAACCCCAAAAGGTTCACCAAAGGGTTGAGCATGAAAGAAAAATCAGAATTTGTCTAAGTCCAAAACCAACCTTTGGCCAAAGATCAAACATGTTCACCCTCATTCAAACTTCAAAACCATTTGACCCAATTGACAAAGTGGCGCCAAAATACCTCTAGAATACCCTGGAAAAGTTTGAACCCAACCCTAAGTCATTTGACATGACTTGGCACAAGTTTTGTCTCGGTTTGGATAGCTCTGACATAGCCGACTTACCACCCCCGTATCTCTCTAACCCGACCACATCTACCCTTGGAACTCACATGAACTAGGTAGCTCTAGGTGCAGGGAAGAGATCTCTCATAGGTCCTAGGGCAAGATTCGTACGTTTTGGCCGCTCAGCAGAGGGAAGAACAAGGGCAGAAGCAAAGAGCCACGTGTTCGACGCGCTCTGAGCTCGCCAGAGCACGCCCGACGCATGCCCCCGCGTGCCCCGCGTCGTGCCAAAGCCGAGCCGGTGCCATTGCCCGCGCCCGTGCTTTTAAAGCCCCCAGGGACTTCGACCGTACTCCGCCACACGCGCTCGACCTCACCGGAGCACCAGATCACCAGCATTGCCCCGCGCACGGCGAGCCCGCGGCCGCTCGATCCCCCGCCACCGTAGACCAGCCAGCAGAGCCTCTCCCAACCCCGTCCAACCCTCAAAGAAGACTGTGCATGCCTCGGTGGAGCTCCCCGAGCAAGGAATCGAACTTTGCCTCGCCGGAGAAGCCAGTCCACGGTCGTCGGGCTTCACCCGATCACCGGTGAACGTAGACCGGGTAAGTCTCTGCACCATTTTTCGATTCCCTGCGTGCATAGCCTCTACGTCATCCCATGGAGCTCATCGTGCCGTTTAATTGAACTAGATCGCCGTGGTTAGGCCGGAGCACTCGCCGCCGACGAGTTCACCCGCCTGCGCATGTGGACCAGTCGATTCCGGCCACCACCGCCGTCAAGCCGTACATCATTGTGACCGCTAGGACCTCCCGGAGCCAACCTCGCCCCTCGCCGGACCTCTCTCGCCGCCGGTAAGCCACGTCACCCTTTTTGTTTCCACGAGTACTGTTTAAATAGGGGTGGGACCTCGGGGGAGAAGAAGAAAAGGCCAGGGGGTTTTGTGCGCTATCAGTGACTCAAGAGAATAGTAGCGCAGGGGGTATAACTAAAAGAGTTAGTTTAGAAAGAACCCGAGGTCTTCGATGCAAAGTGGATTTCTAGGAAACCTTTTTAATAATCTGATTTAAATCCAAACAGAACTTGAAAAATTCATAACTTCTGTTTTGTTCACCCAAATCGAGTCAAACCAATTTTGCCAGATCCTAAATAATGAAAACTACTTAGGAAAAATATAAAGCCCCTAAGTGTTGCAGAAAACTTTAAAGTCTTGATTTAAATGATTAACTGATCAAAAGCTAAAAGAAATAAGGAAAAATAGCTACACTATTTGACTGGGGTTAAGAGAATTTAGAGAGGTACTTAATCACTTCTTAACCTGTTTAAAAATAATTAACCCCTCTGTACACCAAGTTAAGGTAGAGTTTACCATTTAAATCATTTTTAGCCTAAAGTTAGAGAAAATATGAAAGGTAGTTTAAAATAAGAACCAGGGAGTACCCACATTTTTGTTAGCTTCCTTATTCAGTGTAGTTCACTAGAAAAATTTATTATACCCTTGTTTAGTGCAAAAGAAAGGAGATACCTTTTAATTTAGAAAAACAAGGAAAACCTTAGAAAAACCCTAGAAAAATAACCCTGAGGAGAAAACACCCCAAACCTTGGGATAACTAATGTTTTGCTATTATAAACATAGGAAAAATATGGAATCTGTTGTTTGATATTTTTCAAATAACAAGTTAGTTATAAGCACCTTTTTGGCATAAAACTTTAGAAATTCACAACTAAATATCCAGTAGGCTTTTTTCTGTGATTTTTAACACAGAGGCCTAATATCACTTATGTATCTAGACAAAAATAAAGTTTGGTACAGAAACCTCAATTAAATCACAGCTATAGTGCAAAATGCCCTTTTAAAACTTATCTTTGTTAATTTTGCACAAGTAGTATCTGAATCAGTTTCCACCTCAAATTTATAGGACAGATTACAGTGACAACTAGTAACCCACTGTAATTTTTACAGAATTTTTGGAAAAAGTTAAATCACTGTTGTAGTTCAAACCCACACTAGGATTCATAAATAGAAAATGAAAAAGGGGAATTAATAGTGGAAATTAATGTTACCCTAACCCAACCAGCAAAACCCCTTAAATGCTTACTAAAACATCTAAGGGAAATCCAAGTTTCAATCCACTGTGCTTATCCCTAGACAAAACCCAAACCTAAATTGATATGCATAAACCACTAAGAGCCCCATATAACCAGGAAACCCTAAGTTATTAACTAACTTAGTTTTTCTTCACTTAGCATAATGATTTCTAAATCCTGCATAATCATAGCATACATATTCTTATTTATTGCATTCGATAGATTGCAACCTCGCTGACGGAGAGTACGTCCTCGTGCCGGAGCAAGGAGTTGCTCAGGAGGTAGCCCCGGATCCAGCACCAGAGCCTGCCCTAGAGGATCTGCCTGCCCCAGCTTTGGAAGGCAAGCCCCGGTTTATGCATAACCAGTTCTATATATTATTTTACTGCACTTAATGATTGTAGGCTTGTGTTGTGCACTTAAGTGTAGGAGTTGTTTGAAAGCCTAGTTGCATGATCTCAGGAATCCTTTTGTGATGGATACTAGTATGCTAGGTCGAGTAGCTGCTTTATTAAATAAGGATCTCGGTAGAAGTCGAGTGATTTTTCTAGCACTCGCTCGAGGTCAGGAATTGGTTGTATCCATTTTTGATATCGTAATGATGATAGTCTGTGGACAACGGTCCATGGGGATGCGTTGTCTACGAGACGGAAATTGGAATAAGGATTAAGGTGTGGTACCGTGTGTCAAGCATTTGAACGTACTAAACACATGCCGAGAAATATGGTAAATCAGTAAGCCTAGTACCTGATTGAACCTGGCAGTGGACTTTACCCCTCACGCGACCTGAGACGTGGTCTCCCATTCCGGTTATGGTGGGTACAAGTGCGATCACTGCACAACGGCAGTCGGGGTCAGTGAGGCATTGTACGCCAAAGCGGTGAGCCCTGATCTGCTGACAGGGAACTGATGGGGACGGTTGATGTGTGTGGGGACGGAGTGCTTCGCCACGTCGTGTGTTTAGGTTTACCTTGCAAGGATAAAAACCCGATTCAAATCGTCTGCTTCTCGCAGCCAATGAGACTGCTTGATCCATGCTCCTACATTGAGTACCATGTATGATTAGATAGGTATACATTTAGTCTTAAGAGAGTCACACTAAAACTTGACAAAGCTAAAACTTGATTTATAAACTCAGCTAGTGCTTTTAGCAACCAAACCCTTCAGCCAAAAAGCTGCATGTCTAGAGGTAGAGGAGTAGACTCCTCACACCGGGTAAGTCTAGCTGAGTATTAGTATACTCAGCCTTGCTTGTGGCATAATTTTTTACAGGTTCTCTGGAGGACATGGTTGCTAGAGTGACTTGGACGTCCATCTTGCCACCGGGTTGGACAGTCGAGTGGGACCCTGCCTCGGCTGAGGAGGAGCATGAGGAGTGATGGGACCGGCTTCCCCATCTCTCTGTTTATTTACCGTTAGTTTTATTCCGCTGCAATCTGAACAATGATGACTACTTTTGCAAAAACTCCGATGATGATGTAATAAATTTAATACTCCTTAATGTATGGTTTTATGTTTTATTGTATTTGCTCTGTGCCTCACCATCGAGTGAGTACGTGGTACTTGATCCTGTCAGTGGCCTCGTCGGACTAGATCCAAGGGATTGACGGGTTATTCCCATTTAAGTGTGGTCTAGCCTCTAAGGCGGGACTTAGACACTTAAGTTGGAATAATTCGGGCCGTTCCACCACACCATGGCCGCGCCCCTCAGCTACCTGCTCGCCACCATCCGGTGCTTCCTCCGGTGGAGCAGAGGGCAACAGTAGACGCGGCAGCCAAAACCACCGTGCAGCCTCCTTCAACCGGACCAAGCACCGCCCGCTTTCCATGGCAGCGGCGACGTCCCTCTCCTCCCCAGATTCCGCGCGCCCTGGAGCTCTTCCCCATCCCCTCCCCAAGCTCTCTCTGCTCGTCCTGCGCACGCTCGAATTTCTTTTCTTCTCCACCGTGCGGCTCTGCTCGCCGTCGGGTCCCAGTATCCATGGCGCGCTAGCCCTCAACACCGAGCACCTCCCAGCCGAGGTCCTTTTTCTGAGCACGCGGTGCTTAATCCCTGCTCGGTCCCAAGCTTCCTGTACGCGCGCCTCTGGTTCGCCACTACTCTCTGCGCGCGCACTCTGCTCGCCCATGGAGTTGCCCAGCTTCTCTGCTCGCCGGTGAATTCTTTGCGTCGCGCGCGTAGCGTTTCGTTATTCCTGCGCGTACGCCGTGAAGTCTCTACGCGCTACGGCTCGATTCGTTCATCCCGCGCGCGTCAGATTGTTGGGTCGTGTCCTGCTCGGCTCTCTGACACTTGGCCGTCGTTGCTCCTATGTGCGCGCGTGCCCAGGTTCCAGCTCGCGTTCAATTCACAGCGAGCAGTGCACGGTTTTCATCCCCGTCACGTCGATTCGTCGCCCTGCTGTGTCGTGCTCCAGGCTGTTAGATCACCGTTAATCTTGTCGTGCACAACACCGCCTTGAATCCCGCCACATCCGTTGTCGATTGTTTAAATCGTCGCCTGGCCGAAAGTGTCATCACTAGTTCGCTTTCGTCCAAATTGCCACCGTGGATGCTTAAGTCTCTGGTCGCACGTCTTTCTATCACGCGCGCGTGAGTTTGAAGCTCTGCACGTTCGTCGTCCTCTAGTCCCAGTTCGACCCTACCTCACCAGCTCGCTCCAAAAAACGATCTCGTCGTCATTCCGTGTGCCATCAAGAAATCCCGAGATTTGGGTGAAGAAGCGATTCTCGCGTGGCGCTCGTCAAATATTCGACGAACTTCTTAAACATGTGATCGTCGTCGTTTCTGCAATTCCAAGTCGAATTTAGGTAAGCTGCTTCACTATTTTTATTAGTTGACTAGGTTGAGGGATCAAATAGAATTGTTGAACGCGATAATTTTCTTGATTTAGTATACGTGGGTTGAAGTCAGCATTTTAGATGCGATTCATATGAAGGGTAAATGGTAGACATATCTAAATTATGTGACCAAATTAATAATACAAATTATAGGACTAGTGTTTCTCAGGTCTGGCAGGTAGATGTATTTCGTCGATGGTTGGGGTCGATGTCCTGACGCGGGAGCTATTATATGATATTTAGTGATCGATTCGGTGTCTTGGCTAATTGTCGAGTAACATCGACGAGCCGACATCTGTTAGAAATCCGAGAAAAAAACCCTGTAGTAGAAGTTGTGTAAATAATTTTAGGAAATTAGGTTTGTGAGAAAATTGTTTAGGCGAGAAGTGCCTCGATGGATGTATAGGTCTAGTATAATTGAAGTGATTCCATTTACGCGGTGCGAGTGCATTCCCGTGTCAGTAAGTAGACGCACTGCAACTGTGTAATGGGGTGAGTAAATTTCTATAGTGGTTGTCATGTTCTATGTTTGTGTGTTGATGAAATATTTTAATCGTTTATAAAGATGTAGTATAATTTATGAAGCAAAGGATAAGTTTAGAATTTAATTAATTAGTTGATACGTTGTGATTAGGCTAATTATATTTAATGTGTATAGTTTGTTGTTTGTGATGTTTGTGATAGGTTCGAGAAGCGTAATTATTGTGCTTAGTCGTAGGTCGATAACCAGTATTATCGTATAAACTTGTACAATGCCTCGCCGCTAGGTGTTTAAATTCGCTATCACATAGCACTATTTAGATTTATAATATTCCCGTTCCTATGCATTCATGTGCATTATGCAAATCATTTAGGTATGCTTATTAATCGCGCGATGTGGAAGACAAGCCAAGTCGACCCCAAGCGTGGGCTAACCCGCAGGATGATGCAGATGGATAACCTGATCAAGTACCAAGACAAAGGCTACTCGTCAAGCGAACGTCGTCTAACAACACTAACCTAGTGTTACTCAGGCAAGCCCTGGTGCATTTGCCACCTCCTTGTGTTTTAAAAACCTTTTTCACTTGCTTGATGCATTAGGTGATAGGAGTTGATTGCTAAAACAATTCCTGCATTACCTTCCTTGAATTTGATTACCTTCCTTGATCACCGTTTTACAAAAGATTTTTGATGCTTAGCCTTGCTTTAGAAAAATAAAATATTTTGTTTTTACAAAAGATGATGTGGCAAAAGTGGGTGGGATGTTTTCGAAAATAAAACTTGATGGTGGATCCATCACGACCATGATGGGTTCAACATCGAAAAAGATGTACCTCTGCCAGGTACCAAACTTTGGGTTTGAAATGATTAAGCTGAGACCGGGCGGGTGACTTGCACGAGAAAGGAGTCTCGGTGTAGTGTCTCCGTCTGAGTCGATTAAGGACCGTGTCGATGTAAGCCTGCTGACCAAGGACCCTTTAACTGGTCACATGCCTTGTCATGGGTAAGCCTTGTCTCGGGCAGACTAAGGCCAGAATAAGATAACACGCAATGGGCGTGGAGCGGTGGCGAGAGTAGCGTGTACCCTCCGTGGCAAGAGGCTGGACGGTGGTGTATCTATGCTCTCGGTTGACGTGAACCTGATCTGGTCTTAAGAACCCCGGTGGCGGGTTGACATATGCAAGGGTTAAGTGCTACATATGTCGTGTGATTGGAGATCCTCAGCTGAGTATAATCGATTCGGATCACCATACCTTCGTGGTTATGAAGACTTGGTCACTGACTTATACGTAGAACTCCAGTGAAGATGAAGGCTTGATAAGAAATTGGCTAGTGCAGGTCAAGTGTTTGAACTAGGGTAGAAAGAACTCTAGTTGTAGGTAATCTTACTTAACCTGACAAAATAAAATTGGATTTTTAAGGATCCACTTTAGTAAGCATTTCTGCAAACAGAGTCATTGATTATTGATAGCCTTACCTTGACTCCCTTAAGCCAGCATACCCTTGAGAGTCTTTTCTTTAGTCGGGTAAGTCTTGCTAAGTAATTCCGTACTCAGGGTTTTATTCCCTGTTGTTTTTCATGTTCTAACCTTGTGCTGCTATGATGGTGTTAAGTGCCGGTGGGCTCGGCCTTCTTATATAAGTATACCCCGTCGTTATCTTCTTACTGAGGATGGTCACTTGAGCTAGCATATATTTCAAACTTATACTTTTGTAATCACTCCGATAAAATAATATAATTTTTTTGTAACTTGTAAAATTTGGTAATAGTATTTCCGCTGCAAAAATATTGGTGTGTGTGATTTGTGTTACTTAATCCTGCGGTTCTGGTTGAAAGTGGTTTATCCGATGTCCTTGGGGCAATCAGACAGATCCTATTGAGTTATCTGGTGCACATGCATGGTCATCTGAGGTCTTTGGGACAAGGACAGGTGCATGTGGGCCCAATAACTTGGAGGTTCTGCCACAGTAAGACAATGGCAGGAAGCCTTACGACTAAGTGCATCTGCCACCACATTGGCTTTTCCTGGGTGATAGTGGATTTCCAGATCATAATCCTTAATCAACTCAAGCCATCTCCGATGTCTCATGTTTAGTTCTGACTTGGTAAAAATATACTTCAAACTTTTATGATCTGTATATAAATGGCAAGTATTTCCCAGCAGATAATGACGCCATATCTTGAGGGCATGAACAACTGCAGCTAATTCCAAGTCATGAGTTGGATAACGCTCCTCATGCCGACATAACTGTCTTGAAGCATAGGCTATAACTCGGCCCTCCTGCATTAAGACACATCCGAGACCACTGCCTGATGCGTCACACTACACGTCAAAAGGCTTTTCAATGTCCGGTTGAGCCAATACCAGAGCAGTGGTCAATAATACCTTTAGCTGCTCGATGGCTTCGTTGCATCTTGAGGACCAGCCAAATTTGGTATCGTTCTTCAACAAACTTGTGATGGGTTTCACTATCTTGGAGAAATCCTGAATAAACCTGCGGTAATAGCCAGCCAGCCCAAGGAAACTTCGAACTTGATGTACTATAGTCGGTGGTTTCCACTCTAGAATATCCTTGACTTTGCTGGGGTCGACCACAATTCCATTTACAGACAATACATGTCCCAAAAATTGGATTTCCTCCAACCAAAACGCGCATTTACTAAACTTAGCATATAATTGGTGTTCCCTTAAGCGCGTTAATACGATCCGTAAATGTTGAGCATGCTCCTCATCTTTCTTGGAATAGATTAAGATATCGTCAATGAAGACCACTACAAATTTATCCAACTCGGGCATAAACACCGAGTTCATTAGATATGTGAACTGGGCTGGAGCGTTTGTCAATCTGAAGGACATAACCAAATATTCAAATAATCTGTACCACGTAGTGAATGCGGTCTTGGGTATATCTTCGGGCCGAATACGGATCTGATGATATCCTGACGTAAGGTCAATCTTGGAAAATACCCGAGCTCCAGTAAGCTGGTCGAATAAGATATCGATCCGGGGCAGGGGGTACTTGTTCTTGATAGTGACCTCATTAAGGGGTCTGTAGTCCACGCACATTCGAAGTGTTTGATCTTTCTTCTTGATGAAAATTGCGAGACATCCCCAAGGTGATGAACTAGGTCTAATGAATCCCTTTTCAAGTAGATCTTGTAATTAAGTCTTGAGTTCAGCCAATTCATTCGGTGGCATCCGGTATGACCTTCTAGAAATGGGAGCTGTACCGGGCTTCAGTTCAATCACAAACTCTACATATCTTTCTGGAGGTAATCCAGGCAGATCTTCAGGAAAGACATCCAGGAATTCACATACTACTAGAATATCCTGGAGTTCTGGCACAATAGCTTCATAGACTCGGCCAAATGGTTTAGCTGGAATAGCTACAAGGATGGACAAGAGAACTTCTTCATGGCCATGACTCAACCTGATGGCCCTTAAGTTAGTGTTGAGGATAGCTTTAAGCTGGGCTAACCAATTCATGCCCAGAATTGCATCTATATCTTGGCCTTTTAAAACAATCATGTTGGTGGGAAATTCTCGTTCAGCCTATGTTACTGGCACATGGAAGACTACTTCCTTGGTAAATATTTGTCCCCCAGGTGAATGTATAATAAACCCTTCCCTTGATTCAGTGCAAGGAATGCAATGCTTTTCCACGAATTTCTTGCTTATGAATGTGTGTGAAGCACCAGAATCAAAGAGAATGACTGTTGGGTGATTGGCCACAAGGAACATACCCATCATTACCGGCTCTCCTTCCAGTGTAGTGGCCACTTGAGTATAATAGATTCGTCCTGTCTTCTTGACATTTTTGCTCGCTAAATTATTAGCCATGTTCCCTTTGCCTTGATTGGAGCTCCCAGAGTTCTGCTGAGTGTTGAATTTATTCTGCTTCGGGTATGGACAGTCTTTTATAAAATGACCAGACTTCCCACAGTTGAAGCAGCCAGTTGAAGAACTAGGGAGAGCGGGGAAACGAGTACCAGGGGCACTCGGCTGATTTGTAGAAGTGGGGGCAGTGGTAGGACGAATGAAAACATGCTGTTTGAACGGATAGGAGGGTGGACGAGGCGAAGAACGATTCTGATTAAAAGGTCGAATTACCCACCTGGTTCGCTTCTCAGGTCCCTGATTAGACCTGTCACCTCCAAATCCCTTGGACTTTCCATGGCATGTATTCTTAGCTTCTACGGCCAATGTCATACTGACGACTCTGCTGTAAGTAAGGTCTAGGCAAGTAGCCATTTTCCTCTGGAGCCTATCGTTGAGTCCCCTCATGAAGCAATTATTTTTCTTCAGATCAGTATTTACTTGGTCGATGGCATACTGTGATAAATGATTGAACTTGTTGAGATACTGCATTACAGTATCTCTCCCTTGCTTTAGTCGAATGAACTCCTCCTGTTTCATGCGAAGCACCCCCTTTGGAACATACTGTTCGCGGAATGCTATCTTGAATTCATTGATTTGATATCCGGCCAGTTGAATTGCTACAAAATTTCCCCACCACGTACTGGCAGGGCCTCTTAGTTGTTGGGCAGCAAATAATGGCTTCTGTGTTTCTGTGCAGCGGACTAACCTGAACTTTTGCTCCATTACCCTTATCCACTCATCAGCTTCAAGAGGGTCTTCGGCTTTAACAAAGAGTGGAGGACACGTCTCAGAGAATTCCAAGTACGAGGTTTCGCGTGGTCCTTGTGGAGGAATTATCCCGCCATGCTGCTGAAACTGATTACCCACCATCTCGCGTAAGAAGCGGGTATTATCTGCGGTAGCATTGACCACAGCAGCGATAGCCTCGGCCAATGTCGGCGGTATAGGCGGTGGGTTGGGAGTTTCTTCCCGACCACGGGAAGTCCCTGCACCGTCGTGCGCGCGAGTCCATGATGGCATCTGAGGCAAAGAAACATTTGGAAAAATATAACATGCCAGTACATACCATCATATTACATAAGTATTATATCTAAACTATACTATTCTAGTCTTCATCGTCTTTGGTAGCTTCACTGTCTACTGCAGGAGACCGCTTGTCAGCCAGGTTCATAGAAGGAGGGGGCTTAAAAAGATCCAACTTCCCCTCAGGTCCTACATTTGCTGTTCCCGAGGGTCCAGCTTCCATTGCAGCAGCGTCAGAAGGCACGTCCAGGTGCAGCCGACCATACATTACATGTACTTCCTCATGTAACGTATTGCAGTATGCTTGCAGGTTATCGATGGCCATGCTAAGCTCCTCCTCACGAGCTCGAGCTTTGGCTTCTCGTTGCCAAGCGATCGAACACGAGTTAATGGCCCAATCGATGGCCGAATCCTGTTCGGAGATCTCAAACCACAAGCGACCGACTTCAGCTGACAATTCAGCGGTACACTGACTGTCCTGCTCCCGTGCCCTGTTCCGATGGCGTAGCTCTGATCAGAGTTGCTCCACCTTAGCTTCCAGGTCTCCAATAGGATCGTTGGAGCCACTACTGCTCCCTTCATGTTGGGGGCTAGCTGATGACGAGGCACGCCAATAGGTCTAGTGGACTTGCACGCGGTTTTCCTCGCACGTGCCATATCTCCATAAGAGGGGAAAATTTATTAGTATTATTTTTAAAGATGATGCATGCATAACCCAATAATTACGGAATCAACTTTCGTTGATCCCCAACTTCCTATATATTGCACTCTATTACCTAGTCTTATAACATAAGAACTTCCAGAAAGTGGCAAGGTAAGAATGAAAGAATATTTCTAGATAAGTATTTGAATTTTTTTGAAGCGCTTCATAATATCTGAAGAGATGGGCTTCGCTCCGATACCAGCTGTGACGGAACCTCCCAAGTTATTAGGCCCACCTACAGCTGTCCTTGTCCTATGGACCTTGGACAACCCTGTAGATGCACATAATTACTTGACAAGTTCGGTATCTGTATCCTTATTTCCTCGCCCAAGAGCACTTCACCCGTCACGCAGATATTGCAACACATCAGAGGAACGAATAAGCGGAAGCAATTACAATAACTTAGTTTACAATTATTCAAATATAGAGAAAGAGTATTATAGTTATTACAGAACCAGGGTCTATGAGTGCATAAGTATTATTACAGACTTGGGAGGCAAAAACCCCTCCCGCATAAAAGTATATTGTTTTTCAAGTGGGAGGCCAACTTCCTCCCGTGACTTCACTGCTGTGATTCTTCCTTGGGCACCACCTTAGAACAAAAACAACAAAAGTCTGCTGTTTCCTCAACTACAACAACATGGGTTCGAAAACCCTATGTACAAAGTGTACTTTCACAAGTCTTACCGTCAAAATAAAAGACTCTCAAGGATATGCTGGCTTGAGGGAGTCAAGGTAAGGTTGATCAAATATCAAGACTCTGTTTGCAAAAATGCTTACTAATAGTGGATCCTTAAAAATCCAGTTTTATTAGCAAGTTAAGTCATTAACTAAATCTAGAGTTCCTTCTACCCTAGTTCAAGCACTTGGCCTATACTAGCCATCTTTTATCACCCCTTTTAGTTCATTGGAATGCTACGTGTAAGTCAGTGACCAAGTCTTCATGTCCGAGAACTAACGGCGATCCGAATCGATTAATACCCAGCTGGGGATCTCCAATCACACGACATATGTAGCACTTAACCCTTGCATATGTCAACTCGCCACCGGGTTTCTTAAGACCAGACCGTGTTCACGCCAACCGAGAGCACAAATACAACACCCTCCAGCCTCTTGCCACGGAGGGTACACGCTACTCTCGCCATCTCTCCACTCCCATTGCGTGTTGGCCTTTCTGGTATTAGTCTACCCGAGGCTGAGCTTACCCATGACGAGGCATGTGACTAGTTAAAAGGTCCTCGATCATCAAGCCTACATCGACACGGTCCTTAACCGACTCAGACGGAGACACTACACCGAGACTCTCTTTTAGTGCAAGTCACCCGTCCGGTCTCAGCTTTATCATTTAAACCCAAAGTTTGGTACCTGGCAGAGAAACACCTTTTCCGATGCTGAACCCATCACGACCATGATGGATCCACCATCAAGTTTTTCTTTTTGAAAACATCCCCTTCCCTTTGAAGCATCACCTTTGGTTTAAAACAAAACTTTTTTGTTTGCTAAAGCAAGACTAAGCATTAGAAAACCTTTTAATAAAACAGGTAATTCAAGGAATGGTAAACAGTTCCAAGGAAGGAAATGCATCAATTGGTTTAGCACGCAACTCCTATCACCTAATGCATCATATCAAGTGATAAAACTTTGAAAACAGTAAGGAGGTGGCAAATGCACCGGGGCTTGCCTTGTTTTGTAGGTGAGTCTAGCTCTGTTCCACAGATATCAAAATAAAAACAGTTCCCGGCAGGTGAATTCTCAGGTGGTGGTGTAGCTTCTTCTTCTTCAACCACTACTTCTTCCTCGTTCTCTATACATAACCATATATAACCATGAATGCTCATGTGATGCTTACAAAAATGCAATGATAATAAGGGTATATCAAGTTATGTCTTGAATACAATTTTCCTTCACGGTAAACTAGGGAAACTAGGGTTTTTAGAGTTAGTATCATATTTCCTTAAGGCAATTATTACCTAGCAAGCCAGGGTTTTGGGTTTAGGAATCAAACAATGTCCAAAACATGTCAAACTTTACCCAAGGGTTCTAAGTACCATATTGGACTTACCTAAAAAGTTTTGTGATTTTTGGAGTTACCAAGTATTTTCTAAAATTCCAAAGGTATAGGTTTAACCTCTTTTAAATACTGAATAATTCTTAGTTTAGGCTAAAAATATTGGAACTATTTTTATTAAATACTAGAGAAATTTAGGAGTCCAATAAAATTGGTCTCATATTTTTATTTTTTTCTACAATTTTCCATGAATTCTCTAACCCTGGCAGAAAAAGAAAAAGAGAAAGTATAAACAGTAATGGACTCAATCTAGCCCGAGCCGACCCACGACAGGAGAAAATGCGCCCACGCGCGCCCGCGCTGATGACTTTGCGCAAAGGCCCCTGGCGATTTAAACAACTTGAACAGAGTCCGTAGCACTATTTCCATGAGTCACTGACAATTGCACCGAGAACCTCGCACTTCTATTCCTTCACAACGCCAGGTCCACGATGCTGAACGGCAGAGCAGTGGCTCCGGCGAGCCTGTACCGGCCGAATAACGCAACGACCAGCGCTCAGGTATGCCTGACACCTAATTCAATCCCTAACGACCATTTCCCCTCAACCAATTGCACCAATTTGGGTCGGAATTTCTCTGTCCACGGTGATTACGCGAACTACGGATGAACTGAGGCGGTCACGGTGATCTTATGCGTTCTAGCTCAATTGGCCGGGTCGAGAAGCATCAAGGGCACATAAGGGTACTGAAACGAGGGAACAGAGGGCATGAACGGACCTGTAGAGTGTTGGCCACGGCGAGCTTACATGCGGCGGCGCGGAGAACCAAATTAGGGGAAGAGAGAAATTGGGAGGCTCTGGTGGATAATCCGAGGTAAGGACTGGTGCGTTGGATGCGTTATTACCTAGCGGAGTTCACTGGGGTGGCAATTTATAGGATTCATGAGCAGTGGCGGCTAATTTGGAGAAGACACGCGGCGGTTGAAGGAAAGTCACTGGCGCAGGTGATATCGTGGCCTTCACCGTGGCAAGGCCACCGGCAACGAATAGACATGCTAAGGTGATTCACTGCGACGTGGTTAATGGGTCATAGCGTGTCGCGATCACGACAGACGATGCATACCTCGACGATGGTCGCTTGGCCACATCGTTGGCGCAAGTGGGCGAGCGACAGAGCGGCCACAGTGTCCCGAGTTCATCCGCGACGAGATCTTTTTACCGTCGAGCGTAATCCACACATCCGAGACACGAATCGCGACAGCCGGCGCGAATCCGGGCGGGGGATTGCTGGTGGCGAGGTTCAGTGCACCTGGGATATTTTTCAGATACTGTACCATCAGACTTCTCATCAGAGCGCCTAACTGAGCGTTTTGCTAAGCTTAGATCTCTGATTCCTATATAACAACTTGTTAATCCACCTGTAACAAAGTTGTTGGTCCATAATTCATCTTCAATTTTGCTATAGCATCCCCAGTCAAACAATCACTGGTTTAAACTCAAATCTGACTCCAAAGTTCATCTGACCTAGTTTCAGGGTGGTCTGACAGCCAGACTTCAAACATATTTATCTCCTATTTTTGTACAACACCAAGGCTTAATCACTTAAGCAAAGTTGTAATCCTAACATAGCTCTACAAAGTTGATGTGTTGACCTAGGGCAACTTCCTTATGAATTGGGAGATATAGAGCTCCAAAGTTGACCCTATTCACTGAATTTCAGACTTAGGCATATATGGCTTATGGGGTGCTTTTTGCAAATAGGCCCAAATTCCACTATTCAACTTGCAAATGCTCCAATATGAAAGATAGTGGGTTTGAGGTGCTATTTTACTTTGATATTTACACTTTGGTCCAAAAGTACCTAGGATTTACTGTTATCCCCCTAGGGTTCCAATTTAGGGTTTTCCAGGGGTCTTTTTAGGGTTTTGAGTACTTTAAGGTTCTAGTGCCACTAAAGTTCATCAAAGGTGATATCTTATGAACATTTATCAGGGCTTATGAGATCTTTACTCATTTTGGCTTCATTTTCATCTATAAGCCCTAATTTGGGGTTAAGTACCCTACCCTAGGGTTAACCACACATCAAGTCACATCATTACAACTTGTTTGAAATTTTTACCTAGTGAATGCACTCTAGGTGTAACAAACACATGATATGCCAATGCTCATGATGTCATGCTCAAGTTTTAGTGCCAGTAACACCAGGGGTGTTACACGTCCTCCAATCTTTGTTAAAGCCAAAGACCCTCTTGAAGCTGATGAGTGGATAAGGGTAATGGATCAGAAGTTCGGGTTGGTCCATTGTACAGAGATACAGAAGCCGTTATTTGCTGCCCAACAAATGAGAGGCCCTGCCAGTACATGGTGGGGGAATTTTGTAGCAATTCAACCGGCCGGACATCAAATCACCTGGGATGAATTCAAGATAGCATTCCATGAACACTATGTTCCAGAAGGGGTGCTTCACATGAAACAAGAGGAGTTCATTCAACTAAAGCAAGGGGGAGATACTATAATGCAGTATCTCAACAAGTTCAATCATTTATCGTAGTACGTCTTCGATCAAGTGAACACTGATCTAAAGAAAAAGAGTTGCTTCATGCGAGGACTCAACTCTAGGCTCCAAAGGAAAATGGCCACCTGTTTGGACCTTACTTACTGCAGAGCCGTCAGTACGGCATTGGCCGTAGAAGCTAAGAATACAGGCCATGGAGGTGACAGGTCTAATCAGGGACCTGAGAAGCGAACCAGGTTGGTAATCCGACCTTTTAATCAGAATCGTTCTTCACCTCGTCCACCCTCCTACCCCTTCAATTAACCTATTTTCATTCGTCCTACCACTGCCCCCACTTCTACAAATCAGCCGAGTGCTCCTGGTACTCACTTCCCCGCTCTCCCTAGTTCTTCAACTGGCTGCTTCAACTGTGGGAAGTCTGGTCATTTTATAAAAGACTGTCCATACCCAAAGCAGAATAAATTCAACAATCAGCAGAACTCTGGGAGCTCTAATCAAGGAAAAGGGAACATGGCTAATAATTCAGTGGGCAAAAATGTCAAGAAGACAGGACAGATATATTATACTCAACAAGTGGCCACCACACCGGAAGGAGAGCCGGTAATGATGGGTATGTTTCTCGTGGCCAATTACCCAGCAATCATTCTCTTTGATTCTGGTGCTTCACATACATTCATAAGCAAGAAATTTGTGGAAAAGCATTGCATTCCTTGCACTGAATCAAGGGAAGGGTTTATTATCCATTCACCTGGGGGACAAATATTTACAAAGGAAGTAGTCTTCCATGTGCCAGTAACATTGGCTGAACGGGAATTTCCCACCAATATGATTGTTTTAATAGGCCAAGACATAGATGTAATCCTAGGCATGAATTGGTTAGCCCAGCATAAAGCTATCATCAACACTGAGTTAAGGACCATCAGGTTGAGTCATGGCCATGAAGAAGTTCTCTTGTCCATCCCTATAGCTATTCCAGCCAAACCATTTGGATGGGTCTATGAAGCTATCATACCAGAAATCCAGGATATTCCGGTAGTATGTGAATTCTCGGATGTCTTTCCTGAAGATCTACCTGGATTACCTCCAGAAAGAGATGTAGAGTTTGTGATTGAACTGAAGCCTAATACAGCTCCTATTTCTAGAAGGTCATACCGGATGCCACCAAATGAATTGGCAGAACTCAAGACTCAATTACAAGATCTACTTGAAAAGGGATTCATTAGACCTAGTTCATCGTCTTGGGGATGTCCCGCAATTTTCGTCAAGAAGAAGGATCAAACACTCTGAATGTGTGTGGACTACAGACCCCTTAATGAGGTCACTATTAAGAACAAGTACCCTCTTCCCTGGATCGATATCTTATTCGACCAGCTTACTGGAGCCCGGATGTTTTCCTAGATTGACCTCAGGTCAGGATATCATCAGATCCATATTCGACCCGAAGACATACCAAAGACCGCATTCACTACGCGGTATAGATTATTTGAATATTTGGTTATGTCCATCGGATTGACAAATGCTCTAGCCCACTTCACATATCTAATGAACTCGGTGTTTATGCCCGAGTTGGATAAATTTGTGGTGGTCTTCATTGACGATATCTTAATCTATTCCAAGAATGAAGAGGAGCATGCTAAACACTTACGGATCGTGTTAACGCGCTTAAGGGAGCACCAATTGTATGCTAAATTCAGTAAATGCACGTTTTGGTTCGAGGAAATCCAATTTTTGGGACATGTATTGTCTACAAATGGGATTGTGGTTGACCCCAGCAAGGTCAAGGATATTCTAGAGTGGAAACCACCAACGACAGTCCATCAAGTCCAAAGTTTCCTTGGGCTGACTGGCTATTACTACAGATTTTTTCCAGATTTCTCCAAGATTGTGAAACCAATCACAAGTTTGTTTAAGAATGATACAAAATTTAACTGGTCCTCAAGATGCAATGAAGCCTTCGAGCAGCTAAAGGTATTATTGACCACTGCTCCGGTATTGGCTCAATCGGACATTGAAAAGCCTTTTGATGTGTACTGTGACGCATCAGGCAGTGGTCTCAGATGTGTCTTAATGCAGGAGGGCCGAGTTATAGCATATGCTTCAAGACAGTTATGCTGGCATGAAGAGCATTACCCAACTCATGACTTGGAATTAGCAGCAGTTGTTCATGCCCTTAAGATATGGCGTCATTATCTGCTGGGAAATACTTGCCATTTATATACAGATCATAAAAGTCTGAAATATATTTTTACCCAGTCAGAATTGATCATGAGGCAGAGAAGATGGCTTGAGTTGATTAAGGATTATGATTTGGAAATTCACTATCACCCAGGAAAAAGCCAATGTGGTGGCAGATGCACTTAGTCGCAAGGCTTCCTACCATTGTCTTATAGTGGAGACCTCTGACACCACACTATGCCAGGAGATGGACAAATTAAATCTGGAAATGATACAACATGGAACTCTGACCCAATTGAAGCTTGAGTCGGTTCTTCTGCAGAAGATTATTGATGCCCAAAGAAATGACAAGGGTATGAAACATATTCATGAAAAAATGGAAGCCAGCAAAGCTAATTGCTTTAGAAAGGATGATCAAGGGATAGTATGGTTTAATGATCGCATAGTTGTGCCTAAGAATGCATAAGTCTGCCAACAAATTTTAGATGAAGCTCATCTTAGTCGATATTCCATTCATCCGGGAGTACTAAGATGTATCAAGATTTAAAGCAACACTATTGGTGGACAAAAATGAAGATTGAGATTGCACGCTATGTGGTGGAATGTGACACCTATAGACGTGTCAAAGCCATACATATGAAGACAGCTGGACCACTGCAATCTTTACCTATCCCAACCTAGAAATGGGAGGATATCAGCAAGGACTTTATTGTGGGATTACCCAGGATAGTTAAAGGTTTTGATTCTATTTGGGTTATAATTGATCGACTTACGAAGATCGCCCACTTCCTTCCCGTCAAAGTAAAGTATACAGTGGTCACATATGTGGAACTTTATATTGCCCGTATTCTCAGTTTACATGGAGTTCCAAAGACAATTGTGTTGGACGGGGACCACAATTTGTATCCAAGTTTTGGGAAGAACTACACAAATCCTTGGGTACTAAACTGCTCCGCAGTTCGTCCTATCATCCTCAAACAAGTGGACAAACTGAGAGAGTAAATTAAATACTTGAAGACATGTTGCGGGCATGTGTCCTGGAGTTTCCACAAAAATGGGATGATTGTCTGCCTTTCGCGAAATTTTCATATAATAATAGTTATCTAGAGAGTATTAAAATGGCACCCTTTGAAGCACTGTACGGGCGACGATGTCGGACACCCTTAAATTGGTCAGAACCCGGAGAACGGTGGTACTTCAGGCCTGACTTAGTCAAAGACACAGAAGCAAAGGTTCAACAGATAAGGCACTACTTGAAAGAAGCCCAAGCTCGGCAGAAAAGTTATTCAGACAAACGACGCCGACCCTTGTACTTTTAAGTCAAGGATTATGTGTACCTAAAAGTATCGCCAATGAAGGGTGTGAACCGTTTTGGGGTAAAAGGAAAGCTTGCACCTCGATACATTTGTCCGTTTCCCATTATTGAACGATATGGACCAGTGGCATACTGACTTCAGTTGCCAGAAACATTGTCTGTGGTGCATAATGTGTTCCATGTATCTCAATTGAAGAAGTGCCTTCGGGTTCCGGATCGAACCATTGATGTAGAGGATGTTGTCTTAGAACCAGACTTGACCTATTCCGAACATCCTATTCGAGTCTTGGATCAGAAGGACAGGATCACTCGAAAAAGAACTCTTAAGTTCTATAAGATACAGTGGAACCAACATACTGAAGATGAAGCTACATGGGAAACTCAAGACTTCTTAGAAAAGAATTTCCCTGGCTTTTTAGCTTCATGTAACTTGTAAGATATGTACATTGAATTGTAAAGAAGAAGTAAATCCCATACCACCCCTGCCTTGTAAGACAATTAAGGAAATAAAGATGTGACGCGTTTCCTTTTCTATTACTTACCCTAGGACCTTAAATCTCGGGACGAGATTCTTTTATAGGGGGAAGGATGTAACACCCCTGGTGTTACTAGCACCAAAACTTGAGCATAACATCATGTGCATTGACATTTCATATGGTTGTTACACCTAGAATGCATTCACTAGGTAAAATTTTCAATCAAGTTGTGACGTTAGGATTTGATGAGTGGTTAACCTTAGGTAGGGTACTAAACCCTGAGTTAGGGCTTATGGATGTAAGTGAAGCCCAAATAAGCTAAAAACCCCGAAAGTCATGAGAAATATTCCTAAGGTATCACATTTGATGGACTTTGGTGGCACCAAAACCCTAATGTGCCCAAAACCCTAAAAACAAACCCTAGAAACCCTAATTAAAACCCTAAGGGGGTAATTGTAAATTTTGTGCACTTTTGGACCAAAGTGCAAATATCAAAGTAAAAGAGCACCTCAAACCAACTATCCTTCATGTTGGATAATTTGCAAGTAGAATAGTAGAATTTGGACTTAATTGCAAAAGTGTCACATGAGCATTATGTGGCTAAGTCTGAATTTCAGTTGAATGGGATCAACTTTAGAGCTTTATATCTCTAAATCCATTAGGATTTTGCCCTAAGTCAATATAGCAAACTTGTAAAGCTAAGATAGGAGTACAACTTTGCTTAAGTGATTAAGCCTTGGTGTTGTACAAAAATGGGAGATAAATAGGTTTAAAGTCTGGCTGTCAGACCACCCTGAGACTGAATACTGACTGACAGTGAGTTCTGATGAACTTTGGACTCGATTCAAGCTCGAGGGAGTAAGCAAATGAGCAAGATCTCTGTAGTCGAATTGTAGCTCTTATATAGAGCTACAACTTTGATACAGATAGATTAAGTAGTTGCTACATAAAAATCAAAGATCCTGGCTCCTGAAATCACTCTGTCAGATGCTCTGATGGTGCTTGCTATGGTACAGATAACTGAATAAGATCACAGGTTCTCAGCCCCCCTCTCCGCCGGTGATCTCGCGCCCGGATTCGCGCCGGCGTCGCGATTCACGCCCGGTTGAACGCGGATAACGATCTCCGATGAAAAATCGAGCGCTGGGGATGAGCTTAGGACACTGTTCCGCCCTGGCCGCCGTACCCACTTGCCTCACGGCCGGTCCAGATAACCTCGCCGGAGTTGGCCGCCTGCCGCTCGGGTGCCACATGCCTAGGTGCTCTACCACGTCACAGTGACTTGCCTTAGCATGTCCGATCATCGCCGGTGGTCAAGCCACGGTGAAAGCCACGAATCACTAGCGCCAGTGACCATCCCTCTCTCCGGCCACCACGCGTCTTCTCAAAATTAGCCGCCACTGCCAATGGAACCTATAAATTGCCACCCCAGTGAACTCCGCTAGGTAATTACGCATCCAACGCACCAGTCCTTGCCTCGGATTATCCACCAGAGCCTCCCAATTTCTCTCTTCCCCAATTCGCTTCTCCACGCCGCCGTGAGCTATCACGTCGTGGACCACCGTCTCAAGGTCTGTTCACGCCCTCTGTTCCCTCGTTTCAGTACCCTTGTGTTCCCTTGATGCTTCTCGACCCAGCCAATTGAGCTAGAACGCGTAGGATCACCGAGAACGCCTCGGTTCATCTGTAGTTCGCGCTCTCACCGTGGATAGAGAGATTAGGAGCTAGAACTTTGCAATTGTTTGAGGGGTAATAGTCGTTACGGGTTGAATTAGGTGTCAGCCATACCTGAGCACCGGTCGTTGCATTTTCTGGCCAGTACAGGCTCGCTGGAGCCACTGCTCCGCCGTCCATGGTCGGGGACCTCACCTTGCGAAGGAATAGAAAGGGAAGGGCCTAACTACGAATGTCAGTGACACAGAGAAATAGTGCTAAGGACTCCTTATGGGTTTTTCAAATCGATAGGGTCCTCTGTGCAAACCTAGCAATGCGGGCGCGCGCGCGGGCACGTTTCGCCTGTCGTGGGCCAACTTGGGCTGAATTGAGCCCACCACTGTTTATTGTTTCTCCTTTTCTTTTTGCTGACAGATTAGAGAATTTGTAGAAAATTATAGAAAAATGCTAAAAATATGAGACCAATTTTGTTGGACTCCTAAATTTCTCTAGTATTTTACAAAAATAGTTCCAAGATTTTTAGCCCAAACTAGGAATTATTCAGTATTTAAAAGGGGTTAAGCCTATACCTTTGGAATTAGAAAATACTTGGTAACTCCAAAAATCACAAAACTTTTTAGGTAAGTCCAATATGGTACTTAGAACCCATGGGTAAAGTTTGATATGCTTTGGACATTGTTTGATTCCTGAAACCCAAAACCCTAGTCTTCTAGTTAATAATTGCCTTAGAAAAATGAGATACTAACCTAGAAGACCCTAGTTTCCCTAGTGCACCATGAAGGAAAATTGTATTCAAGACATAACTTAATATACCCTTATTATCATTGCATTTCTATAAGCATCACATGAGCATTCATGGTTATATATGGTTATGTATAGAGAACGAGGAAGAAGTAGTGGTTGAAGAAGAAGAAGAAGCTACACCACCACCTGAGAATCCACCTGCCGGGAACTGTTTTTACTTTGATATTTGTGGAACAGAGCCCGACTCCCCTACAAAACAAGGCAAGCCCCGGTGCATTTGCCACCTCCTTGCTGTTTTAAACTTTTATCACTTGATATGATGCATTAGGTGATAGGAGTTGTGTGCTAAACCAATTGATGCATTTCCTTCCTTGGAACTGTTTGCCATTCCTTGATTAGCTATTTTATTAAAAGATTTTCTGATGCTTAGTCTTGCTTTAGAAAAACAAATGTTTTGGTTTAGGCAAAAAGGTGATGCTTCAAGTGGAATGGGATGTTTTCAACTTCGGACAAGATGTACCTCTACCAGGTACCGGGCGGGTGACTTGCACGAGGAGAGAGTCTCGGTGTAGTGTCTCCGTCTGAGTCAATTAAGGACCGTCTCGATGTAGGCTTGATGATTGTCACACCCGTTTCTAAGGGCAGAGTCGGGTGCATCGCATATGTGTGCCAGGATCTATTTCCACACATATGTTGACGTCACAAGTGTAATATATCAAAAAAACAATGCATAAAAGCGTAAATAACGATTATATTAACATATTAGACTTCGAACAGACATAATGTCTTAACCTTTATTCATCAAAGTACAACGAAACAAGGACATCCATCCACACGAAGATGACCGAGGGTATCACTAGACTAGCATCCATGGAGTTCAGCATCATATCTTCATGTCGGGGACCATAATTAGGGGTACCCCCATGACTCCTAATCTCAGCTGGTAACCCCCATCAGCACAAAGCTACAAAGGCCTGATGGGCGTGATTAAGGTCAAGGCTCAGTCCACTCAAGGGACACGATCTCGCATCGCCCGAGCCCAGCCTCGGGCAAAGGCAGCTGACCCCGGAGGATTCACGTCTCGCCCGAGGGCCCCCTCAAGCAATGGACACACCTTCGGCTCGCCCGAGGCCCAGTCTTCGCAGAGAAGCAACCTTGGCCAGATCGCCACACCAACCGACCGAATCGCAGGAGCATTTAATGCAAGGATCGCCTGACATCTTATCCTGACGCGCTCTTCAGTCGACAAAGCCGAAGTGACCGTAGTCACTTCGCCGCTCCACTGACCGACTTGACAAGAAAACAGCGCCGCCTACCCCGCTCCGACTGCCGTGCCACTCGCCAGAGCGAGGTCGACAGTGGCTAAGTCCAGCCTCGGGCGACATAGGAAGCTCCACCTCGCCTGACCCCAGGGCTCGGCCCCCGACTCGACCTCGGCTTTGGAAGACGTCGAACTCCGCCTCGCCCAACCCTAGGGCTCGGACTCGGCCTTAGCTCCGGAAGACGATGGACTCCGCCTCGCCCGACCCCAGGGCTCGGACTCGGCCTCGGCTCCGGAAGACGATGGACTCCGCCTCGCCCGACCCTAGGGCTCGGACTCGGCCTCGGCTCCAGAAGACGATGGACTCCGCCTCGCCCGACCCTAGGGCTCGGACTCGGCCTCGGCTCCGGAAGACGACGAACTCCGCGTCACCCGACCCTAGGGCTCGGACTCGGCCTCGGCTCTGGAAGACGATGGACTCCGCCTCGCCCGACCCCAGGGCTCGGACTCGGTCTCGGCTCCGAAAGACAACAAACTCCACCTCGCCCGACCCTAGGGCTCAGACTCAACCTCGACCTCGGAGGAATCGCCACCTCGCCCCAACTCGCTAGGAGGGCCATCATTACCCTACCCCTAGGAGGGCCATCATTACCCTACCCCTAGCTAGCTCAGGCTACGGGGAACAAGACCGGCGTCCCATCTGGCTCGCCCCAGTAAACAAGTAATGATGACACCCCGCACGCTCCATGACGGCGGCAGCTCCCAGCCTCTTATGTCAGCAAGGAGACGTCAGCGTGGACCCGAAAGCCCCAACAGCTGTACTTTCGCAGGGCTCCAGCGCTCCTCCGACGACCACGACATCACATGAACAGGGTGCCAAAACCTCTCCGGCTGCCACGACGGCATGTACTTAGGGCTCTAGCTCCTCTCTGCTAGACACGTTAGCACATTGCTACACCCTCCATTGTACACCTGGGCCCTCTCCTTACGTCTATAAAAGGAAGGTCTAGGGCTCTCGTACGGGGAGGTTGGCCCCGCGGGAGAATGGGCCAGCACATAAGGCTCTCGCTCTCTCTCTCTCTCGCTCACTCCCGCGCGAACGCTTGTAACCCCCTACTGCAAGCGCATCCAGCCGCCCTGGGCGCAGGACAACACGAAGGCCGCGGTTTCCCCTCGCTGTTCTCCCCCCTTTGTGTTGTGTCTCGCGCCGACCCATCTGGGCTGGGGCACGCAGCGACAATTTACTCGTCGGTCCAGGGACCCCCCGGGGTCGAAACGCCGACAGTTGGCGCGCCAGGTAGGGACCTGCTGCGTGTTGACGAACAACTTCCCGTCAAGCTCCAGATGGGTAGTCCCCAGCAACCTTTCCAACTCGGGACGACGCTCCGATTTGGGAGTCTCGAGTTCATGTCTCTCGATGGTAGCTACGACATGGTACTCCTTCTTCCGCCTCGCGACGACGACAATGGCGGCCGTCAGCCCGCTCACCTGCAGCGGAATCGACGACGTCTTCCCCATGTGGCGGAAGAGCAACATTCAGTTCTGTCCCGTCGCCTCCCCCGCCGATGGAGGAGGAGGCGGGGCAGGCATGGCCAAGCAGGGGGCGACACCTCGTCGGTTGTCAAGCGAGTCGACGGCGCCCCAGCGGGGGACACGCCGGGCGTTGACCTCGCGTCGGAGACGAAGACGAGCGTCGTTTCCCCGCAACACGCCAACATCGAGCTGATGGATGACGCCAGCACGCTCGTGAAGGGCTTGCTGGGCGTCGCCCTCGTACCTGAGACATCGGTGCAGTCCACCCCTGACGCGACTTCATCACCACCCATCGATCAAGAGGTACTGTCCGTTTCCCATCCCGTGCCTTTCAGATTCAGCTTCAATCCACCATGCGACCCCGCTTCGGTGGAGGCTTTCGCAAAGGGATGTCCAAACCCTCCGGGGTACCATGTGCGGTCGCCCTGGGACAAACTGATGGCCGTCTTGACCTATGGGCCCTCGGGTTCCGAGGAAGATGACGAGCCCGACTCTGGTTGGGATTTCTCCAGGCTTGGTAACCCCAGTGCCATGCGGGACTTCATGACCGCGTGTGACTACTGCCTCTCCGATTGTTCCGATGGTAGCCACAGCCTCGGCGACGAGGACTGTGGCCCAAGTCGCGAATGTTTCCTCGTCGACCTAGGGGGTCTCGCCGAAGGTAACCATCTTGGTATGCCGGAAAACGGCGATCCCCCTAGGCCTGCGCCTCGCGTTGACATCCTTCGGGAGCTAGCTGTGGTCCCAGTCCCTGTGGGGGGTCAGGACGCACAGCTCGAGCAAATCCGCGAGATGCAGGCCAGGCTCGACGAGGAGGCAGGAACACTTGCGCAGCCTCGGCTGAACCTCGGACAGGAGTGGGCAGGCCGAGCTCCGGCCGGAGAAGCGCGTCATCTGGCCCAGGACGTCCAACACCGCATCGCCGATGATACCAGGCTAAGGCTGCCCCCGGTTTCTAGTGGGGTCGGCCAGAACCTGGCTGTAGCTGCGATACTACTCCAAGCGATGCCGGAACCCTCCACCACCGAGGGGCGGCATATCCAGGGAGAGCTCAAGAACCTCCTGGAAGATGCCGCGGTCCGACGGGCCGAAAGCTCTGCCTCCCGAAGGCAGGGGTACCCCCCGGAGCATAGCGCCGCGACTTCCAGATTCGTGCGAGAAGCCTCAGTCCACACCGGGCGCACGCGCAACACGGTGCCTGCGGCCCCGAGTCGCCTCTGCAACGAGCACCACCACCGCAACCGTCGAGCCCACCTCGACAAAAGGGTGCGCCGAGGCTACCACCCCAGGCGTGGGGGACGCTACGACAGCGGGGAGGATCGGAGCCCCTCGCCCGAACCACCCGGTCCGCAGGCTTTCAGCCGGGCCATACGACGGGCGCCGTTCCCAACCCGGTTCCGAACCCCGACTACCATCACCAAGTACTCGGGGGAAACGAGGCCGGAACTGTGGCTCACGGACTACCGACTGGCCTGCCAGCTGGGTGGAATGGACGATGACAACCTCATCATCCGCAACCTCCCCCTGTTCCTCTCCGACACCGCTCGAGCCTGGCTGGAGCATCTGCCTCCGGGGCAGATCTCCAACTGGGACGACCTGGTCCGAGCCTTCGCCGGCAACTTCCAGGGCACGTACGTGCGCCCTGGGAACTCCTAGGATCTCCGAAGCTGCCGCCAGCAGCCGGGAGAGTCTCTCCGGGACTACATCCGGCGATTCTCGAAGCAGCGTACCGAGCTGCCCAACATCACCGATTCCGATGTCATCGGCGCGTTCCTCGCCGGCACCACTTGCCGCGACCTGGTGAGCAAGCTGGGTCGCAAGACCCCCACCAGGGCGAGCGAGCTGATGGACATCGCCACCAAGTTTGCCTCTAGCTAGGAGGCGGTTGAGGCCATCTTCCAGAAGGACAAGTAGCCCCAGGGCCGCCAGCCGGAAGACGTCCCCGAGCCGTTCGCTCGGCGCGACACCAAGAATAAGAACAAGAAGAAGTCGCAAGCGAAACGCGACGCCACCGACACAGACCTTGTCGCCGCCGCTGAGTACAAGAACCCTCGGAAACCTCCTAGAGGTGCCAATCTCTTTGACAAGATGCTCAAGGAGCCGTGCCCCTATCATCAGGGGCCCGTCAAGCACACCCTTGAGGAGTGCGTCATGCTTCGGCGCCACTTTCACAAGTCCTGGCCACCGGCGGAAGGTGGCAGGGCCCACAACAACGACAAGAAGGACCACAAGGCAGAGGAGTTTCCCGAGGTCCACGACTGCTTCATGATCTACGGTGGGCAAGTGGCGAATTCCTCGGCTCGGCGCCGCAAGCAAGAGCGTCAGGAGGTCTGCTTGGTAAAGGTGGCGGCGCCAGTCTACCTAGACTGGTCCGACAAGCCCATCACCTTCGACCAAGGCGACCACCCCGACCGCGTGCCGAGCCCGGGGAAATATCCGCTCGTTGTCGATCCCGTCATCGGCAACGTCAGGCTCACCAAGGTCCTCATGGACGGAGGTAGTAGCCTCAACATCATCTACGCCGAGACCCTCGGGCTCCTGCAGATCGACCTGTCCTCGGTCCGGGCCGGCGCGGCGCCTTTTCACGGGATCATCCCCGGGAAACGCGTCCAACCCCTCGGACAACTCGATCTGCCCGTCTGCTTTGGGACTCCCTCCAACTTCCGAAGGGAAACCCTCACATTCGAGGTGGTCGGGTTCCGAGGAACCTACCACGCAGTGCTGGGGAGACCATGTTACGCCAAGTTCATGGCCGTCCCCAACTACACCTACCTCAAGCTCAAGATGCCGGGCCCCAACGGGGTCATCACCGTCGGCCCCACGTACCGACACGCGTACGAATGCGACGTGGAGTGCGTGGAGTACGCCGAGGCCCTCGCCGAATCTGAGGCCCTCATCGCCGACATGGAAAGCCTCCCCAAGGAGGTTCAAGATGTGAAGCGCCACGCCGGCAACTTCGAACCAGCAGAGGCGGTTAAATCTGTCCCTCTCGACCCCAGCGACGACACCTCCAAGCAGATCCAGATTGGCTCCGAGCTCGACCCCAAATAGGAAGCAGTGCTCGTCGACTTTCTCCGCGCGAACGCCGAGGTTTTTGCGTGGAGTCCCTCGGACATGCCGGGCATACCGAGGGAAGTCGCCGAGCACTCACTGGATATCCGAGCTGGAGCCCGACCCGTGAAGCAGCCTCTGCGCCGATTCGACGAAGAAAAGCGCAGAGCCATAGGCGAGGAGATTCACAAGCTGATGGCCGCTGGGTTCATCAAAGAGGTATTCCATCCCGAATGGCTTGCCAACCCTGTGCTTGTGAAAAAGAAAGATGGGAAATGGCGGATGTGTGTACACTACACTGGTCTAAACAAAGCATGTCCGAAGGTTCCCTACCCTCTGCCTCGTATCGACCAAATCGTGGATTCCACTGCTGGGTGCGAAACCCTGTCGTTCCTCGATGCCTACTCAGGGTATCAACAAATCAGGATGAAAGAGTCTGACCAGCTCGCAACTTCTTTCATCACACCTTTTGGCATGTACTGCTACGTTACTATGCCATTTGGTTTGAGTAATGCGGGTGCAACGTACCAAAGGTGCATGAACCACATGTTCGGAGAGCACATTGGTCGAACGGTCGAGGTTTACGTCGATGACATCGTAGTCAAGACGAGGAGAGCCTCCGACCTCCTCTCCGACCTTGAAACGACAGTCTGGTGTCTCAAGGCGAAAGGCGTAAAACTCAATCCCGAGAAGTGCGTCTTCGGAGTCCCCCGAGGCATGCTCTTGGGGTTCATCGTCTCCGAGCGGGGCATCGAGGCCAACCCGGAAAAAATCACGGCCATCACCAACATGGGGCCCATCAAGGACTTGAAAGGCGTACAGAGGGTCATGGGATGCCTTGCGGCTCTGAGCCGCTTCATCTCGCGCCTCGGCGAAAGAGGCCTACCTCTGTACAGCCTCTTAAGAAAAAGACCGAGTGCTTCACTTGGACCCCCGAGGCCGAGGAAGCCCTCGGGAACCTGAAGGCGCTCCTTACGAACGCACCCATCCTGGTGCCCCCCGCAGCCGGAGAAGCCCTCTTGATCTACGTCGCCGCTACCACTTAGGTGGTCAGCGTCGCGATCGTGGTCGAGAGACGAGAAGAAGGGCACGCATTGCCTGTCCAGAGGCCGGTCTACTTCATCAGTGAGGTACTGTCCGAGACCAAGATCCGCTACCCACAAATTCAGAAGCTACTTTACGTGGTAATTCTGACACGGCGAAAGTTGCGACACTACTTCGAGTCTCATCCGGTAACTGTGGTGTCATCCTTCCCCCTCGGGGAGATCATCCAGTGCCGGGAGGCCTCGGGTAGGATTGCAAAGTGGGCGGTGGAAATCATGGGCGAGACAATCTCGTTCGCCCCTCGGAAGGCCATCAAGTCCCAAGTCTTGGCAGACTTTGTGGCTGAATGGGTCGACACCCAGCTTCCGGCAGCTCCGATCCAACCGGAACTCTGGACCATGTTTTTCGATGGGTCGCTGATGAAAACAGGGGCAGGCGCGGGCCTGCTCTTCATATCGCCCCTCGGAAAGCACCTCTGCTACGTGTTGCGCCTCCATTTCCCGACGTCCAACGACGTGGCTGAGTACGAGGCTCTGGTCAACGGGTTGCGCATCGCCATTGAGCTAGGGGTCCGACGCCTCGACGCTCGCGGTGACTCGCAGCTTGTCATCGACCAAGTCATGAAGAACTCCCACTGCCGCGACCCGAAGATGGAAGCCTACTGCGACGAGGTTCGGCGCCTGGAAGACAAGTTCTACAGGCTCGAGGTCAACCACGTCGCCCGACAATACAACGAGACTACAGACGAGCTGGCAAAGATAGCTTCGGGGCGGACAACGGTTCCCCCGGATGTCTTCTCCCGAGACCTACATCTACCCTCGGTCAAGACCAGCGACACGACCGAGCCCGAGGCACCCTCGGCTCCGCCCGAGGCACCCTCGGCAGAGCCCGAGGCACCCTTGGCTTAGCCCGAGGCATCCTCGGCTCGGCCCGAGGCGCCCTCGGCTCAAACCGAGGCACCCTTGGCCCCCGAGGGTGAGGCACTGCGCGTCGAGGGAGAGCGGAATGAGGTCCCGCCTGATCGAGACTGGCAGGCCCCATACCTGCAATATCTCCACCGAGGAGAGCTGCCCCTCGACCGAGCCGAAGCTCGGCGACTGGCGCGGCGCGCCAAGTCATTCATCTTGCTGGGTGAAGGGAAGGAGCTCTACCACCGTAGCCCCTCCGGCATCCTCCAGCGATGCATATCCATCGCCGAAGGCCAGGAGCTCTTACAAGAAATACACTCGGGGGCTTGCGGTCATCACGCAGCGCCCCGAGCCCTTGTTGGAAACGCTTTCTGACAAGGTTTCTACTGGCCGACCGCGGTGGCCGACGCCACTAGAATTGTCCGCACCTGCCAAGGGTGTCAGTTCTACGCAAGGCAGTTGCACCTACCCGCTCAGGCTCTACAAACAATACCCATCACCTGGCCGTTTGCTGTGTGGTGTCTGGACCTCGTCGGTCCCTTGCAGAAGGCACCCGGGGGCTACAGGCACCTACTGGTCGCCATCGACAAATTCTCCAAGTGGATCGAGGTCCGACCCCTAAACAGCATCAGGTCCGAACAGGCGGTGGCATTCTTCACCAACATCATCCATCGCTTTGGGGTCCCAAACTCCATCATCACAGACAACGGCACCCAGTTCACCAGTAGAAAGTTCCTGGACTTCTGCGAGGATCACCACATCCGGGTGGACTGGGCCGCCGTGGCTCACCCCATGACGAATGGGCAGGTAGAGCGTGCCAACGACATGATTCTGCAAGGACTCAAGCCGAGGATCTACAACAACCTCCACAAGTTCGGCAGGCGATGAATGAAGGAACTCCCCTTGGTGGTCTGGAGCCTGAGGACGACGCCAAGTCGAGCCATGGGCTTCACGCCGTTCTTTCTAGTCTACGGGGCCGAGGCCATCTTGCCCACAGACTTAGAATATGGTTCCCCAAGGACGAGGGCCTACGACGACCGACGCAACCGAACCAACCGAGAAGACTCACTGGACCAGCTGGAAGAGGCTCGGGACGTGGCCTTACTACACTCGGTGCGGTATCAGCAGTCCCTGCGACGCTACCACGCCCGAGGGGTTCGGTCCCAAGACCTCCAGGTGGGCGACTTGGTGCTTCGACTACGACAAGACGCCTGAAGGCGGCACAAGCTCACGCCTCCCTAGGAAGGGCCATTCATCATCGCCAAGGTTTTGAAGCCCGGGACATACAAGCTGGCCAACAGTCAAGGTGAGGTCTACAGCAACGCTTGGAACATCCGACAGCTACGTCGCTTCTACCCTTAAGATATTTTCAAGCCGTTCATATACCTCGTTTACATATGAAGTCTAACCATCAAGGAAGGGACGGCTTTGCCTCGGCAAAGTCCGACCCTCCCTCGGGGGCTAGAAGGGGCGAACCCCCTCTGCGTCAAAATTTTCCTCGAAAAAAGTCTTTCGACAAGAACATTTTTCGTGTTTTTCGACTACTTCGATGGTGCGATCCTGAAAACGACAGAGTACACGTAAGCAGGCAAGGCTGACCGAGCCGAGGGACTCCTACGCCTCCGGGATACGGATACCTCACTCATCACCTTCTGCGATAAGTAACTCGCGCTCGGATAAATGGTTCCGCTGACCGAACAAGTCTTAACGCTCGAAGACTCTTCTGCCGAAACGATTTTTCGTGCCATCTCGACCATGTCGACAAAAGAATCCTATGGAAGAGTAAGAGTACACGTAAGCGGCAAGGCCGATCGAGCCGAGGGACTCCTACGCCTCCGGGATACGGATACCTCACTCATCACCTTCCGTGAGAAGTAACTCTGCCACTGACAAGCTAGTCTTGATACTCGAAACAAGGGGAAAAGAAACACAGCTTTACAACACGACGACAGTATGTTTGGGCCCCGGCGGCCGTGAAAAACATATGCATACTACAGGCGAACCGATGCTGCAGGCTTAGATGTCGATGGAGAGGGAGCAGCAGCACCCTCAGCGTCGACTCCACCTTCGGCGAAGTCCGACCGAGCCTCGGACGGCAACACGGGCGGAGGATCTCCGCACCGAAGGACGACGTCAGCACCACGCCCGGGCCATCGCCGCCAGGGTCTCCTCCAGGAACCTAGCCCGAGCAGACGGCTCGGCCGGCCGCCCCGAAGTCTCAGCCAGCCGTCCCCCGAGGACACCAGCTCGACTCATGGCCTCGGCAACCTGACTCCGGCGCCGGTCCCGCCAGTGGACGGCCCGGCCAGGCTCCGGCTGACGAAGCTTCCCTTTTTTGAGCCGACTCCGCCTCTGTCCACGCTGACACCACTGCCCTCGGCCCTGGCTCACCGCAGAGCAGCCGAGGGTTTCTTTAACTAAGCAAGTGAAGCCTCGTGCGACAAGGCCGACCGAGCCGAGGGATTCCTACGCCCCCGGGATACGGATACCTCACTCGTCACCTTCCGCACAGAGCAACTCACATTTGGTTAAGCGGTTTGGCTAGCCGACAGGCGAGTCTCAGTGCTCGAAAATGAGGGAAAAAACATGGTATTACACCCAAAAATACCTACATGTTCAGGCCCCGACAGCCACAATGAACAAACACCGGCACTCAAGGTGCCATTACAAATGGAACTCCGGTTCCGCCCCCGTGGGTATAAACAACCTCCACATCGGAGAGCCTGCGGGCCAACAGACTCCGGGCAACTTGCCAGCAACCTCCACAGCAGCAGCCATGGTCCCAGGACGGACGTGGCCACCGGAGGGCTCTCATTCGCGTCCCCACTCAAGGGACGCGAACCAGATATTAAAGCTAAAGAGCCGGAGGTTGGTCCACGGGTGGCGCTGACGGTCTCGTTGGCGGAAAAGCCTACCTCTCCGGCTGCCACCACCTCAACACCGCACCAGCGGGCGCCGAGCGCCCCAAAGTGCACCGGCAGGTCCTCGCTTCCGCCCTCGCTGAGGCCGCCCCAGAACATGAGTGCGCGAGGAAGACCTGGACATGGCCGGCTCGTACGCGGCGCGACCATCGCCTGGACAGAGGACGGAATGCTGCACCCCGGCTGGGCAGCAGCAGTTCGCCTTCCCCGGCATGGCTGGAGGAAGCCTCCGCAGGGCTGGAGGATGCCTTTTTCCCCCAAAAGTCGGGGGAAGAAAAGGGTTACCGGCCCACACGGAGGCAACCCCCCACTCGGTGCGCCCCTCCGCCTCAGCCCGGATGACGAAAATCCTTGAAGCTGAGGGTGGGGCGGAGGCCACAGCCCGACTCACTTCCCTCCACCAAACTGCCCATTGGTGGGGGAATGCAGCCGGGCTGCACGACGAAAATCCTTGAAGCCGAGCGATGGCTGAAAGGTACCAACTTCTACGAAGTTGTGTTCCTCCAACAACAGCAAGACGAAAGCGACGCGAGCGCTCCCCATCCGAGGGCTCGGAAGCTGGAAGGATGCGATACATGAAGTGCGAAGACATGGTTGCCATCCAAGGGGGTCACCCTCCTTTTAAAGACGACTCTCCTCACATGCGTCCTCAGCCGTCGTGGACTGAGTCTTCTCCAACACGCTCCAAGGTCCTCCCCCTACGACACGGGGGCTGGGTCCCACGCGTCATGCAAGCTGCCCCAGGACAGAAGGAGCCAAACCGCCGCGCACGAAGCGCACAACAGCCCAGCGGTTACAAGCATTCCTCCACTATCGCCCGGACTAGCGGGTGAAAAAGCGGACCGCCATGCAGGCGGCATGCAAACCGCACCAAGAGGGCGCACCCCTCCGACTTCGCCGCGTCTAGCATGGAGGCCCAGGCCCACACGTCATGTAACCGGTGCGCCGGTTACTACGTGCGAGAAACTACACTGCCACTCGCGCCAGTCCCGCACCTCCTCGACTGCGGAACCAGTGCCGCAACTCGAGGGAACCCTGCGCACGGCCCAGCAGTGCCAACCAGGCACGCCGGTCACGGGTCAGTCAGCCGCGGGAGAAGGCGTGACAGTCGATACGACCAAAAATAGGCCGGCAGTAATGGTGATGGCAGGCGGGCGGAAGCAGCAGTTAAATCATCTGTAGGCTCACGTCCCCTCCTGGAATAGCGAGAGAACTCTCTCCCACGGCGTAAAGACGACGTGCCCGTGTTCCGTTCCTCGAACGGCTCGCGCACGCACAACGGCTGCCCCGCGAACCACTCGTCCCGCCGCATTAACTCTGCGGCAGGGCAGGCGGCACCTTTGGCAGGCAAAGAGGGCGACGCTTCACCTCCGCCATAATGACCGCGTCAAAAAGGTACGCCACGACATTCGATTTCATATCCTTTTCCACTTCCTCTTTCTCTCTCTTGCCACAGGGACCGGGAAAGGGGATACTCCGAAAGGGATCCTTCTCCACGAAGGAAACGGGCCCCGAGCCCCCCTACTGATCAGAGGTTCGAAGGCTGGCCCCTCGGAAGGGTTCAACAGCCACCTCAGAGCACTCGGGCTCCGCGCCCACTACTGGTCAGAGGTTCGAAGGCTGGCCCCTCGGAAGGGTTCAACAGCCGCCTCAGGCCACTCGGGCTCCGCGCCCACTACTGATCAGGGGTTCGTAGGCTGGCCCCCGAAGGGTTCGACAATCGCCTCAGAGCACGCAGAGCGAGGGGTGACCCTGGGTACATTCGATACATAACCAAGGCTCGGGCTATGCTCCCGAGGTACCCTAGGACATTTCCGAGACCAGCGGGAATGATTTTCGTAACGGAATCCCACCAGAGGGAGGCATCGAGCCCTCGAACCCCGTCAAAAGGGGACCGGGTCCGGCGAATCACCTGCAGGTACTTTTGGAGCGCACCTCCGGGCCACTAGTCGACCCCTAACGAATGTACCCACTCGGATTACCCGCTAGCAACTCACTGGAGACACCATGTTCGGTGCCCTCCGAGGGCAGCATGGCGCTTTCCCCCCTCCTCCTTGCGAAAAGGCGATGCAGGGGCGTATGAAAAAAGCCGAGTCTGTCCTTGACCGTCCTCTCGCTCTGTGCGAAGGCTCGGGGGCTGCTCTCGCGAACCCGGCTCCGCCTAAACCGTTGACAGCGTCAACATACCAGCCCGAGAACTTGGGACTCGACTATGCACCCGGGCTACGGCCAGTTCGCATGAGGGAACGACCAAACCGGCCGAGCCATCACGAAAGGCACTAAGACCTCGAAGGAGTCAAAACACTCCTCCGAGGCCTCGGGGGCTACACCCGGCGGGTGCGCTCGCGCGCACCCACCGAAACAAAATGCAACCGAGAAAGGCCGGTCCCCTTGCAAAAAAGTGCGACAAAAGCCTCCAAGCGAGTGCCAACACTCCCTTCGAGGCTCGGGGGCTACTGTCGAGGACCATAATTAGGGGTACCCCCAAGACTCCTAATCTCAGCTGGTAACTCCCATCAGCATAAAGCTGCAAAGGCCTGATGGGCGCGATTAAGGTCAAGGCTCAGTCCACTCAAGGGAGACGATCTCGCCTCGCCCGAGCCCAGCCTCGGGCAAAGGCAGCCGACCCCGGAGGATTCACGTCTCGCCCGAGGGCCCCCTCAAGCAATGGACACACCTTCGGCTCGCCCGAGGCCCAGTCTTCGCAGAGAAGCAACCTTGGCCAGATCGCCACGCCAACCGACCGAATCGCAGGAGCATTTAATGCAAGGATCGCCTGACATCTTATCCTGACGCGCTCTTCAGTCGACAAAGCCGAAGTGACTGCAGTCACTTCGCCGCTCCACGGACCGACCTGACAAGAAAACAGCGCCGCCTGCCCCGCTCCGACTGCCATGCCACTCGCCAGAGCGAGGTCAACAGCGGCTAAGTCCTGCCTCGGGCGACATAGGAAGCTCCGCCTCACCTGACCCCAGGGCTCGGCCCCTGACTCGGCCTCGGCTCCGGAAGACGACGAACTCCGCCTCGCCCGACCCCAGGGCTCGGACTCGTCCTCGGCTCTGGAAGACGATGGACTCCACCTCGCCCGACCCCAAGGCTTGGACTCGGCCTCAGCTCCGGAAGACGATGGACTCTGCCTCGCCCGACCCCAGGGCTCGGACTCGGCCTCGGCTCCGGAAGACGATGGACTCTGCCTCACCCGACCCCAGGGCTCGGACTCGGTCTCGGCTCCGGAAGACGACGAACTCCGCCTCGCCCGACCCCAGGGCTCGGACTCGGCCTCGGCTCCGGAAGACGATGGACTTCGCCTCGCCCGACCCCAGGGCTCGGACTCGGCCTTGGCTCCGGAAGACGACAAACTCCGCCTCGCCTGACCCCAGGGCTCGGACTCAACCTCGACCTCGGAGGAATCGCCACCTCGCCCCAACTCGGGTTCGGACCAGCCACGTCGCCAGGAGGGCCATCATTACCCTACCCCTAGCTAGCTCAGGCTACAGGGAACAAGACCGGTGTCCCATCTGGCTCGCCCCGGTAAACAAGTAATGATGACACCACGCACGCTCCATGACAGCGACAGCTCCCAGCCTCTTATGTCAGCAAGGAGACGTCAGCGTGGACCCGACAGCTGTACTTCCGCAGGGCTCCAGCGCTCCTCCGACGACCACGACATCACATGAACAGGGTGCCAAAACCTCTCCGACTGCCACGACGGCATGTACTTAGGGCTCTAGCTCCTCTCTGCTAGACACGTTAGCACATTGCTACACCCCCATTGTATACCTGGGCCCTCTTCTTACGTCTATAAAAGGAAGGTCCAGGGCTCTCGTACGGGGAGGTTGGCCGCGCGGGAGAATGGGCCGGCACATAAGGCTCTCGCTCTCTCTCTCTCGCTCACTCCCGCGCGAACGCTTGTAACCCCCTACTGCAAGAGCATCCAGCCGCCCTGGGCGCAGGACAACACGAAGGCCGCGGTTTCCCCTCGCTGTTCTCCCCCTTTGTGTCCCGTCTCGCGCCGACCCATCTGGGCTGGGGCACGTAGCGACAATTTACTCGTCGGTCCAGGGACCCCCCGGGGTCAAAACGCCGACACTTCATCGGCAAACTTCTGATCAAAATTAAGCAAGGGTGAACTCACTAATGGTCGGGGCTCAGCAAGTGGGGAAAAACTAATGCAAGGTAACAAGGTGAGGCTAAGGTTGAGCAGTAAGCATTTTAGTTGGTCAACATTTTATTAACAACACCTATCTTACTAATAAGTGTGAATCCCAAGTATTCCCAGTAAGCAAAGGTATAAGAGTATATCAAAAACACTTAAGTGAAACCACTTAAGCAAACCATTGGTAGATCATCGAATCTTGATTTATTTCCATCTTCAAGTTCAATTATCATGTGAGGCGTTCAGGCTGCTCATAACCGTGAGCACGGCTGATATATCAGTTTTACACTCTGTAGAGGTGGTACAACTTTACCCACAAGCCGTGTATCCCCTCTAGCCTGGGTCGGCCAAAACCCGTAAACACTTCCGAGGTGAGTGGCTAGGGATCCACTATGAGGCTTTCACAAAATACACTTAATACGAAGCAACCCGCTAAGGTTTCTAAAGACGATGGTGGTGGCCCCCTAGGTGAGGTACCTTAGACAAGAATACGTCCTCATGTTAACGTGGGCTGCCAACACCTACCGCTCCCCCTCTTGCCCATATTTCAGGTAAGGTTGCCAGGCACTAAGCATATAAAGCTAATTACCAAAGCCAGAGCCATGATAGCACTCGTGGTTGCACTGTTTTCCCGGGTGGTCACTCCATGTTCCTATTAATATGCAATAATCTTGTTTAACCATCGGGTTAACAACAATAATGTAAACTTACCATTTTGGAACATTAATATCACAAGCGGGAGTGACTGCATAAAGTTAAGTTGTAGCAATAGCATAGCTACGAAGGTAAAGTATATTTCCCAGGTTTGATCAAGGAATAAGGTTGGAAAGGTTATCTAAATAGGTAACCCGTAAAATTATGCATATATATCCAAAAGAATAAACTTTATTAAATGTATTGTTTGGGATCAAACAGAGTATGCAGAGGGAGAAGTCCACTTGCCATGCTTACTGAAAATTTGAGGTTCTTCCATGGAATAACACTTGATTCTCAACTATTAGATCAACCACTGAATATGTAACACCCAGTTTTAAGGAACAAAGCCGGGTGCAACTCATACATGCGCCAAGAAGACAACATATATAATAATAGAGTGTATAGAGATAAATGTCATAAAACATTAGAGTAATTATTACATAGCGGAAGACTTATTACAAAATAAAGGAATAAATGTAAAACGAACTAAGGATCGTCGGCGCCAATGTCGACTGAGAAACGCCACCTAGATTAAGTCGAATGCCTCAGTTTTAGGCGGCTCCTCTTCGACCACCTGTGCTTCTCCTATGGGGGGTGTGAGACAGCAAGAGTGAGCTCACATACGTTCATAGCTCAACAAGTCGTGGGGAATAATGTGGCATGAACTCACCAAAGGTGGGAGTTCATGTAGTGTAAGGTTGATTAATGAAATAAAGGCTGAGGCTGAGCATTGCTTTTATAAGTTGGTCAAAATTTTATTAGCAATTACTAAGTGTAAGTAAATACCAAACCTTAATAATAGTAAAGAAAGTAATAGTAAAATAATCCCAAATGTGATGCAAATGTCAAATTAAATTTAAGTTCCATAATTAATCATGTGAGGATCCGAGCCGCTCTTGACCGTGAGCACGACTAGTATACTAGTTTTACACTCTGCAGAGGTTGCGCATCTTTACCCACAAGTCATGTTACCCATCTGCCAAGAGACGGCCAATCTCATACACCTCTACCGAGGAGGCGAGGCAGGGTAACACTACGAGGCCTTTACAAAGTTCCACTAGCTTCAGAAATCCCGCTACAGTTTATAGGAAGCTCCAGTGCAGGGTTCTTGCCTGACCGCCATCGCAGCAAAATCAACCAAGGACCTCCCCACACTGACCACTCCCCTACTGCCCTTGCCCCTTTCGGGTAAGGAAGACCTCCACTAGCTTTCCTAGTTAATCAGCCAAGGGCGTCCCATTAAACCCTTGTGGTAGCACTGTTTTCCCGGGTGGTCGCTCCATGTTCCCATTAATTTAATGATCTTAACATGAACAGTAGTAATAACAAGATAATAAAAGAGGAGTCATGAATGTCATATCTCCATACCCAATCCACATAAAGCAATAGCAGGTACTACCCAAAATTGTTTCAGTGGTGAACAAGGTATAAAGATAACCAAAACTGGGGTAACATAAAGGGTCCCATCAAAATTAACCTATGCAGATCATTAAAATTAATAAGAACATGGCTGGGAAAAGTAAGTGATCAAGGGCACAACTTGCCTTCAATGAGCTCCTGCTCAGCTACTTCTACTTGCTGAACCTCAGAATCCACAGTGGCTTGCTCGTCTACTCGCATCAACACAATACATACATAGTATAGCATAAATTAACATCACATCAAACATGCAAATAAAATACACAGTAAAAATCTACACATTAAAATGAGATCATAGGAACTGGAATCACTAAATTTGGAGTTATAGATTTCAAGTTATGAATTTCCTAAGGTTTAATGTGATTAAAATAGGATTAGATGAGAAATAAATTTTCTTACTGTTTTCATGTAGAAACAGAGACTCTAGATGATGGAGAATAAAATTACAAAATTTTAGGAACTGGAATGGAGTGATTTGGACTAAAAATGGATTTTCTATGCATTTTACAAGTTTCTATATTTGTTTTTGTATTAAAAATGAATTTCTAATATTATTTCTCTGTTTTTAAACATCTCTGGACTGGGCGCCAAATCCTGGAAAAGACAGGGTTCTCGGTGCAAGAAACCCGAGGCACAGAGCACAGTGCCCATGGACCGCGGGTTGGTTAACAAATCTTCTAGGGTCTCTTTAACAAAAATCCCTGGCCGAAGGGGTATGTTTCGACCAGAGCCGCACGATCTGATTCCAGCGCACAGGATTAGATCTCCACACCCGTGAACCGGTATACGATCGCAACCGTTAGATCACAGATCCGTGGCCGGTATTTTATGAATTCTCGATCAAAGCACGAGCGTTCGATTCAAAATAGACGTACCCGATCCACCCCGTGAACCGGTACGCCCCTGTTCTAATCGCAGCCGTCCACTGGCCATCTAACGGCCGAACGGTACCCCTCATCTCCTCCTACCCCGCGACGGCGGCGCCGCCGCACCTACGGCCGAAAAGTCCAGCGAGCATGCAATCCGGCCCCCCTACTACCCCAAGTCCGAAATTAACCGGCGCTAGACCCCGAGGATAACCTGGCGAGTGAGGTGAAGGGCGGATTACCTCGGTTGGGTTACTAGGAGCAGCTGGCCACGACACGAAGCGGGTTGGCGGAGGCGCTGTCGCAGCGACGAGGAATTCTGGTGCCGTGGTGCCTCCACGCGCCACCCGAAGCCCCACGCGTGTTCGTCGAGGGTTTCCGAGGATTCGAAGCCCCACACCGTGGACCGGCGATGAGCACAGGCGCGGTTCAACGATGGCGGCGATGGAACGGTCGGATGGTGGCGATTTGGTCACGGGGCTCGCGCAAGGAGGATGGGTGAGAGACGGAGGGAGCAGGGGGGGTGCTCCTACTTATCCATCATGGACTCGGCTCGAGCTGGCCGGAGATCGCGCAACAACACCGGGATTCCCGGCGCTCGTTCTGCCATGGCCGGGTTCTGTTGAGGTGAACACGCGGAGCGGCCTGGGCAAATGACACGGCGGACCCACACGCCAGTGGAAGGAAGGGAGAACGAGTGCGGCGTGTGGCTGACGGGTAGGGCCCACTTGTCAGCGCGCGTCTGCGTAAGGAAGACGGGCCGCAAGGTGTGATTCCTCGGGTGGGCCAAAATCAGGTACCGAGGCCCACGTACGTTTTCCCTTTTTATTTTTCTTTTCCTGATTTGTTTTTTTTCCTTTTTATTTGAATTCAAATTCAAATTCAACCATGTGTTAATTCTTCCTCGGATTAAGAGTATAATTTTGACATACTATTATTACCTTATTCATAATATTTATTTTGTATATATTTTCTTTTCTTTCTCCAATTCTAAAATTTAAGTCTTAAGTCTAAATTTTATTTTGGACATCAATGTATTTAAAAAGAAAATCTTATTACTAACAAATGCACACACATAAAACTCAACATGATGTATATTTTTTTCATTTTAGTATCATTGTTTTAATTAATCACTCTCAATTATATGTGTGCTCTTTTTATGATGCAAATATAGCACACAAAATAAGGAGATCTCTCTTTTATTCTTTGTATACAACTTTGAGTATTACAAATCCTACCCCCCTTAAAAATAATCTCGCCCTCGAGATTTAGGCAGATCTAGGGAAAAGGTGGGGAAAATCTATACAAAGCTCTTCTTCTCTTTCCCAAGTTGCTTCATCTTCACCGTGGTGGCTCCATTGCACTTTGCACATCTTTATAACCTTATTCCTCGTAACTCGAGTCAAAGTATCCAAAATCTTGATGGGGTACTCAGCACAAGTCAAATCTTCTTGAACACTAAGGTCTTCCATTGGTAATTGTTCCTCAGGTACCCTGAGACATTTCTTCAGCTGAGATACATGGAATACATCATGAACATCCGCGAGATGATCCGGTAACTCCAATTGGTATGCTACTTCTCCCACTCGCTTTAAGATTAAGAAGGGTCCAATAAAGCGAGGGGACAACTTTCCTTTGACTTTAAATCTTCTCATACCCCGGAGTGGTGACACCTTCAAATAGACATAATCTCCCTCTTTAAACTCAAGCAGTCTTCTCTGGGTATCAGCATAGCTCTTCTGCCTGGACTGTGCAGTTCTCAAATTCTCCCTTATTTGCTAGACTTGTTCCTCTACTTCTTGTATAATCTCAGGTCCAAACAACTGCCTTCACCAGTTTGATCCCAATACAGTGGAGTCCTGCACTTTCTGCCATACAAAGCCTCAAACGGTGACATCTTCAAACTGGCCTGATAGCTATTATTATATGAGAACTCCGCATACGGTAGACTCTTATCCCAACTACCACCATGCTTAAGAGCACAAGCTCTTAACATATCCTCTAGCACTTGGTTGGTCCTCTCAGTCTGTCCATCAGTCTGTGGATGGTAAGCCGAACTAAAATTTAATCTTGTATCCAAGGACTCGTGCAACTTCTTCCAATACTGAGAGGTAAACTGTGATCCCCGGTCTGACACAATCTTCTTTGACACACCATGCAGACAGACAATCCGTGCCATGTACAACTCTGCCAACTTGGCTCCTGAATATGTGGTCTTTACTGGAATAAAGTGGGCTACTTTAGTTAGCCTGTCCACAATCACCCATATAGAATCATATCCAGCAGACGTGCGGGGTAATCAACAATGAAGTCCATGCCAATCTCTTCCCATTTCCACTCAGGTATCTTCAGTGGATGCAGTAGTCCGGCTGGCCTCTGATGTTCAGCCTGAACTCTTTGGCACACATCACACATAGCCACATGTGCGGCCACATCTCTCTTTAATCCATACCACCAATATTTTTGCTTCAAATCCTGATACATCTTAGTACTCCCAGGATGGATAGAATAAACTGAATCATGTGCCTCTTTCAATATGATTTCCCGAAGACTATCAATATCGGGAACACAGATCTGATTCTTGAACCATATCGTGCCTTGCTCATCCTCCGTGAATTCTGGGCCTCTACCCTCTGCTATCAGATCCCTGATCTCTTGGATTTTAGCATCACAACCTGACCTTTACGAATTTCTTGCTCCAAGGTAGGTTCTAATTCAATGGTAACTCCTTCCGTATGTGTAACAATTCCCAGGTTGAGCCTCTCAAAATCTTTTGCTAACTCATCAGGTAGCTGGAGAACGAAAGCGGAGTGAACATGCTCCTTCTGACTCAAGGCATCTGCAACCAAATTTGCCTTGCCTGGGTGATAGTGAATCTCCAAATCATAATCCTTAATGAGCTCCAACTAACGGCGTTGCCTAAGGTTGAGATCCTTTTGAGTGAATATATACTTCAAACTCTTATGATCCGTATATACTTGGCACTTAGTTCCCATGATGTAGTGTCTCCAAATCTTAAGTGCATGCACAACGGCAACCAGCTCTAAGTCATGAGTGGGGTAGTTCAATTCATGTTTCCGCAATTGACGAGATGCATAGGCGATCACATGTCCTTCTTGCATGAGCACACATCCAAGTCCTTGGCCACATGCATCACAGTAAATGTCAAATCCCTTCTGTAGATCTGGCATAATCAATACTGGTGGTGACATCAACCTTTCCTTCAATTGATCAAAGCTCTCTTGGCATTTCTCATCCCACTTGAATTCTCTTCCTTTCTCCAAAAGCGATGTCATAGGCTTGGCAATCTTAGAGAACCCTTCAATAAATCTCCGATAATATCCTGCAAGTCCCAAGAAACTCCAAATCTCAGTAACTGTAGTGGGCACTCTCCACTCCATTATCTCCTTCACTTTAGCAGGATCCACTGCTATTCCTCCATTAGAAATAATATGACCAAGGAATGGCACCTTGTCAATCCAAAACTCGCACTTGCTGAACTTAGCGTAGAGTTGATTATCTCGCAGCTTTTGTAGCACCAACCTTAGATGTTGTTCATGATCACTTTCATTCCTAGAATAGATCAAAATGTCGTCGATAAACACCATGACGAATCTGTCCAAATACTCCATAAACACTTTGTTCATCAAATTCATGAAATAAGCCGGTGCATTGGTTAATCCAAATGACATAACAGTAAACTCATATAATCCATATCGGGTTGAGAAAGCCGTCTTAGGAATATCTGATGGTCTAATCTTCATCTGATGGTATCCCGATCGGAGATCAATCTTCGAGAATACCCTGGCTCCTCTCATCTGATCAAACAAATCCTCAATATGGGGTAATGGATACTTGTTCTTTACCGTGACATCATTAAGTGATCTATAGTCCACACACATCCGTTGCGATCCATCCTTCTTCTGCACAAATAACACCGGTGCTCCCCAAGGTGAGGAACTCAGACGAATATACCCCACCTCCTGTAACTCAGTTAACTGCTTCTTAAGTTCCTTCAACTCCTCTACGGACATCCTATATGGCCGTTTAGAAATAGGGGCGGTACCAGGTAAGAGATCAATAACAAACTCAACTTCTCTATCAGGTGGCATCCCTGGTAACTCCTGTAGAAAGACATCCGGAAAATCTCTAACCACCCAGATGTTGTCTCCAACAAACTCCTCAGGTATAAAGAACATTGCACGCATGGATGAGGAGGTTACTGCAATATTAACTTGAAATCTTTCTCCTTTAGTGGTAGTGAGTTCTACAGTACCTCTACCACATGCTATAACGGCCTTTGCCTTTCTTAGCCATGACATACCAAGGATCAGATCTATACTGCTTGACTCTAATATTATAGCAGTAGCTCCAAATTCTCTACCCATAATGGTCAATGTCAATCTACGTGTCATTTGATTCGCCTCAACAGGCCCTTTAGGTGTAATTACTATCATGGGTTTTCTCATATTTAGCAGTGGTATTTCATTTGTGTTGGCATATCTAGCAGTCATGAATGAATGTGTAGCACCAGAATCAAATAATATGGTTGCAGGAATTGCATTAACATAAAACATACCAAGTACGATGTCCCCACCATCCGGAGTAGCATCAACGCTGACTTGATAAACCTTGGCAATAGAATATCCCTTGCCAGATCCTGGAGTTTGCTGCCTGTTCTGAACTGAAGTAGTAGCAATCCTCTGTGGGCAGACATTTGCATAATGACCAGTCTTCCCACACTTGAAACAAGTAGTGCCTAGACTCTGTCCTGAAAACTTCGTCGGGGTGCCAGTGGGGGTAGCCTGTCGAGTAGGTGTCCATGGAGACCCCTGTGGAGCATACTGAGTTGTACGTGGCCCTCCTGGTCGAGTCGGTGTACCCTGTGGTGGAACGTAGCGGGGACGAACACTGCTGCTACCCTGTCCTTGTGAGATAGCCTTCCTCTTCAAATCACCCAATTGAACACGCTTGTGTTCAATAGCAAGAGCCTTATCCAGTAGCCTCTGAAAGGATGGAAAGGTGTGTGCAACCAGTGCATACTGCAAGGGTCCATTAAGTCCTTCAATAAAGTGCTCCTACTTTCTTTCATCCTCAGCAACTTCCTCTGGAGCATATCTCGACAGCTGAATAAATTTGTCTCTGTACTCGCTGACCGACATATTGCCTTGCTTCAATGACAGAAACTCCTTCTTCTTGATCTTTATCATACCGGCTGGAATATGGTAGTTCCTGAACTGTGTACTGAACTCTGCCCAAGTGATAGTATCTGCAGCATCATGAGCAACAGTATAAGAATCCCACCAGTCAGCAGCAAGACCTGTCAGACGACCTGAGGCATAAAGAACTTTCTCCCAGTCTGAGCATTGTGCAATGTTGAGCATATTCTCAATTGACTTCAACCAATCATCTGCATCAAGGGGATCTGGCGAACTAGCGAAGGTCGGTGGCTTATGACTCATAAACTCTCGGTGCTTATCACGAGGTGGAACTGGTGGTGGTGGTGGAGGCAATGGCACTTGTTGCTGTTGCTGCTATTGTTGAAGTTGTTGTTGTAGCTGCTGTTGTTGCGCCCTTCTCTCCTGGCGTATCTCCTCTCTCTCCTGGCGCAACTCCTGGCGTATATCTTCTCTTTCCTGACGCATCTCCTGACGTTCTTGCTGCATCTGGGCACGCATGTTAGCCATAGTGTCCGCCATTTGCTGCATCACCGCCATCTGAGCTGCAACCAGTGGATCAACTCCGCCTGGTGGAGGATTAGGAGGATTCATCTCCGCTGGCTGTGGCTGAGGTTGTCTATATATCCTTCAAGTGTGTCGATTAGGAGGCAAATCAATTCCACCACCCCTCCTGGTATTGACCATCTGAGTTAGATACATATGGTAAGAGAGAGCAGTAGACAAGGCAGTAATTATGAATCACGTTACTTTGGGGGATTTATTAGCTAAGCAGTTTAATGTTTTACCTACCGTAGCTAATTTATTACCTTATGCTGGCACATGCTAAGATGTCCATATATAATATCTCAATCAATCAAAGAAGCAAATCAGGCATTGATCATTAGAACAATCAACCAACATTTTTAATAGAGAAAATAATTTTATTTTTTTGTCTTAGGTCTCCTATCTCTTAAAAATTGTCGTAAGGGTAGGGATTCCAAGGTGTGAAATCCATCTTGTCTTGGAGTAGAAAAGGTAAGAATGATCAGAGTAGAACAGTAGAAGGTGAGATAGGATCAAGGTAAGTGTAGAAAGAATCAGAGTAAGGTAAGTGTAGAATGAATCAGAATGAGATAAGTAGGTAAGGGTTGTCCATTTCAATCTAGGTTTCGTCCTACAATCAACATTTCCTCTGATACCACTTTTGTAACACCCGGTTTTAAGGAACAAAGTCGGGTGCAACTCATACATGCGCCAAGAAGACAACATATATAATAATAGAGTGTATAGAGATAAATGTCATAAAACATCAGAGTAATTATTACATAGCGGAAGACTTATTACAAAATAAAGGAATAAATGTAAAACGAACTAAGGATCGTCGGCGCCAATGTCGACTGAGAAACACCACCTAGATTAAGTCGAATGCCTCAGTGTTAGGCGGCTCCTCTTCGACCACCTGTGCTTCTCCTATGGGGGGGTGTGAGACAGCAAGAGTGAGCTCACATACGTTCATAGCTCAACAAGTCGTGGGGAATAATGTGGCATGAACTCACCAAAGGTGGGAGTTCATGTAGTGTAAGGCTGATTAATGAAATAAAGGCTGAGGCTGAGCAATGCTTTTATAAGTTGGTCAAAATTTTATTAGCAATTACTAAGTGTAAGTAAATACCAAACCTTAATAATAGTAAAGAAAGTAATAGTAAAATAATCCCAAATGCGATGCAAATGTCAAATTAAATTTAAGTTCCATAATTAATCATGTGAGGATCCGAGCCGCTCTTGACCGTGAGCACGGCTAGTATACTAGTTTTACACTCTGCAGAGGTTGCGCATCTTTACCCACAAGTCATGTTACCCATCTGCCAAGAGACGGCCAATCCCATACACCTCTACCGAGGAGGCGAGGCAGGGTAACACTACGAGGCCTTTACAAAGTTCCACTAGCTTCAGAAATCCCGCTACAGTTTATAGGAAGCTCCAGTGCAGGGTTCTTGCCTGACCGCCATCGCAGCAAAATCAACCAAGGACCTCCCCACACTGACCACTCCCCTACTGCCCTTGCCCCTTTCGGGTAAGGAAGACCTCCACTAGCTTTCCTAGTTAATCAGCCAAGGGCGTCCCATTAAACCCTTGTGGTAGCACTGTTTTCCCGGGTGGTCGCTCCATGTTCCCATTAATTTAATGATCTTAACATGAACAGTAGTAATAACAAGATAATAAAAGAGGAGTCATGAATGTCATATCTCCATACCCAATCCACATAAAGCAATAGCAAGTACTACCCAAAATTGTTTCAGTGGTGAACAAGGTATAAAGATAACCAAAACTGGGGTAACATAAAGGGTCCCATCAAAATTAACCTATGCAGATCATTAAAATTAATAAGAACATGGCTGGGAAAAGTAAGTGATCAAGGGCACAACTTGCCTTCAATGAGCTCCTGCTCAGCTACTTCTACTTGCTGAACCTCAGAATCCACAGTGGCTTGCTCGTCTACTCGCATCAACACAATACATACATAGTATAGCATAAATTAACATCACATCAAACGTGCAAATAAAATACACAGTAAAAATCTACACATTAAAATGAGATCATAGGAACTGGAATCAATAATTTGGAGTTATAGATTTCAAGTTATGAATTTCCTAAGGTTTAATGTGATTAAAATAGGATTAGATGAGAAATAAATTTTCTTACTGTTTTCATGTAGAAACAGAGACTCTAGATGATGGAGAATAAAATTACAAAATTTTAGGAACTGGAATGGAGTGATTTGGACTAAAAATGGATTTTCTATGCATTTTACAAGTTTCTATATTTGTTTTTGTATTAAAAATGAATTTCTAATATTATTTCTCTGTTTTTAAACATCTCTGGACTGGGCGCCAAATCCTGGAAAAGACAGGGTTCTCGGTGCAAGAAACCCGAGGCATAGAGCACAGTGCCCATGGACCGCGGGTTGGTTAACAAATCTTCCAGGGTCTCTTTAACAAAAATCCCTGGCCGAAGGGGTATGTTTCGACCAGAGCCGCACGATCTGATTCCAGCGCACAGGATTAGATCTTCACACCCGCGAACCGGTATACGATCGCAACCGTTAGATCACAGATCCGTGGCCGGTATTTTATGAATTCCCGATCAAAGCACGAGCGTTCGATTCAAAATAGACGTACCCGATCCACCCCGTGAACCGGTACGCCCCTGTTCTAATCGCAGCCGTCCATTGGCCATCTAACGGCCGAACGGTACCCCTCATCTCCTCCTACCCCGCGACGGCGGCGCCGCCGCACCTACGGCCGAAAAGTCCAGCGAGCATGCAATCCGGCCCCCTACTACCCCAAGTCCGAAATTAACCGGTGCTAGACCCCGAGGATAACCTGGCGAGTGAGGTGAAGGGCGGATTACCTCGGTTGGGTTACTAGGAGCAGCTGGCCACGACATGAAGCGGGTTGGCGGAGGCGCTGTCGCAGCGACGAGGAATTCCGGTGCCGTGGTGCCTCCACGCGCCACAAGAAGCCCCGCGCGTGTTCGTGGAGGGTTTCTGAGGATTCGAAGCCCCACACCATGGACCGGTGATGAGCACAGGCGCGGTTCAACGATGGCGGCGATGGAACGGTCGGATGGTGGCGATTTGGTCACGGGGCTCGCGCAAGGAGGATGGGTGAGAGACGGAGGGAGCAAGGGGGGTGCTCCTACTTATCCATCGTGGAATCGGCTCGAGCTGGCCGGAGATCGCGCAACACACCAGGATTCCCGGCGCTCGTTCCGCCATGGCCGGGTTCTGTTGAGGCGAACACGCGGAGCGGCCTGGGCAAATGACACGGCGGACCCACACGCCAGTGGAAGGAAGGGAGAACGAGTGCGGCGTGTGGCTGACGGGCAAGGCCCACTTGTCGGCGCGCGTCTGCGTAAGGAAGACGGGCCACAAGGTGTGATTCCTCGGGTGGGCCAAAATCAGGTACCGAGGCCCACGTACGTTTTCCCTTTTTATTTTTCTTTTCCTGATTTGTTTTTTCCTTTTTATTTGAATTCAAATTCAAATTCAACCATGTGTTAACTCTTCCTCGGATTAAGAGTATAATTTTGACATACTATTATTACCTTATTCATAATATTTATTTTGTATATATTTTATTTTCTTTCTCCAATTCGAAAATTTAACTCTTAAGTCTAAATTTTATTTTGGACATCAATGTATTTAAAAAGAAAATCTTATTACTAACAAATGCACACACATAAAACTCAACATGATGTATATTTTTTTTAGTATCATTGTTTTAATTAATCACTCTCAATTATATGTGTGCTCTTTTTATGATGCAAATATGGCACATAAAATAAGGAGATCTCTCTTTTATTCTTTGTATACAACTTTGAGTATTACAGAATATCACACAAACAAGAAGAAACAAACACCACTCAATAACATACAACATTCACCATACATAAAGCTAAAAGAAAGCCTAACGAAAAGAGCGCTCGCTTTTCAAAAACATTACGTGCAAAGGGTTATAATAAAAAGGTATTCTTTTCAATAATGTGTGATCTATACTTTATAAAACAAGACATGAGCTTAAAATATCTTAATTAAACTATACAAATATTAGGTTCACTAATTTAATCTTTTATAAAACATCATACGTGATACGTCTAGATTAAGGGTTTATAACACGATAAACATGTTATAACGATATTAAACCTTTTTAGAAAAGATATAAGTTATATATCTAGGATTAATGCGTTATGAAATACATTGTTAATTTATGAAGCATTATGGAACATATAATTCATTGTTAAACCTATCACTTATGATAAACTAAGATATAAGTCCAAATAGGTTTTACATGAAAAGGTCATTATTATTATTAAACACCTATTTATGGAAAGTTATGGTATATGCCTTAAATGAGCTTTTATGTAAAAGACAATGAACAAACAACTATCTTTTAGTTTCATTTGAAAACACATAGCCTATATTATTATATTCGAAGTCAATATATAAAGTAACATTTTAAGTTATAAAAGAACTTAAACTCTTATTACTTTATTTTATCCTTTAGGAAAAACTAAGTGATCCGTATATAATGTGAACTAAATTCTATGGAATCATTAATCATGCCATAAATCTAATTAAGAACAAATTGAGTATAGGTTTAAATAATACATTATGATAAAGGATAATTAACCTATTAATTATCTTTAATTCTATTGTGGGAACAAATGATCTAATTCATTAGAAAGGAAATTATGTATAAACTATCATTTTAGTTTATAAAATCAATGAGACTAATTAATACATTTTAACACTTATTTTAGGAAAAAGCTCTATATTACATTTAAACATTGTGAGACATAATATATCATCATTTATAAGAACTTGAATACATTTATGAGAAATATAATTAGACATATATTTATCTTTTATTTTTATTAAGAAACATATGGTTTACAATTTCTTTTAAATTTCTATTTAAGAAGGCTATACTTAAATAACTATGTCAAACAATATTAAATTATCAAAACATGATATCTATTGCAAGCGTCCTTTTATATTTATTTTATGTTCCTTATTTACAAACTACACCTAATTAATTATAACAAACATAATACAAATTAATTTAAAACACATGTAAATCGTTGCAACTATCAATTAAAATTGATCACCGCACTAACACATAGCTATCTAAATACTATTTAATTTATCTGGATATTGAATACACATAAATCGATTGTAGCAAACATAATTCTAATTTTTTTGCGAAAAACAAGTAAATTATTGGACATATAAATCAGTGTAAATTTACGAAGTTAACAAATTAATATTTTATTTATTTGAGTCTCACATACACATTAAAATAGGGAAAATTGTCGTAGTGGTCAGCTCAAAATTAAACGTAGACGGTAGGGGTTAGCGTGTAAAAATTAGACCTTTCTTCTACCTTCGAATGGCACACAAAGAGAACAGAGCACGTGATCGACTGGGACGCTTTGATGACGGTGAGCTGGTGAGACGGTAGTGGGCGCAGAACAGCACACGCACAGGGACTTCGGCGCGACAACGGTGTGGCCACGAGCAGCACAGCAGCTCGGCATGACGACGACGGGGAATCGAACGCGGTTGATGGCGTTGAGGGGCAGGTCTCCAGCAACAGTTGGAATGATCAGGCCTTGGCGACGAGCGTGTGGTGCTGCGAACTCCGCTGGCACGTTTCGATGAAGCTCCGGTGAAGATGACGGCCGACGAGGAACTGGCACGCGACGCAGGTGGCAGACATAGAGTTGGCAGTAACAGTTCCTTGCGGGGGCAACAGACTTGAGGCGTGGGAGAAGGGAGGCTGGGATGGGCTCAGTGTGGTGCAGGCATGATGATTTATAGGGGCGAGGAGAGAGCCAGGGAATCGAAAAGGCAAGCGTCATTAATTAATGGTGATACAAGCATCTGCGCGGTAGTGGAGGAGGCAAATCGGCGCTGGCAGTGGAGGGCGGAGGGGAGTAACGGATGCCATAATAGTAGTAATTGGAGAGAAGAAATTGTGGCCATTAATGGCTGAGTGGAGCTGCTTAATGGCACGGCTAATGGGGAAGGAGAAGAGTAGCAGGTGTGGCTCGACGGCGCCCTACGGAGCTGAGCGGTCGCTGGAGGTGAAGTGGTGGCATAAGCGAGAGGTGGCTCAGCGAGTAGACGTAGACAAAACGTCCGTGCATATGAGAGCAGTGAAGAGGAAATCAGGAGATTGAAGAAGCTCCCAGAAGACTCACACGTCATAGGTCTGAAAGAAAAGAAAAAAAAAGAGCTGGGGCGAGCGTCCGACGTTTGGGATTTTTTTGTTTTTTTTAATTTCGAAATTCCTTTATAATAGTTAAATGTGAATATATAGAAATATTTCAAAAATTATAATAAGTTTAAAAGATAGTATTTTATAAATAAAAATACCCAATTTAAAGAATAAATTATTTCAGTCAAAAGTCTATTATTTAAATAGTTTGGGCTCCATGAAAAGAAAATCAATTAAATGAAGTACCTACAAACGAACATTATTAATCTATTTATATTATTTTAACAATTCATTATTACTCTATAAAATAAAGTTTTCTTCACAAAATTAAATCCCAGAATTAGATTTGAAAATGGAATCAAATAAAACATATGCTTCGGCATGAATGCATTCAAACACTCTGTAAAATTTTATCTATTTAAAAAAATTCTTCAAATTATATATATCAAGGTTTCCATATTTGAAAACAAAAATATTTTTCTTTCCACTGAAATTTAATAATTCAAATAGGGTTGTTTGCATTTGCTAAATTTAGGGTGTTACAAAATCTACCCCTTAAAAAGAATCTCGTCCTCGAGATTAGGAAAGGCTAGCAAGAAAACAATGGTGATATATGGTTGCTCGTAGGTTTTTGGTTCACATTGAACTCTTCTAAACTTAAGGAACTTATTGTTTCTTCGCTCCGCAATGACTACAAATCAAGCGATCTTCATCATTGTACTTATAACTGGTTGGTCTTCTGGATTATTGCTTAGGTCATGCTTGGCAGCTTTCTTCTCTAGTCGGTCTAGATGCTTCTTGGGGCATTCACGAATAATATGTCCTTCATTTTTGCAGTAGAAGCAAGCACCTCTTGCTTTGAGTTCTTTGCGAGTCAACTTTGCTTGACTAACAATAGATAATGGGTGATTGGGTGTATGTATCTTAAACAGTTGAGTCTGGCTTGATTCTTCTGTTTGGGTATCCATGTGTTTCGGGGCTTTTGCTTGTGGTTGAGGTGGATTACTCATGTATCCGAACATTCTTTTGTTCCTTTTGCTGTTCCTCATTCCAAGCCTGACATTTGCATAGGTATGGAAGGATGGAGGGGAAAAGATTAAGCAAAGATAAGGTATAGAGAGCAGAGAAACCCCATCTATCTAAGGTTTTACCTAGCTAACTGATGCCATTGTGGACAAAAGTCACACAATACACCAACAATCATTTCAAAGAAGCAAATCAAACATGAACACAAAGAACAATGAACTCAAGCATACTAGCACAACACAATCCAATTATACTCATTCAACCAAAACAAAAAGGTGAGACGAGGTTTGGAATAAGAAAGATATTATGACATCAAGGAGTTGGGTAAGAATTATCAAGGAGTTAGACAAGACATATTTGTTGGTGGCCAAGAGTGAAATAAGATAACCATGAACTATTAAAGTGAGGATAAATGATACAACCAAGGATATGAAGTGAGTTAGGGAGAAAACTTTATCAAGGAGACAAAATAGAGAGGCATAGGTTTAATATATCAAGGTAGATATTGTGCAAGAGTGGCGATACAATGGCACGAAAGCAAAAGTATAAGAATTCAATAGGGAGAAAGCATTATCAAGGAGAAAAGTAGAGAGACAAAATTTTAATATATCAAGGTAGATATTGCGCAAGGGTGGCAATACAATGGCAAGACAACAAAAGTATAAGAAGTCAAGGGTTATATAGCAATATTAGGGATTAGAAAACCACTATAATATAATATAATATCGCCATTACCGATCTAGTCGAAAATCTTAATACTAAAGAACAATCCTATCAACCTAACCAAGAAGTCAAATAATAGATCCAGGGGATCCATAACAAAACTTCTTGCGGAGTGGGGATAAGACAGAGAACAGGGCATTATCGATAGCTTCGAAAAGGTTTCTTCTGGCAAACTTCGCTTCAAGTTCCACAATCCTAGCTTGATCATCTTGCAATGCTTCTCATTAGAACCTTCTGATAGACGAAGAATCAGACAAGAAGGGTTGAAAATAAAAGAGACGATTTTTGATATAAAGTAAGTTTTTATTGAGACAAATAAGTCAAGTTTTGAACGACTGATTGGGCTTTCCATTTCTAACTAATCTAGCGACCTACGGTCAAATTGCTTTGATACCACTTCTGTCACACCCGTTTCTAAGGGCAGAGTCAGGTGCATCGCATATGTGTGCCAGGATCTATTTCCACACATATGTTGACGTCACAAGTGTAATATATCAAAAAAACAATGCATAAAAGCGTAAATAACGATTATATTAACATATTACACTTCGAACAGACATAATGTCTTAACCTTTATTCATCGAAGTACAGCGAAACAAGGACATCCATCCACAGGAAGATGAACGAGGGTATCACTAGACTAGCATCCATGGAGTTCAGCATCATATCTTCATCTGCAAACTTCTGATCAAAATTAAGCAAGGGTGAGCTCACTTATGGTCGGGGCTCAGCAAGTGGAGGAAAAACTAATGCAAGGTAACAAGGTGAGGCTAAGGTTGAGCAGTAAGCATTTTAGTTGGTCAACATTTTATTAACAACACATGTCTTACTAATAATTGTGAATCCCAAGTATTCCCATTAAGCAAAGGTATAAGAGTATATCAAAAACATTTAAGTGAAACCACTTAAGCAAACCATTGGTAGATCATCGGATCTCGATTTATTTACATCTTCAAGTTCAATTATCATGTGAGGAGTCCAGGCTGCTCATAACCGTGAGTACGGCTGATATATCAGTTTTACACTCTGCAGAGGTGGTACAACTTTACCCACAAGCCGTGTATCCCCTCTAGCCTGGGTCGGCCAAAACCCGTAAACACTTCCGAGGTGAGTGGCTAGGGATCCACTATGAGGCTTTCACAAAATACACTTAATACGAAGCAACCCGCTAAGGTTTCTAAAGACGATGGTGGTGGCCCCTAGGTGAGGTACCTTAGACAAGAATATGTCCCCATGTTAACGTGGGCTGCCAACACCTACCGCTCCCCCTCTTGCCCATATTTCAGGTAAGGTTGCCAGGCACTAAGCATATAAAGCTAATTACCAAAGCCAGATGTTGGGGACTTGTTCTCAAATGCTTCGGCTTAAGAACAAGGCAACACAGAAAATGTTAAACGGTAAAGTCCTTCGTCCTTCGAAACATTATTTCCCTTAGGATATAATGGCTTTCGAACAAAGGTTATGAAGGGTGTACCTTCATAAACACAACATACGATGATGAAGAATGAACCATATGAAATATAAAGAATAACATAGGCAATTATATGTTATTAACAACTTATTTTTGCATTATTATTATTATGAAGAAATAGAAATGACATCCAATTATAAATGTACCTTCGGCTTGGAAGGAGATGAAAATACAAATGTGACGCAAAAGCAAATGCCAAGTCAGCGTCGTCAGTACGGGGGTACTGTTCACCTATTTATAGGCACGGGACACAGCCCATATAAAATTACATTCATGCCCTTTACACTTGTTAGTAATTCTATAGTAATCCACCGAGGTCCGAATAGCCTTTTCATCTTTAAGTTGGTTTCTTTTTCCGCTACCACGCCGAAGCTTCCCCGCTCACATCTTCGGCGTTGTATCAACCTTCGTATTACTTTGGGCTTCTCCTACTGTGATATCGACTCGAGTCTGAAGATACCTGTTCACACATTATACTCCAGAAACACTGTTAAATCCTGTTTTTGAGGACCTTCGGAAGCCGAAGGCCCCCAACTGTAGCCCCTCGCAATATTAATTTGTTAAAATAATAAATTTAGATTGCGACATGGACGAAGGCTTTAAGCCGAAGGTCCGAAAAAACACCTTCCCTTTGCTAGAATAGCAACATTCACTGACAGGCGGGGTCTTTCAATTTTTAACGCACTGGGCGTATAAATAAGAGCATACCGCGAGCTCATTTGGCACGCTCTCTCTCCATCTGTTCTCACTCACTCAATTTTTAGCTCTTGCGCACCAAGATTTACTTAGCTTTTTAAGTTTTTAAGCTTCGGCGTTGAAAACAGTTTTTTAGTGTTTCCGAAGATGTCTGAAGATAAGAAGGCTGGTCCCGAGATGAAGCTGAGTCTCTCTGAAGAGAAGAACCTGGGGTTTCTTATAGCAATGTCGAAGACCAACACAGAAAAAATCACCAAAGAGATTTTAGAAGGTTTGTCTGAAGATACTGATGACAGCGACAGTTATGATGTGGATAGTGGTGGTGAAGACTCCGAAGATCGCCCCTGGCGACCAAGCCATTCAGTTTTTGGCAAGTCAGGTATCAAAGAAAATCATCTTGTCAACATGAGGGGAAGATACTTCTGGGATTTATCCATTGTGAGGGTCGACGAAGGAGAGAAAACTTGCCCGACCCCTGAGGAAAATGAAGTCGTAGTGTTCCGAAGCTTTTTGAAAGCTGGACTACGATTTCCCCTGAGCAGCTTTGTCATAGAAGTGCTGAAAATGTTTGAAATCTATCTTCATCAACTTACCCCCGAAGCAATTATAAGGCTGAATATCTTCGTGTGGGCCGTGAGAAGCCAAGGTCTGGAACCTGATGCGAAAAGTTTCTGCAACATACACGAATTATCATACGAGACAAAACCCTGGGGTAAGGAACAGTATCACAATAATTTTGGCTGCTACAGTTTCGTTTCTCGGTCTGGGTCAAGTTGTCCCGTGCCAACCTTTCGGAAGAGATGGCCCGGCGACTGGATGACAGAATGGTTTTATGTGAAAAATGACCTGAAAGCACGGGAAGATATTAAAGGTATAATTATGCGCCCTATTTGGCAAAGTTTCGACCTGCGAAGGCCGAAGGTTGAGATGAATGAAGCTGCCGAAGAATGCCAGAGAGCCTTCGGAGTTATTTGTTCTTTTATTGGAACGAGAGATTTGGTCCAAGAGCATATTGCCTTCAGAGTATGGCCGCTCGCGGAAAAATGGGAAATGCCGCAAGAGACCATAAAGGAGGCTGACGAAGGTGGACTTATCAGACTGAAGTATACTTTCAAGTTCGGAGATAAATTCATTGAGCCAGATGATGACTGACTGAAAAGCATTGAAAATTTAAGTGATGAACTACTTGGGGCTTACTCGAAGGCCGAAGATACTGCATTGTCAGCAGCCTTCGGAGGCCGAAAAAAGAAAAGACTGAACCGAGTGTTTGACGCAATCGGGTTCGTCTACCCTGACTATCGTTATCCCATTCGAGGGCAGAAAAGAAAAGGCGCGACCTCTGCGAAAGAAGAAGCTGCAGCTGCTCCTAGTGAGCCAGCACCGAAAAGAAAAAGGATAAAGGTCCTCACACATCGGCCACGCTATATTGAACCAGCCTCGGTGCCTGAATTCACCGGAGAGACTTCTTCGGCCACCAAGGCTGAACAGCCAACCTTGCTGCCAGAAATCGCAGAAATAGCCGAAGCGCCAACAAGAACAGAATTGGAAGAACCAAAGATTTTGTTATCAGAAACCAAAGAGATGGCCGAAGCGCCATCAACAGAAAAAATGGAAGAAACAAAAGGATCAGCTGAGGGATCAAAAATATCAGAAGTTTTAAGTCCTTCAGCAAATGTTGACACAACAAAAATCCAAAAGGGGCCAGCGGTGACTCCGAAAAGAAAAAGAATGGTCAACATGCTAGATGTTCTAGAAACAATTAAGTCCTCAAGCACAACTCCGAAGAAGACTGTTGAAACCTCCGAAGCGAAAACTGAGATTTTTGATACTAAAGCTCCAGAGCAAGAAACTGAAGCTGAAGCTGGGCCTTCGGAGCCCACAAAGGTAAAATCCCTGGAAACCGAGGAAGAAAAAGTGACAGAGCCAATTCTTGTTGAAGAAATCAGTGCTGCTGCCCCAGAAGCATCCCCCAAAGTCCCTGATTATATTGTTCGACATGCTTCGGGGAAAAAGTTGTCTGAAAAAGAAAAGCAAGAGGCCCAGTTTTACGCCCAAAAACTAAAATATCCAAAGGGGGCGTTGATATTCAACGGCAGCGGAGAAGAAGACTTCTTGTACTGTCTCCCTGACAGCAAGGAGATTTCTGTCTGCCGGGAGATGAGCAAGAGCTTCGGATTCCCAACACTAGAAGACGGACTCTCGGTGCTGTCGAAAGACGAGTTGGCCGACAGCTTGGCGTACAATAGTTTAAAGGTACAAAATTTGAGACCCTCGTATCGTTTCTTGAAACCAAATTTTTTTTCATTTGCTTAGATTTATTAACGCACACACATTCTTCTTTGCAGGGCCTTATACTTAGCAATGCCCTCAGGGCCCAAAAAGATGCCGAAGATGAAGGATGTGTGATGGCCCTGAGCAACCTTCGTTCCGAAGTAATTGAACTAAGGAAGGAAGGTCTCGAAAAAGACAAAATATTGCATTCATTGATAAGTAGAATAAAAGAAGACGGAGCTATTTTTAAAGGTCAAGCTGAGGCTCAGAAGCGTGAAATTGAAGATCTTCGAAAACAACTAGCCAGAGCTAGAGAAGAACGCATACTTGAAGAAACAAAGCGAGAACTTAGCGACCAATGGGCAAATCATTTAGAAGGAACTGTTGAAGAGCTTCGTGCGTCCAAGAAGAGATGCTATAACAAATCTATAGAATGTGTTAAGAAAATGAAAACTAGCTTCGCCAGCGTTGGCGCATTTTCGAGTGAAGAAAACTTTACGAGAGGCAACCCCGAAGGCCCCATTGAATGGATTAGCCACGAAGCTGAGGCCTTCGAAGAAATTTTAAATAGCCGCGGAGATATATGTGCTTTTTCGGGTGCCAGGGGAATTGCCACCATTTTGGAGAAAAAGGGCTGTGAGCATGTAAAGATTTTAGCGCAATCCGAAGCTACCTTGCCCTTCGAAGATGCAAAGGATCCTTCAGCCGAAGCTAGCATGGTTGGTGGAAAATTTTTTACCGATGTCTGGGACAATGGTGGCCGAGAAATGGCCCGAGAAATTATCCAAAAAAGCGAAAAGGGCATCCATGATGCTAGAAAAGTAGCAGAGGCTGCTGAGAAGAGCGTGGAGCCCGAAGGGCAAATAGGTATTAACTAGTGGTTTTTATTGTGTTGTAATTTTTAATTTTAAACTTTGTTCGCAATTTGTAATAGCAATGTAGCAGTATCCTGTCCTCCCTCAGATCCTACTAAAGCGTCTCTGGGTCCTCCCCCGAAAGATGACGATGAAATTAAAAAGATGGCTGAAGCTATCATGGATCAAGTTGTCAATCAACTCCTGAACGAAGCTGCAGAAGTAGTACTTAGGGAAGACTAGGTGCTGCTGTAAAAACTTCTGAAATGTAATATGTGTAATATCTTGTAACCCTGAATGTAATAAACTTGTTTTTTATGATTCAATTCTTTACGATGCATGAAATTTTACATACGTACCGTTTTTGAGTCTTTGACGAAAAAACACCTTCCCTTCTTTTCATGCTTCGTGAAGAAGAATTTTCATTTATCGCAACAATACCCATAGTGTTCTGATGAAGAACATCCAAACTTCGTGAAAATATTTTCCGAAGCTACATTCCGAAGATCAATATTGTATCCCCTTCTTGTGCCATATGCAGAATGATGTATGATGCTTATGCTATGCAAAATGATGTGATGATGTTATGCTATGAGAAAAGGTATTCGTTCCGAAGCTACACACACATCCCTGCAATAAAATACATAATCTTTTTTGAATCAGCGTTGACTTTTCGCTGTAAGCCTCCCTTAGGAGCTTCTTCGCCTTTTACTTCAGCGGAATCAGCGTTGACTTTTCGCTGTAAGCTCTGCATTCCCTTAGGAACGACTTTGGAGCTTCTTCGCCTTTTACTTTCGGCGGAATCAGCGTTGACTTTTTGCTGTAAGCTCTGCATTCCCTTAGGAACGACTTTGGAGCTTCTTCGCCTTTTACTTTCGGCGGAATCAGCGTTTATTTTTCGCTGTAAGCTCTGCATTCCCTTAGGAACGACTTTGGAGCAAAAAACTTACACTGCGCTCCTTTTGGAACGACTTTTTGTTGCTTCGAAGAATTCATACCGTGTCTTTTTGTAATAAATTTAATAATCCGAAGGTCCTCCTTGCTATTGCAAATTTTCAAGCTTCGACAACTTAAGCCTGTGTAGAAGACATGTTTTCCTTGTGGCAAACAACAAAACTATTACTTGAAATTTAAAAAGTGTCCTTTATTACACAGAAAATAAAACTGAATGGAAAAGACTGCTGTCAAGATAGGATATTTGTCAATAGATGTGCTTCGACTCTGGCACAGTGCTATTGACTGTGCGAGCTTCGGATTGTTCTCTGAAGTCCCTTTGATGTGGAGCATACTGGCCCCCTTCTGGCTGTTGACCTTGTTGCAGCGGTGGTGGAGGCGGAGGCTGTTGCCAGGAAGCTTGAGGTTGACTCGCCGAAGCAACAGAAACTGCAGGGTGGTTGCCTACGTATTCTGGGATGTAAGGCGAATGGTACGAAGCAGTATGCATGACCTGCTTCGGCTGAGCTTTTTGTGCTGCAGCTTCGGCTATCTCCTTTTGCTTCTGGATGGTAACATGGCACATCCTTGTGGTATGGCCCTTGTTTTCACCACAGAACAAGCAAAATATTCTCCTTGGTTGATCTCCAAATCTTCCGCCGAAGCCCCTGGCGCCTCTGCCTCTTGGAGCTGGTGGCCGGAAGAAGCTTTGCTGTTGCCCCGAAGCCTGTGAGGAGCACTGTGGCCTTTGCTGCTGACTCCCCTTATCATCATTTTGAGTAGAGTTGTGAATTGACCTGACGTGCCTCGGATAGAATCTTCCTCCGAAGCCCCTGGTCATTTCAGAAAACCTGAAAGCCTCCTCCCTTCTTTGGCGAAAATCATTGTCGGCACGAATATACTCGTCCATCTTCTGGAGCAGCTTCTCCAAAGTTTGAGGAGGCTTCCTAGCAAAGTACTGAGCTGAAGGTCCAGGCCGAAGTCCCTTGATCATGGCCTCAATGACAATTTCGTTGGGCACCGTTGGCGCCTGCGCCCTCAAACGCAAGAACCTCCTGACATACGCCTGAAGGTATTCTTCGTGATCCTGGGTGCACTGGAACAGGGCCTGAGCAGTGACCGGCTTCGTCTGAAACCCTTGGAAGCTGGTTAACAACATGTCCTTCAGTTTTTGCCATGAAGTGATCGTTCCTGGTCGAAGGGAGGAATACCAGGTTTGAGCAACACTCATGACAGCCATAACAAAAGACTTTGCCATGACTGCAGCATTGCCACCATACGAAGATACTGTTGCTTCGTAGCTCATCAAAAACTGCTTCGGGTCTGAATGGCCGTCGAATATGGGAAGCTGGGGCGGCTTGTAGGACGGAGGCCAAGGTGTAGCCTGCAGCTCAGCGGACAGAGGAGAAGCATCATCAAAAACAAAATTTCCATGATGGAAGTTGTCATACCAGTCATCTTCGTTGAGGAAACCCTCCTGATGAAGGTTTTGGTTCTGAGGCCTTCGGTTCTGCTCATTGTGAGTAAGATGGCGAACTTCTTCAGAAGCTTCGTCTATCTGCCTTTGCAGTTCAGCTAGCCTAGCCATCTTTTCCTTCTTCCTCTGCACCTGTTGATGAAGCATCTCCATGTCTCTGATCTCTTGGTCTAGCTCATCCCCTTGCGGTGTCGGGCTAACAGCCTTCCTCTTCTGGCTTCGGGCCTCCCGAAGAGAGAGAGTCTCCTGATTGGGGTCCAGCGGTTGCAGAGCTGCAGCCCCAGTTGCTGAAGCTTTCTTCGGCGCCATAGCGAAGGTTTATGATCGCCGAAGGTGTTAAAAAACTCAAAGGGTGGTAGTGAGTTCACCGGAGGTGGGCGCCAATGTTGGGGACTTGTTCTCAAATGCTTCGGCTTAAGAACAAGGCAACACAGAAAATGTTAAACGGTAAAGTCCTTCGTCCTTCGAAACATTATTTCCCTTAGGATATAATGGCTTTCGGACGAAGGTTATGAAGGGTGTACCTTCATAAACACAACATACGATGATGAAGAATGAACCATATGAAATATAAAGAATAACATAGGCAATTATATGTTATTAACAACTTATTTTTGCATTATTATTATTATGAAGAAATAGAAATGACATCCAATTATAAATGTACCTTCGGCTTGGAAGGAGATGAAAATACAAATGTGACGCAAAAGCAAATGCCAAGTCAGCGTCGTCAGTACGGGGGTACTGTTCACCTATTTATAGGCACGGGACACAGCCCATATAAAATTACATTCATGCCCTTTACACTTGGTAGTAATTCTATAGTAATCCACCGAGGTCCGAATAGCCTTTTCATCTTTAAGTCGGTTTCTTTTTCCGCTACCACGCCGAAGCTTCCCCGCTCACATCTTCGGCGTTGTATCAACCTTCGTATTACTTTGGGCTTCTCCTACTGTGATATCGACTCGAGTCTGAAGATACCTGTTCACACATTATACTCCAGAAACACTGTTAAATCCTGTTTTTGAGGACCTTCGGAAGCCGAAGGCCCCCAACACCAGAGCCATGATAGCACTCATGGTTGCACTGTTTTCCCGGGTGGTCACTCCATGTTCCAATTAATATGCAATAATCTTGTTTAACCATCGGGTTAACAACAATAATGTAAACTTACCATTTTGGAACATTAATATCACAAGCGGGAGTGACTGCATAAAGTTAAGTTGTAGCAATAACATAGCTACGAAGGTAAAGTATAATTCCTAGGTTTGATCAAGGAATAAGGTTGGAAAGGTTATCTAAATAGGTAACCCATAAAATTATGCATATATATCCAAAAGAATAAACTTTATTAAATGTATTGTTTGGGATCAAACAGAGTATGCAGAGGGAGAAGTCCACTTGCCTTGCTTACTGAAAATTTGAGGTTCTTCCATGGAATAGCACTTGATTCTCAACTATTAGATCAACCACTGAATATCACACAAACAAACAAGAAGAAACAAACACCACTCAATAACATACAACATTCACCATACATAAAGCTAAAAGAAAGCCTAACGAAAAGAGCGCTCGCTTTTCAAAAACATTACACGCAAAGGGTTATAATAAAAAGGTATTCTTTTCAAAAATGTGTGATCTATACTTTATAAAACAAGACATGAGCTTAAAATGTCTTAATTAAACTATACAAATATTAGGTTCACTAATTTAATCTTTTATAAAACATCATACGCGATACATCTAGATTAAGGGTTTATAACATGATAAACACGTTATAACGATATTAAACCTTTTTAACCTTTTTAGAAAAGATATAAGTTATATATCTAGGATTAATGCGTTATGAAATACATTGTTAATTTATGAAGCATTATGGAACATATAATTCATTGTTAAACCTATCACTTATGATAAATTAAGATATAAGTCTAAATAGGTTTTATATGAAAAGGTCATTATTATTATGAAACACCTATTTATGGAAAGTTATGGTATATGCCTTAAATGAGCTTTTATGTAAAAGACAATGAACAAACAACTATCTTTTAATTTCATTTGAAAACACATAACCTATATTATTATATTCGAAATCAATATATAAAGTAACATTTTAAGTTATAAAAGAACTTAAACTCTTATTACTTTATTTTATCCTTTAGGAAAAACTAAGTGTCGGGGACCATAATTAGGGGTACCCCCAAGACTCCTAATCTCAGCTGGTAACCCCCATCAGCACAAAGCTGCAAAGGCCTGATGGGCGCGATTAAGGTCAAGGCTCAGTCCACTCAAGGGACACGATCTTGCCTCGCCCGAACCCAGCCTCGGGCAAAGGCAGCCGACCTCGGAGGATTCACGTCTCGCCCGAGGGCCCCCTCAAGCAACGGACACACCTTCGGCTCGCCCGAGGCCCAGTCTTCGCAGAGAAGCAACCTTGGCCAGATCGCCACGCCAACCGATTGTATCGTAGGAGCATTTAAAGCAAGGATCGCCTGGCATCTTATCCTGACGCGCTCTTCAGTCGACAGAGCCGAAGTGACCGTAGTCATTTCGCCGCTCCACTGACCGACCTAACAAGAAAACAGCGCCGCCTGCCCTGCTCCGACTGCCGTGCCACTCGCAAGAGCGAGGTCGACAGCGGCTAAGTCTAGCCTCGGGCGACATAGGAAGCTCCGCCTCGCCCGACCCCAGGGCTCGGCCCCCGTCTCGGCCTCGGCTCCGGAAGACGATGGACTCCGCCTCACCCGACCCCAGGGCTCGGACTCGGCCTCGGCTCCGGAAGACGATGGACTCCGCCTCGCCCGACCCCAGGGCTCGGACTCGGCCTCGGCTCCAGAAGATGACGAACTCCGCCTCGCCCGACCCCAGGGCTCGGACTCGGCCTCGGCTCCGGAAGACGATGGACTCTGCCTCGCCCGACCCCAGGGCTCGGACTTGGCCTCGGCTCCGAAAGACGACAAACTCCGCCTCGCCCGACCCCAGGGCTCGGACTCAACCTCGACCTCGGAGGAATCTCCACCTTGCCCCAACTCGGGTTCGGACCAGCCACGTCGCCAGGAGGGCCATCATTACCCTACCCCTAGCTAGCTCAGGCTATGGGGAACAAGATCGGCGTCCCATCTGGCTCGCCCCGGTAAATAAGTAATGATGACACCCCGCACGCTCCATGACAGCGGCAGCTCGCAGCCTCTTATGTTAGCAAGGAGACGTCAGCGTGGACCCGGCAGCCCCGATAGCTGTACTTCCGCAGGGCTCCAGCGCTCCTCCGACGACCACGACATCACATGAACAGGGTGCCAAAACCTCTCCGACTGCCACGACGGCATGTACTTAGGGCTCTAGCTCCTCTCTACTAGACACGATAGCACATTGCTACACCCCCCATTGTACACCTGGGCCCTCTCCTTACGTCTATAAAAGGAAGGTCCAAGGCTCTCGTACTGGGAGGTTGGCCGCGCGGGAGAACGGGCCGGCGCATAAGGCTCTCGCTCTCTCTCTCTCTCTCTCACTACCGCGCGAACGCTTGTAACCCCCTACTGCAAGCGCATCCAGCCGCCCTGGGCGTAGGACAACACGAAGGTCGTGGTTTCCCCTCGCTGTTCTCCCCCCTTTGTGTCCCGTCTCGCGCCGACCCATTTGGGCTGGGGCACGCAGTGACAATTTACTCATCAGTCCAGGGACCCCCCGGGGTCGAAACGCCGACAGTTGGCGCGCCAGGTAGGGGCCTGCTGCGTGTTGACGAACAGCTTCCCGTCAAGCTCCAGATGGGTAGTCCCCAGCAACCTTTCCAACCCGGGACGACGCTCCGTTTCGGGAGTCTCGAGTTCATGTCTCTCGACGGCAGCTACGACATGGTACTCCTTCTTCCGCCGCGCGACGACGACAATGGCGGCCGTCAGCCCGCCTGCCGGCGGCGGAATCGACGATGTCTTCCCCACGTGGCGGAAGAGCAACATTCAGTTCTGTCCCGTCGCCTCCCCCGCCGACGGAGGAGGAGGCGGGGCAGGCAAGGCCAAGCAGGGGGCGACACCTCGTCGGCTGTCAAGCGAGTCGACGGCGCCGGCGCCCCAGCGGGGGACACACCGGGCGTTGACCTCGTGTCAGAGACGAAGACGAGCGCCGTTTCCCCGCAACACGCCAACATCGAGCTGATGGATGATGCCAGCATGCTCGCAAAGGGCTTGCTAGGCGTCGCCCTCGTACCTGAGACATCGGTGCAGTTCGCCCCTGACGCGACTTTGTCACCACCCGTCGATCAAGAGGTACCGTCCGTTTCCCATCCCGTGCCTTTCAGATTCAGCTTCGATCCACCAAGCGAACCCCCTTCGGTGGAGGCTTTCGCAAAGGCATGTCCAAACCCTCCGGGGTACCATGTGCGGTCACCCTGGGACAGACTGACGGCCGTCTCGACCTACGGACCCTCGGGTTCCGAGGAAGATGACGAGCCCGACTCTGGTTGGGATTTCTCCGGGCTTGGTAACCCCAGTGCCATGCGGGACTTCATGACCGCATGTGACTACTGCCTCTTCGATTGTTTCGATGGTAGCCACAGCCTCGGCGACGAGGACTGCGGCCCAAGTCGCGAATGTTTCCACGTCGAACTAGGGGTCTCGGCGAAGGCAACCATCTTGGTATGCCGAAGAACGGCGATTCCCCTAGGCCTGCACCTCGCGTTGACATCCTTCGAGAGCTAGCTGTGGTCCCAGTCCCTGCGGGGGGTCAGGACGCACAGCTCGAGCAAATCCGCGAGATGCAGGCTAGGCTCAACGAGGAGGCAGGAACACTTGGACAGCCTCGGCTGAACCTCAGACAGGAGTGGGCAGGCCGAGCTCCGGCCGGAGAAGCGCGTCATCTGGCCCAGGACGTCCCGCACCGCATCGCCGATGATACCAGGCCAAGGCTGCCCCCGGTTTCCAGTGGGGTCGGCCAGAACCTGGCTGTAGCTGCGATACTACTCCGAGCGATGCAGGAACCCTCCACCACCGAGGGGCGGCGTATCCAGGGAGAGCTCAAAAACCTCCTGGAAGATGCCGCGGTCCGACGGGCCGAAAGCTCTGCCTCCCGAAGGCAGGGGTACCCCCTGGAGCATCGCGCTGCGACTTCCGGATTTGTGTGAGAAGCCTCGGTCCACACCGGGCGCACGCGCAGCACGGCACCTGCGGCCCCGGGTCGCCTCGGCAACGAGCACCACCACCGCAACCGTCGAGCCCACCTCGACGAAAGGGTACGCCGAGGCTACCACCCCAGGCGTGGGGGACGCTACGACAGTGGGGAGGATCGGAGCCCCTCGCCCGAACCACCCGGTCCGCAGGCTTTCAGCCGGGCCATACGACGGGCGCTGTTCCCGACCCGGTTCCGAACCCCGACTACCATCACAAAGTACTCGGGGGAGACGAGGCCAGAACTGTAGCTCGTGGACTACCGACTGGCCTGCCAGTTGGGTGGAACGGACAATGACAACCTCATCATCCGCAACCTCCCCCTGTTTCTCTCCGACACCGCTCGAGCCTGGCTGGAGCATCTGCCTCCGGGGCAGATCTCCAACTGGGACGACCTGGTCCAAGCCTTCGCCGGCAACTTACAGGGCACATACGTGCACCCTGGGAACTCCTGGGATCTCTGAAGCTGTCGCCAGCAGCCGGGAGAGTCTCTCCGGGACTACATCCGACGATTCTCGAAGCAGCGCACCGAGCTGCCCAACATCATCGATTCTGACGTCATCGGCGCATTCCTCGCCGGCACCACCTGCCGCGACCTAGTGAGCAAGCTGGGTCGCAAGACCCCCACCAGGGCGAGCGAGCTGATGGACATCGCCACCAAGTTCGCCTCTGGCCAGGAGGCGGTTGAGGCCATCTTCCGGAAGGACAAGCAGCCCCAGGGCCGCCAGCCGGAAGACGTCCCCGAGGCATCCGCTCAACGCGGCACCAAGAAGAAGAACAAGAAGAAGTCGCAAGCGAAACGCGACGCCACCGAGGCAGACCTTGTCGCCGTCGCTGAGTACAAGAACCCTCGGAAACCTCCTGGAGGTGCCAATCCCTTTGACAAGATGCTCAAGGAGCCATGCCCCTATCATCAGGGGCCCGTCAAGCACACCCTTGAGGAGTGCGTCATGCTTCGGCGCCACTTTCACAAGGCTGGGCCACCGGCGGAAGGTGGCAGGGCCCACAACAACAACAAGAAGGAGGACCACAAGGCAGAGGGGTTTCCCGAGGTCCACGACTGATTCATGATCTACGGTGGGCAAGTGGCGAATGCCTCGGCTCGGCGCCGCAAGCAAGAGCGTCGGGAGGTCTGCTTGGTAAAGGTGGCGGTGCTAGTCTACCTAGACTGGTCCGACAAGCCCATCACCTTCGACCAAAGCGACCACCCCGACCGCGTGCCGAGCCTGGGGAAATATCCGCTCGTTGTTGACCCCGTCATCGGCAACGTCAGGCTCACCAAGGTCCTCATGGACGGAGGCAGCAGCCTCAACATCATCTACGCCGAGACCCTCGGGCTCCTGCAGATCGATCTGTCCTCGGTCCGGGCCGGCGCGGCGCCTTTTCACGGGATCATCCCCGGGAAACGCGTCCAACCCCTCGGACAACTCGATCTGCCCGTCTGCTTCGGGACTCCCTCTAACTTCCGAAGGGAAACCCTCACGTTCGAGGTGGTCGGGTTCCGAGGAACCTACCACGCAGTGCTGGGGAGACCATGTTACGCCAAGTTCATGGCCGTCCCCAACTACACCTACCTCAGGCTCAAGATGCTGGGCCCTAACGGGGTCATCACCGTCGGCCCCACATACCGACACGCGTACGAATGCGACGTGGAGTGCGTGGAGTACGCCGAGGCCCTCGCCGAATCTGAGGCCCTCATCGGCAACATGGAAAGCCTCCCCAAGGAGGTTCCAGATGCGAAGCGCCACGCCGGCAACTTCGAACCAGTGGAGGCGGTTAAATCCGTCCCTCTCGACCCCAGCAACGACACCTCCAAGCAGATCCTGATCGGCTCCGAGCTCGACCCCAAATAGGAAGCAGTGCTCATCGACTTTCTCCGTGCGAACGCCGAGGTTTTTGTGTGGAGTCCCTCGGACATGCCGGGCATACTAGGGGAAGTCGCCGAGCACTCACTGGATATCCGAGCTGGAGCCCGACCCGTGAAGCAGCCTCTGCGCCGATTCGACGAAGAAAAGCGCAGAGCCATAGGCGAGGAGATTCACAAGCTGATGGCCGCTGGGTTCATCAAAGAGGTATTCCATCCCGAATGGCTTGCCAACCCTGTGCTTGTGAAAAAGAAAGATGGGAAATGGTGGATGTGTGTAGACTACACTGGTCTAAACAAAGCATGTCCGAAGGTTCCCTACCCTCTGCCTCGTATCGACCAAATCGTGGATTCCACTGCTGGGCACAAAACCCTGTCGTTCCTCGATGCCTACTCAGGGTATCACCAAATCAGGATGAAAGAGTCCGACCAGCTCGCGACTTCTTTCATCACACCTTTTGGCATGTACTGCTATGTTACTATGCCATTTGGTTTGAGGAATGCGGGTGCGACGTACCAAAGGTGTATGAACCACGTGTTCGGAGAGCACATTGGTCGAACGGTCGAGGCTTACGTCGATAACATCGTAGTCAAGATGAGGAGAGCCTCTGACCTCCTCTCCGACCTTGAAACGACATTCAAGTGTCTTAAGGCGAAAGGCGTAATACTCAATCCTGAGAAGTGCATCTTCAGGGTCCCCCGAGGCATGCTCTTGGGGTTCATCGTCTCCGAGCAGGGCATCGAGGCCAACCCAGAAAAAATCGTGGCCATCACCAACATGGGGCCCATCAAGGACTTAAAAGGCGTACAGAGGGTCATGGGATGCCTTGCGGCTCTGAGCCGCTTCATCTCGCGCCTCGGCGAAAGAGGCCTATCTCTGTACCGCCTCTTAAGAAAGACCGAGTGCTTCACTTGGACCCCCGAGGCCGAGGAAGCCCTCGGGAACCTGAAGGCGCTCCTTACAAACGCACCCGTCCTGGTGCCCCCCACTACCGGATAAGCCCTCTTGATCTACATCGCCGCTACCACTCAGGTGGTCAGCGCCGCGATCGTGGTCGAGAGATGAGAAGAAGGGCATGCATTGCCCGTCCAGAGGCCGGTCTACTTCATCAGTGAGGTACTGTCCGAGACCAAGATCCGCTATCCACAAATTCAGAAGGTACTGTACGCGGTAATTCTGACACGGCGAAAGTTGCGACACTACTTCGAGTCTCATCCGGTAACTGTGGTGTCATCCTTCCCCCTCGGGGAGATCATCCAGTGCCGGGAGGCCTCGGGTAGGATTGCAAAGTGGGCGGTGGAAATCATGGGCGAGACAATCTCGTTCGCCCCTCGGAAGGCCATCAAGTCCCAATTCTTGGCAAACTTTGTGGCTGAATGGGTCGACACCCAGCTTCCGGCAGCTCCGATCCAACCGGAACTCTGGACCATGTTTTTCGATGGGTCGCTGATGAAAATAGGGGCAGGCGCGGGCCTGCTCTTCATCTCGCCCCTCGGAAAGCACCTCCGCTACGTGTTGCGCCTCCATTTCCCGGCGTCCAACAACGTGGCTGAGTACGAGGCTCTGGTCAACGGGTTGCGCATTGCCATCGAGCTAGGGGTCTGACGCCTCGACGCTCGCGGTGACTCACAGCTTGTCATCGACCAAGTCATGAAGAACTCCCACTGCCGCGACCCGAAGATGGAAGCCTACTGCGACGAGGTTCGGCGCCTAGAAGACAAGTTCTACGGGCTCAAGGTCAACCACGTCGCCCGACGATACAACGAGACTACGGACGAGCTGGCAAAGATAGCTTCGGGGCGGACAACGGTTCCCCCGGACGTCTTCTCCCGAGACCTACATCAACCCTCGGTCAAGACCAGCGACACGACCGAGCCCGAGGCACCCTCGGCAGAGCCCGAGGCACCCTCGGCTCAACCCGAGGCACCCTTGGCCCCCGAGGGTGAGGCACTGCGCGTCGAGGGAGAGCGGAATGAGGTCCCACCTGATCGAGACTGGCAGGCCCCGTACCTGCAATATCTCCACCGAGGAGAGCTGCCCCTCGATCGAGCCGAAGCTCAGCGACTGGCGTGGCGCGCCAAGTCATTCGTCTTGCTGGGTGAAGGAAAGGAGCTCTACCACCGCAGCCCCTCCGGCATCCTCCAGCGATGCATATCCATCACCGAAGGCCAGGAGCTCTTACAAGAAATACACTCGGGGGCTTGCGGTCATCACGCAGCGCCCCGAGCCCTTGTTGGAAATGCTTTCCGACAAGGTTTCTACTGGCCAACCGCGGTGGCCGACGCCACTAGAATTGTCCGCACCTGCCAAGGGTGTCAGTTCTACGCAAGGCAGACGCACCTACCCGCTCAAGCTCTGCAAACAATACCCATCACCTGGCCATTTGCTATGTGGGTTCTGGACCTCGTCAGTCCCTTGCAGAAGGCACCCGGGGGCTACACACACCTACTGGTCGCCATCGATAAATTCTCCAAGTGGATCGAGGTCCGACCCCTAAACAGCATCAGGTCCGAACAGGCGGTGGCATTCTTCACCAACATCATCCATCGCTTTGGGGTCCCGAACTCCATCATCACTGACAACGGCACCCAGTTCACCGGCAGAAAGTTCCTGGACTTCTGCGAGGATCACCACATCCGGGTAGACTGGGCCGCCGTGGCTCACCCCATGACGAATGGGCAGGTAGAGCGTGCCAACGGCACGATTCTGCAAGGACTCAAGCCGAGGATCTACAACGACCTCCAAAAGTTTGACAGGCGATGGATGAAGGAACTCCCCTTGGTGGTCTAGAGCCTGAGGACGATGCCAAGTCGAGCCACGGGCTTCACACCGTTCTTTCTAGTCTACGGGGCCGAGGCCATCTTGCCCACAGACTTAGAATACGGTTCCCTAAGGACGAGGGCCTACGACGACCGACGCAACCAGACCAACCGAGAAGACTCACTGGACCAGCTGGAAGAGGCTCGGGACATGGCCTTACTACACTCGGCGCGGTATCAGCAGTCCCTGCGACGCTACCACGCCCGAGGGGTTCGGTCCCGAGACCTCCAAGTGGGCGACTTGGTGCTTCGACTATGACAAGACGCCCGAGGGCGGCACAAGCTCACGCCTCCCTGGGAAGGGCCATTCATCATCGCCAAGGTTTTGAAGCCCGGGACATACAAGCTGGCCAACAGTCAAGGCGAGGTCTACAACAACGCTTGGAACATCCGACAGCTACGTCGCTTCTACCCTTAAGATGTTTTCAAGCCGTTCATATACCTCGTTTACATATGAAGTCTAACCATCAAGGAAGGGACGACTTTGCCTCGGCAAAGTCCGACCCTCCCTCGAGGGCTAGAAGGGGCGAACCCCCTCTGCGTCAAAATTTTCCTCAAAAAAGTCTTTCGGCAAGAACATTTTTCATGTTTTTCGACTACTTCGATGGTGGGATCCTGAAAACGACGGAGTACACGTAAGCAGGCAAGGCTGACCGAGCCGAGTGACTCCTACGCCTCCGGGATATGGATACCTCACTCATCACCTTCTGCGATAAGTAACTCGCACTCAGATAAACGGTTCCGCTGACCGAACAAGTCTTAACGCTCGAAGACTCTTCTGCCGAAACGATTTTTCGTGCCATCTCGACCATGTCGACAAAAGAATCCTACGGATGAGTAAGAGTACACGTAAGCGGCAAGGCCGACCGAGCCGAGGGACTCCTACGCCTCCGGGATACAGATACCTCACTCATCACCTTCTGTGAGAAGTAACTCTCGCTCGGATGAACGATTCTGCCACCGACAAGCAAGTCTTGATACTCGAAACAAGGGGAAAAGAAACGCAGCTTTACAACACGACGACAGTATGTTTGGGCCCCGGCGGCCGCGAAAAAAATATGCATACTACAGGCGAACCGATGCTGCAGGCTCAGATGTCGATGGAGAGGGAGCAACATCACCCTCGGCGTCGACTTCACCTTCGGCGAAGTCCGACCGAGCCTCAGACGGCAACACGGGCAGAGGATCTCCACACCGAAGGACGACATCAGCACCACGCCCGGGCCATCGCCGCCAGGGTCTCCTCCAGGAACCCGGCCCGAGCAGACGGCTCGGCCGGCCGCCCCGAAGCCTCAGCCAGCCGTCCCCCGAGGACACCAGCGCGGCTCGTGGCCTCGGCAACTCGACTCCGGCGTTGGTCCCAGCCAAGCCCCGGCCGACGAAGCTTCCCTTTTCGAGCCAACTCTACCTCTTTCCACACTGACACCGCTGCCCTCGGCCCCGGCTCACCGCAGAGTAGCCGAGGGTTTCTTTAACTAAGCAAGAGAAGCCTCGGGCGCAAGGCCGACCGAGCCGAGGGATTCCTACGCCTCCGGGATACGGATACCTCACTCGTCACCTTCTGCACAGAGCAACTCATATTTGGTTAAGCGGTTCGGCTAGCCGACATGCGAGTCTCAGTGCTCGAAAATGAGGGAAAAACATGGTATTACACCCAAAATACCTACATGTTCAGGCCCCGACAGCCACAATGAACAAACACCGGCACTCCAGGTGCCATTACAAACGGAACTCTGGTTCCACCCCCGCAGGTACGAATAACCCCCCACGTTGGAGGGCCTGCGGGGCGACAAAACCCCTGGTGGCCCGTCGACGCCCGCTCCGGTAGCAGCGACAACGACCTCCGCTCTGAAGTGGCCAAACAGCAGCAACAATGACCTCAGGGCGGACGCTGCTGCGACGAGCTCCTCGCCCACGTCCCCACTCGGGGGGCGAGGACAAGCTATCAAAGCCAAAGAGCCGGAGGCCCGGAGCGCGGATGGTGGCAGCGATCTCGTCGGCAACGAGGACTTCTTCAGCCGCCACCACCTCAACATCGACGACGGCAGCCATCTGCCCACCGGCAGATCCCCACTTGGATCCTCCTGGACAGGCGAAGCACCGACCTCTGCGCAAGAGGCGTTGTACCGGAGCAAAGGCAGGACAACCCAAGAACACGAACGCCGCCCTAGCAGCGCGCGACGTCTTGGGCGGCCCTCCGGTGCGCGCGACACGGCGACCGCTCGTACGACAGGAGGGGGCACCGAGAGCCGAGCCAGAGCCAGCTGAGCCAGCGAGCCCAACACGCTGAAGCTGACGACGCTCGCGGCCGACCAGCCCCTCGTTGTCGAAGTCCGCCCCTTCCGCTAGGCCGGTGAGCACCCTCTCCCTGAATGCTGAAGGAGAGGGTGATCCACGAGCCCGTGCGGGAGGTAGAGCTCCGGCTCAGCCCGCCCTCCGCCCCAGCAAGGATGATGAACATCCTTGAAGCTGAGGGAGGGGTAGAGGCCGCAGCCGGCTCGCTTCTCCCCACCATCGAACTGGAGGTCACCGTCTTGGGTGACCACCGGCGAGGGGATGCAGCCGGGCTGTCTGATGAAAATCCTTGAAGCCGAGCGATGGCTGAAAGGTACCAACTTCCGCGAAGTTGCGTTCCTCCAACAACAGCAAGACGAAAGCGACGCGAGCGCTCCCCATCCGGGGGCTCGGAAGGTGGAAGGATGCGACGCATGAGGAAAGTGTGAAGACATGGTTGCCATCCAAGGGGGTCACCCTCCTTTTAAAGGCGACTCTCCCCACTTGCGTCCTCAGCCGTCGCGGACTGAGTCTTCTCCAACATGCTCCAAGGTCCTCCCCCTACGACACGGGGGCTGGGACCCACGCGTCATGCAAGCTGCCCCAGGACGGAAGGAGCCAAACCGCCGCGCGCGGAGCGCACAACAGCCCAGCGGTTACAAGCATTCCTCCACTATCGCCCGGACCAGCGGGTGAAAAAGCGGACCGCCATGCAGGCGGCATGCAAACCGCACCAAGAGGGCGCACCCCTCCGACTTCGCCGCGTCCAGCATGGAGGCCCAGGCCCACACGTCATGTAACTGGCGCGCCGGTTACTACGTGCGAGAAACTGCACCGCCACTCGTGCCAGTCCCGCGCCTCCTCGACTGCGGAACTGGTGCCGCAACTCGAGGCAACCCTGCACACGGACCAGCAGTACCAACCAGGCACGCCGGTCACGGGTCAATCAGCCGCGGGAGAAGGCGTGACGGTCGATACGGCCAAAAATAGGCCAGCAGTAATGGCGATGGCAGGCGGGCGGAAGCAGCAGTCAAATCATATGCAGGCTCACGTCCCCTTCTGAAACAGCGAGAGAACCCTCTCCCACGACGTAAAGACGACGCGCCCGTGTTCCGTTCCACGAACGGCTCGCGCACGCACAACGGCTACCCCGCGAACCACTCGTCCCGTCGCATTAACTCTGCGGCAGGGCAGGCGACACCTTTGGCAGGCAAAGCGGGCGACGCTTCACCTCCGCCATAATGACCGCGTCAAAAAGGTACGCCACGACGTTCGATTTCGTATCCTTTTCCACTTCCTCTTTCTCTCTCTTGCCACAAGGACTGGGAAAGGGGATACTCCGAAAGGGATCCTTCTCCACGAAGGAAACGGGCCCCGAGCCCCGCTACTGATCAGAGGTTCGAAGGCTGGCCCCTCGGAAGGGTTCGACAGCCGCCTCAGAGCACTCGGGCTCCGCACCCACTACTGGTCAGAGGTTCGAAGGCTAGCCCCTCAGAAGGGTTCAACATCTGCCTCAGGCCACTTGGGCTCCACGCCCACTACTGATCAGGGGTTTGTAGGCTGGCCCCCGAAGGGTTCGACAGCCGCCTCAGAGCACGCAGAGCGAGGGATGACCCTGGGTACGTTCGATACATAAACAAGGCTCGGGCTACGCTCCCGAGGTACCCTAGGACATTTCCGAGACCAGCGGGAGCGATTTTCGTAACGGAATCCCACCAGAGGGAGGCATCGAGCCCTCGGACCCCATCAAAAGGGGACCGGGTCCGGCGAATCACCCGCAGGTACTTTTGGAGCGCGCCTCCGGGCCACTAGCCGACCCCTAACAAATGGGGCACGGGCGTCCACTCGGATTACCCGCTAGCAACTCACTGGAGACACCATGTTCGGCGCCCTCCGAGGGCAGCATGGCGCTTTCCCCCCCTCCTCCTTGCGGAAAGGCGACATAGGGGCGTATGAAAAAAGTCGAGTCTGTCCTTGACCGTCCTCTCGCTCTGTGTGAAGGCTCGGGGGCTGCTCTCGCAAACCCGGCTGGGCCAACCCGTTGACAGCGTCAACATACCAGCCCGAGAACTTGGGACTCGACTATGCACCCGGGCTACGGCCAGTTCGCATGAGGGAACGACCAAACCAGTCGAGCCATCACGAAAGGCACTAAGACCTCGAAGGAGTCAAAACACTCCTCCGAGGCCTCAGGGGCTACACCCGGCGGGTGCGCTCGCGCGCACCCACCGGAACAAAATGCAACCGAGAAAGGCCGGTCCCCTTGCAAAAAAGTGCGACAAAAGCCTCCAAGCGAGTGCCAACACTCCCTTCGAGGCTCGGGGGCTACTATCAGGGACCATAATTAGGGGTACCCCCAAGACTACTAATCATAGCTGGTAAACCCCATCAGCACAAAGCTGCAAAGGCCTGATGGGCGCGATTAAGGTCAAGGCTCAGTCCACTCAAGGGACACGATCTCGCCTCGCCCGAGCCTAGCCTCAGGCAAAGGCAGCCGACCCTGGAGGATTCACGTCTCGCCCGAGGGCCCCCTCAAGCAACGAACACACCTTCGGCTCGCCCGAGGCCCAGTCTTCGCAGAGAAGCAACCTTGGCCAGATCGCCACGCCAACTGACCGTATCGCAGGAGCATTTAAAGCAAGGATCGCCTGACATCTTATCCTGACGCGCTCTTCAGTCGACAGAGCCGAAGTGACCGCAGTCACTTCGCCGCTCCACTGACCGACCTGACAAGAAAACAGCGCTGCCTGCCCCGCTCCGACTGCCATGCCACTCGCCAGAGCGAGGTCGACAGCGGCTAAGTCCAGCCTCGGGCGACATAGGAAGCTCTGCCTCGCCCGACCCCATGGCTCGGCCCCCGTCTCGGCCTCGGCTCCGGAAGACGATGGACTCCGCCTCGCCCGACCCTAGGGCTCGGACTCGGCCTCGGCTCCGGAAGACGATGGACTCCGCCTAGCCCGACCCCAGGGCTCGGACTCGGCCTCGGCTCTGGAAGACGATGGACTCCGCCTCGCCCGACCCCAGGGCTCGGACTCGGCCTCGGCTCCGGAAGACGACGAACTCCGCCTCACCCGACCCCAGGGCTCGGACTCAGCCTCGGCTCCGGAAGACGATGGACTCCGCCTCGCCCGACCCCAGGGCTCGGACTCGGCCTCGGCTCCGGAAGACGACAAACTCCACCTCGCCCGACCCCAGGGCTCGGACTCAACCTCGACCTCGGAGGAATCGCCACCTTGCCCCAACTCGGGTTTCGACCAGCCACGTCGCCAGGAGGGCCATCATTACCCTACCCCTAGCTAGCTCAGGCTACGGGGAACAAGACCGGCGTCCCATCTGGCTCGCTCCGGTAAACAAGTAATGATGACACCCCGCACGCTCCATGACGGCGGCAGCTCCTAACCTCTTATGTCAGCAAGGAGACGTCAGCGTGGACCCGGCAGCCCCAACAGCTGTACTTCCGCAGGGCTCCAGCGCTCCTCCGACGACCACTACATCACATGAACAGGGTGCCAAAACCTCTCCGACTGCCACGACGACATGTACTTAGGGCTCTAGCTCCTCTCTGCTAGACACGTTAGCACATTGCTACACCCCCCATTGTACACCTGGGCCCTCTCCTTACGTCTATAAAAGGAAGGTCCAGGGCTCTCGTACGGAGAGGTTGGCCGCGCGGGAGAACGGGCCGGCGCATAAGGCTCTCGCTCTCTCTCTCTCTCTCTCACTCCCGCGTGAACGCTTGTAACCCCCTACTGCAAGCGCATCCAGCCGCCTTGGGCGCAGGACAACACGAAGGCCGCGGTTTCCCCTCGCTGTTCTCCCCCCTTTGTGTCCCGTCTCGCGCCGACCCATCTGGGCTGGGGCACGCAGCGACAATTTACTCGTCGGTCCAGGGACCCCCCAGGGTCGAAACGCCGACACTAAGTGATCCGTAATAATGTGAACTAAATTCTATGGAATCATTAATCATGCCATAAATCTAATTAAGAACAAATTGACTATAGGTTTAAATAATACATTATGATAAAGGATAATTAACCTATTAATTATCTTTAATTCTATTGTAGGAACAAATGATCTAATTTATTAGAAAGGAAATTATGTATAAACTATCATTTTAGTTTATAAAATCAATGAGACTAATTAATCCATTTTAACACTTATTTTAGGAAAAAGCTCTATGTTACATTTAAACATTGTGAGACATAATATATCATCATTTATAAGAACTTGAATATAAGGCTAAATCAAATTTATGGGAAATATAATTAGACATATATTTATCTTTTATTTTTATTAAGAAACATATGGTTTACAATTTCTTTTAAATTTCTATTTAAGAAGGCTATACTTAAATAACTATGTCAAACAATATTAAATTATCAAAACATGATATCTATTGCAAGCGTCCTTTTATATTTATTTTATGTTCCTTATTTACAAACTACACCTAATTAATTATAACAAACATAATACAAATTAATTTAAAACACATGTAAATCGTTGCAACTATCAATTAAAATTGATCACCGCACTAACACATAGCTATCTAAATACTATTTAATTTATCTCGATATTGAATACGCATAAATCGATTGTAGCAAACATAATTCCAATTTTTTTGCGAAAACAAGTAAATTGTTGGACATATAAATCAGTGTAAATTTACGAAGTTAACAAATTAATATTTAATTTATTTGAGTCTCACATACATAATAAAATAGGGAAAATTGTCGTAGTGGTCAGCTCAAAATTAAACGTAGACGGTAGGGGTTAGCGTGTAAAAATTAGACCTTTCTTCTACCTTCGGATGGCACACAAAGAGAACAGAGCACGTGATCGACTGGGATGCTTTGATGACGGTGAGCTGGTTAGACGGTAGTGGGCGCAGAACAGCACACGCACAGGGACTTCGGCGCGACAACATTGTGGCCACGAGCAGCACGGCAGCTCGGCACGACGACGACGGGGAATCGAACGCGGTTGATGGCGTTGAGGGGCAGGTCTCCAGCAACAGTTGGAATGATCAGGCCTTGGCGACGAGCGTGTGGTGCTGCGAACTCCGCTGGCACGTTTTGATGAAGCTCCAGTGAAGATGACGGCCGACGAGGAACTGGCACGCGACGCAGGTGGCAGACATAGAGTTGACAGCAACGGTTCATTGCGGGGGCAACAGACTTGAGGCGTGGGAGAAGGGAGGCTGGGATGGGCTCGGCGTGGCGCAGGCATGATGATTTATAGGGGCGAGAAGAGAGCCAGGGAATCGAAAAGGCAAGCATCATTAATTAATGGTGATACAAGCATTTGCGCGGTAGTGGAGGAGGCAAATCGGCGCTGGCACTGGAGGGCGGAGGGGAGTAACGGATGCCATAATAGTAGTAATTGGAGAGAAGAAATTGTGGCCATTAATGGCTGAGTGGAGCTGCTTGATGGCACGGCTAATGGGGAAGGAGAAGAGTAGCAGACGTGGCTCGACGGCGCCCTACGGAGCTGGCGGTCGCTGGAGGTGAAGCGGTGGCATAAGCGAGAGGTGGCTCAGCGAGTAGACGCAGACAAAACGTCCGTGCATACGAGAGCAGAGAAGAGGAAACCAGGAGATTGAATAAGCTCCCAGAAGACCCACACGTCATAGGTCTGAAAGAAAAGAAAAAAAAGAGCTGAGGCGAGCGTCCGACGTTTGGGATTTTTTTTGTTTTTTTAATTTCGAAATTCCTTTATAACAGTTAAATGTGAATATATATAAATATTTCAAAAATTATAATAAGTTCAAAAGATAGTATTTTATAAATAAAAATACTCAATTTAAAGAATAAATTATTTTAGTCAAAAGTCTATTATTTAAATAGTTTGGGCTCCATGAAAAGGAAATCAATTAAATGAAGTACCTACAAACGAACATTATTAATGTATGTATATTATTTTAACAATTCATTATTACTCTATAAAATAAAGTTTTCTTCACAAAATTAAATCCTAGAATTAGATTTGAAAATGGAATCAAACAAAACATATGCTTCGGCATGAATGCATTCAAACACTCTGTAAAATTTTATCTATTTAAAAAAATTCTTCAAATTATATATATCAAGGTTTCCTTATTTGAAAACAAAAATATTTTTCTTTCCACTGAAATTTAATAATTCAAATAGGGTTGTTTCCATTTGCTAAATTAAGGGTGTTACAATGATTGAGGACCTTTTAACTGGTCACATGCCTCATCATGGGTAAGCTTTGTCTCGGACAGACTAATACCAGAAAGGCCAACACGCAATGGGAGTGGAGATATGGCGAGAGTAGCGTGTACCCTCCGTGGTAAGAGGCTGGATGGTGGTGTATCTGTGCTCTCGGTTGACGTGAACCCGGTCTGGTCTTAAGAAACCCGGTGGCGAGTTGACATATGCAAGAGTTAAGTGCTACATATGTCGTGTGATTGGAGATCCCAGCTGGGTATTAATCGATTCGAATCGCCGTTACTTCTCGGACATGAAGACTTGGTCACTGCCCTACACGTAGCATTCCAGTGAACTAAAAGGATTGATAAAAGATGGCTAGTGTAGGCCAAGTGCTTGAACTAGGGTAGAAGAAACTCTAGATTCAGGTAATGACTTAACTTGCTAATAAAACTAGATTTTTAAGGATCCACTATTATTAAGCATTTTTGCAAACAGAGTCTTGATTTTTTATCAGCCTTACCTTGACTCCCTCAAGCCAGCATATTCCTTGAGAGTCTTTTATTTTAACGGGTAAGACTTGCAAAAGTACACTCCATACTCAGGGTTTTCGAACCTATGTTGTTGTAGGTGAGGAAACAATAGACTTTTGCTGTTTTTGTTCTAAGGTGGTGCCCAAGGAGGAGTCTCAATAGTGAAGTGGTTGCAGGAGGATGTTGGCCTCGCTTTTGAAAAACAATATACTTTTATGCGGGAGGGGGTTTTGCCTCCTAAGTTTGTAATAATACTACTTATGCACTCATACACCCTGGTTCTGTAATAACTATAATACTCTTTCTCTATATTTGAATAAATGTAAACTAAGTTATTGTAATTGCTTCCACTTATTCGTTCCTCCAATGTGTTGTAATATCTGCTAGACGGGTGAAGCGCTCTTGGGCAAGGAAATGAGGATACAGATACCGAACTTGTCGAGTAATTATGTACATCTACAGGGTTGTCCAAGGTGAAGGAAACAGGTGACGCCTAAGAGGGGGGGGGGGTGAATTGGGACTTCTAAAACTTTTACTAAACTAGGCCACAATTAAATTCCTAGAGCAAAACCTATGCAAGTAATTAAACTAGAATGTGCAAACTAGGTTTTGTCTAAGTGTTGCTATCTCTACCGCAAAGGCTAAGTTTCAATCTACACTAAATAAGTATGAATACAAGATTGAAACTTAAATGCTTAATATAAATGTGGAAACTTAAAGAGCAAAGTAGAGAAGCAAAGCAAACTCTAGTGGATGACGCCGGTATTTTTACTGAGGTATCCGGAACCACGCAAGGTCCCGACTAATCCTCGTTGGTGCCCCTACGCAAAGGGAAGCCCACGCGAGGGCCAAGCACCCCGGTTGAGTAACTCCGTAGAGAGCCGCGGGCCTTCTCCACGCGCAAGTGGTGCTCCGCTTCTGGCTCCTCTCGGACGCTCCCCGCCGTCTCCACTATCGAGCTTCCGGCCGAAACGCCGTGGGCCTCGTTCCCTCCGGTACACGATGGCAGCCGTAACACAAACGCGGTTGTCACGGTCTCGCAAGACTCTCGCCCCACTCGGTATAATTACAACGACGCACACAAGAGCCGAGGGGTTGTGTGGTTTTGTCTAAACTCACTCAACTAACTAGGGTTCACCTAGAGCAAGCGCTAAAGCGGTCTAACTAACCTAAGCACTTCACAAAGCACCTACGCTAATCACCGAGTGATTCTATTAAGCACTTGGGTGTTTGAGCTCTTGGAAATGTGCACTATATGCCTTGGTATGTTGATTGGGCTCCACCCCTTCAAATGGCCGGTTGGGTGAAGTATATATAGGCCCCAACTCAATTCTAGCCGTTGTAGAAAAGCTGCAGTTCTCTGCGGCACACCGGACAGTCCGGTGGTGCACTGGACATCGCACTGTAGCCTGTCCGGTGCGCCTAGCCGTTGCTCTATCAGAGCAGGTGACCGTTGGCGCCGCAGGCTTTTCCACACCGGACAGTCTGATGCTCACAACGGACAGTTCGGTGGCCTTCTCTCCGAGTGCCACCTGGAACTAGCCGTTGGGCTGGAGTTCCCTGGTGCACCGGATAGTCCGGCATGTGGGCACCGGACAGTCCGGTGTGCCACCGGATAGTCCGGTGCGCCTTCGCACAAACAGTCCGCAGCAGCACACTTGGACTTTTCTTGAATCTTCTTAATGTCTTCTTTTAAGGTGTTGCTTTCCTCAATTCCTTAGTCCAAGTAAATCTTGCATCCTACAAACACAAACACTAGAAAACTTATTAGTTCACGGATTGTGTTGTTCATCAAACACCAAAACTCAATTAGCCAAATAGCTCGGGGTCATTTTCCTTACGATCTCCCCCTTTTTGGTGATTGATGACAACACAACCAAAGCAAGCAAATAATACAAGTATTTGAATGAAAATATGCAATCTACTTGCTAGGATGCATGTTTGTCCCCACAATGTGATATTATGGACTTAAGCCTCCCCCTAACTCCATAATTCACTTACTTCCTATTTTAGAACCAAAACCACTTGAAATACCATTTGTAGATATAAAATTTTAAATTTGTGGTGTTTGGTGTTTGATATAGTTTTCATTGCTTTGGTCCCTAAACTTCTCCCCCTTTGGCATCAACCACCGAAAAGGAAGACATTAAAAGCATGTAGGAATTAAATAAAAGCTTGACCTCAAAGGATTACTCCCCCTAAATGAGTATTCTCCTTTAGAAAGAGTTTTTCTCCCTCTTTAGAGATGAAGAAAAGCTCCCCCTGACAGAGATCTTAGGAAAAAGCATGTGAAAATTAGAGGTGCAAGACATGATTTGAAAAGACTAACTTCCCTTATGCATAGGTAACAGAATATGAGTTAACCACTTATGCATTTTTAGCAACATGGAAGTATATGATATGAAATATAGTCTAATCAAATATTGGAGAAGACATGTAAATGATACTAGATGTAGTCTCAAAAGATACCGATTGAAATTCAATTGCGAGCTTGAGAGACATGAGAGTTCTTGGAGATTTTGCAGTGGAATATTGTTGTCTTTCCGGGGACCCCATTTTCCTTACAATGAGACTATCACATGAAATAGACTTGAAAAGGTGTTAGTCTCAAAGTATTAGATTATAGAGTAACCTCCCCCTGAAGATGTGCATACAAGTTTTGAATACTTGTTGGAGACATGCACTTTGATTTGATATCAAGAGGGGCAAATTATCTATAATCTGAACTTTGGCACATATAAGTTAAATGATACAACTTGTAGAAATCAAAATTTTCAATTGATGTATCGTTTACTATGCAGTGATATAGAAGCTATGTGCCGTGCTTAAATAAATATTTTAAGCCATGTAGGTTTGCTTAAGTGTATGAATTGAAAACAAGCAATCCTACCATATGATTCACCTAGTATGCATAATTTAAAACAAAGGTAAATAACAAATGTAATACTAGGCAAGAAAGGTAAACTAGATACAAGGTAAATAGATACGCATATCTAAAAATAAGAGATACACTAAATCTAGTTACCTTAGTCATGGGTGGGAAATTTGGGTCCAAAGTTTTCACTAACCCACTTGGCAATAAACTTGATCCAATATGATGTATCCCATGACATACATCCCAACTTTGCCAAGTCTCCAAATTTCCCGGAAACCTTCGGTCCACTCACTTCCCTTTCGGGATCCAAACCTTCTTGGTGCTCTTCATGGTTGAAATTATTTCTTTTGGCACCTAGATGCGTTTGGCCCCTTTTCCTTTGTTGGCTTGCTTGTTGGCCTTGATTGCTATCACCTTTCCATTCTTTTTCTTTTTTATCAAATATGGTGTAGCATCCTTTTTCTTCACCTTTTTTATGTAGGTGTTGGAGATTTCGCTTGATGGCTTTTGCTTGAGCTTTTGCCTTTGTTTATCCCCGGTCATCGCCTTGCATTGGAAAGACTTGTGGCCTTCCATGTGGCACAGCCTACAAATCACAGTTTCTCCCTCCATAGGCTTGTTCACTCCCGCAGTGGTGTTATCCTGTGGAGGTCAGATTTGTTTGGCTTTGCCTTTCTTGTCATACAAAACCTTTCCAAGGTGAGCCACTTCTTGCTTTAATTGTTCATTTTCCTTTGCAACCTCATCCAAACATGTTTCTACAACAATATTCTCAACAAGAACTTGGTTGCATGGGTTAGAATCATCAATTAAATCAAAGCAGAAAGTAGAAGCATCTTTCTTAATTATTTAAGGTATTTCAATTAAAGATGCTACTGGGGTGCTACCAATGTTTTCTAGCTTAGTAGTTAGCTCATTATTGTGTATGCTAAGAATTTCCATTTTCTCTAGCAAATTTTCAATAGCTTCTTGGGAGCTAGCTAACTTAGCCTTGAGTTTTTCATTCTTTTTAATAAGGCTATCATCGGTAGCAGGGGATGGAGCACTAGATTCTAATAGCTCAATTTTAGTTGACAGCTCACTATTTAAGTTTGCAAAAGTTTCAAATTTTTCTAGCAAACCTTTATAATCATTTTGGGAGCTAATCAACTTATTTTTCAAAGTTTTAAGTTGAGCTTTTTGCTTAGTGCAAACATCCTGGAAAAATTCTACGGCTTTCGCAAGCTCATCTACAGAGGGCTTTCCCTCACCTTCATCATCACTACTACTTTCATCACTAGAGGATGGAATGCTTTTGTTACCTCTTGCCATAAGGCATTTGTGTGATGACCGTGATGAGCGTGATGAGGACCGGTGGCTGCACGTCCTTGGAGGTTCATCTTCACTTGAAGAATCATCCCAAGTTCTAACACTTGTTAGCGCCTTGCCTTTGCTCCTCTCCTTTTTAGGTTTGGCCATATTTGGACAGTTGTCCTTGAAGTGGCCCTTCTCCCCACATGCGAAGCATCCTCTCTTCCTTTGCTTTTTCCTGTCAATGTTAAAGAGAAGATCCTCGACCTGCAGGGGCACACCCATTAGATTAATCTTGCGGATCATCCTCATTACCTTTCCGACGCGTCGAATTGTTTCTTCATCCTCGGAGGATGATGTGCATGGTTGATTATCTTCATCATCATCACTTTCTTCTTCTTCCTCTTCTTCGCTTGAGGAACTTGGAGTGGGAGCCTTCTTTTTGCCCTTCCTTTCATCACATGCAAAAGCATATGGTCTTGAGGATGTTGGCTCCTCTCCCCGACTCATTTTTCGTGACATCTCAAAAGCCGTGATTTTCCCAATCACAATGGTCGGGGTCATGTTGCTCAAGTCCTCCATATTGTGAAGGATGGTGATGATGCTCCCATATCTTTGTTGTGGTAGCAAGGAGATAATCTTCCTCACAATGTCCGCATCACCTAGCTTATTAATGTCAATCGAATTGAGCTCATTGATAATTAGATTTCAACGAGAATACATGTCTCTAACAAGCTCATCATCTTTCATAGCAAAAGAATTATACTCATTTAAGACTAGACAATGTTTTTGCTCACGGACATTGGATGTGCTGTCATGGAGCTCATGCAATTTTAGCCAAATCTCATTAGCAGTTTTCAAGGTAAATACTTGATTAAAAATATCCATGCTAAGAGATTCATACAAGCAATTTTTGGCTCTAGCATTTAAATGAATTTCTTTTTCCTCACTCGTGGTGGGTTTCTCGGGATTCTTGAGGGGTTTCATCCCATCACGAGTGACTCTCCAAACACCTAGATCAACGGCCTCTAGGTAACAAGCCATTCTAGCACTATAATATGGGAAGTTAGTGCCGTCGAAGTGTGGTGGCCTATGGGTATCCATCCCTTCCTCTAAAAAGCGTCGGCTCTTTTAGCGGTGAAGCTAAAGTGTTTCAAATGAGCCAGACCGGGCTTTGATACCACTTGAAGGAAACGGGTGACGCCTAAGGGGGGGGTGAATTAGGACATCTAAAACTTTTACTAAACTAGGCCACAATTAAATTCCTAGAGCAAAACCTATGCAAGTAATCAAACTAGAATGTGCAAACTAGGTTTTGTCTAAGTGTTGCTATCTCTACCGCAAAGGCTAAGTTTTAATATACACTAAATAAGTATGAATACAAGATTGAAACTTAAATGCTTAATATAAATGCGGAAACTTAAAGAGCAAAGTAGAGAAGCAAACTCTAGTGGATGACGCTGGTATTTTTACCGAGGTATCTGGAACCACGTAAGGTCCCGACTAATCCTCGTTGGTGCCCCTACGCAAAGGGAAGCCCACGCGAGGGCCCAGCACCCCAGTTGAGTAACTCCGTAGAGAGCCGCAGGCCTTCTCCACGCGCAAGTGGTGCTCCGCTTCCGGCTCCTCTCGGACGCTCCCCACCGTCTCCACTATCGAGCTTCCGGCCGAAACGCCGCGGGCCTCGTTCCCTCCGGTACACGGTGGCAGCCGTGACACAAACGCGGTTGTCACGGTCTCGCAAGACTCTCGCCCCACTCGGTACAATTACAACGACTCACGCAAGAGCCGAGGGGTTGTGTGGTTTTGTCTAAACTCACTCAACTAACTAGGGTTCACCTAGAGCAAGTGCTAAAGCGGTCTAACTAACCTAAGCACTTCGCAAAGCACCTACGCTAATCACCGAGTGATTCTATTAAGAACTTAGGTGTTTGAGCTCTTGGAAATGTGCACTATATGCCTTGGTATGTTGCTTGGGCTCCCACCCCTTTAAATGGCCTGTTGGGTGAAGTATATATAGGCCCCAACTCAATTCTAGCCGTTGGAGAAAAGCTGCAGTTCTCTGCGGCACACCGGACAGTTCGGTGGTGCACCGGACAGCGCACTGTAGCCTGTCCGGTGCGCCTAGCCGTTGCTCTGTCAGAGCAGGTGACCGTTGGCGCCGCAGGCTTTTCCACACCGGACAGTCTGGTGCTCACATCGGACAGTCCGGTGGCCTTCTCTCCGAGTGCCACCTGGAACTAGCCGTTGGGCTGGAGTTCCCTGGTGCACCGGACAATCCGGCGTGTGGGCATCGGACAGTCTGGTGTGCCATCGGATAGTCCGGTGCGCCTTCGCACAGACAGTCCGCAGCAGCACACTTGGACTTTTCTTGAATCTTCTTAATGTCTTTTTTTGAGGTGTTGCTTTCCTCAATTCCTTAGTCCAAGTAAATCTTGCATCCTGTGAACTACAAACACAAACACTAGAAAACTTATTAGTTCACGGATTGTGTTGTTCATCAAACACCAAAACTCAATTAGCCAAATGGCCCGGGGTCCATTTTCCTTACACAAGGTCCGTAGGACAAGGACAAATGTAGGTGGGCCTAATAACTTGGGAGGTTCCGTCACAGTCCCCGCCTCCACTCTTAGTCTCTCTCGAACCCTCTAGCGATTTGGAAAGTGTCGCCTCCCTCGCCGCATCCATCGTCTCCCTCACCACCCCTATGCCACCTCATCCGGTCCTCTAGGCCTTTGCCCTCTAGCTTAGGTAAGATGGTAATAAGTTGTTCCTCTGGTGGTGCTCTCTTGCTCGTGTTGCCTCTAGATCTAGTTCAAAACCCTAAGTTTGGTGCTTTGATCTCCAACTTCTATTCTTCTTCCAGTTTCATTCCAACTTCGGTTGCGTTGATTCTCTACGACTCCATGTACCAATGCCTAACCATGCTTTAACCCTAATCGTCGTGTCGTCGGGGTTGGATTTGGTGCTTCGGCTTTGGTAAGTTGCTAATCTTTTGCTTGTGCTTGTGATTTGTGTTTGCTGCCTCTGGATCCGTGGTTGAACCAACGAAACCTAATCTAGTGCCTTCTGTTCTATGTTTGCAGCCGTGAAGGACCGATCTGTGTTTGAACCCTAATCTAGTGCCTTCTTGTTCTATGTTCGTAGCTGTGAGGGAAGGATCTGGTGCTCTGGCTTTGGTGAGTTGCTAATCTTGTGTTTGTGCTTGTGATCTATGTTTGTGCTCCCTAATCTAGCGCCTTCTTGTTCTGTGATTGTAGTCACAAGGGACTGACATGGTGCTCCGGCTTTGGTAAGTTCTAAATCTAGTGCTTGTTCTTGTGATCCATGCTTGTGATCTGTGTTTGAACCCTAATTTATTCAACTGCCTTCTTATTCTGTGATTGTAGCGGTGAGGGACCGATCTGGTGCTCCGCCTTTGGTAAGTTATTAATCTAGTGCTTGTTCTTGTGATCTGTGCTTGTGACATGTGTTTGAACCCTAATCTATTCTACTGCCTTCTTGTTATGTGATTGTAGTCATGAGGGACCAATCTGGTGCTCCGGCTTTGGTAAGTTCTTAAGTTGGTGCTTGTTCTTGTGATCTGTGCTTGTGACCTATATTTGAACCCTAATCTATTCTACCGCCTTCTTGTTCTGTGATAGTAGTTGTGAGGAACCGATTTGGTGCTCCGACTTTGGTAAGTTCTTCATCTGGTGCTCTGTGCTTGATGGCCAAAGACGACACCGTGGCTGACCAAACTGGCGGCAATGAGGCTGCAGTTCCTTCAACTGAGCCCATCAATATAGGTACTAACCCTGCTATGGCAGAGGCTGAGGAGACAGACACACCTACTAGTTCTCAGGTAAGAAATAGAGCTTGCACATCTGATGTGTGGAATGACTTTGATAAGATATATAAGGTTGTTGATGATGTGAGGGTAAGGTGTCTGGATAAGTGCAAAGTTTGCAAGTGTGTTTTGTCTGCTAAATCATTTGGTGGCACTGGTCATCTTAATCGTCATAGAAATGCATGCAAACTGAAGCATGGCAGAACTGCCTTTGCCCAGTCCCTGCTCCAGTTTAATCCTGATGGTAGTGCTAGATTATGGGAGTACAATGCTGGTGTTGTTAGGTCTGAGATGTGTCGTTTGATATGTAGGCTTGATCTACCTATTTGCTTGGATGAATCATATGTTTTTGAAGAGTACATTAAAAAGGATCATAATCCTTGATTTTCTGTTGTCTCTAGACAAACAACCACTAGAGATATTAAAAAATACTACAATGAATCACATGCTATCCTTGTTGACACATTTAAAAATTATGTTTCTTCAGTTACTATGACATCTGATATATGGTTTGGGAATGCTAAAGAGGATTATTTGAGTGTTGTTGTGCATTATGTTAATACTACATGGGAATTGGAAAAAAGGATAATAGGACTAAGGCTAATTGATGTCTCACATAGTGGTGAAAACATATCTGAGAGAATAATTGAGGTGTTAAAAGACTGGTCTTCATGATAAAACCTTTTCTATTACCCTGGACAATGCTTATGCTAATACGGTAATACCTCTGCTATGGTTAGACTTACTCATGTACTTAATGGTTATGTTGGGTGTAGGATACAGTGACGCCTAAGATGGTGTGAATTAGGCCTTCTAAAAACTATCTCTAAAGTAGGCCACAAATAAATCCCTAGAGCAAAACATATGCAAATAAACAATCTAGAATGTGCAAACTAGGTTTTGTCTAAGTGTTGCTATCTCTATCGCAAGCCTAAGTTCCAATCCTAAATAATCTAACTAGAAAGGCGAGATTAAAACTTAAATACTTAATATAAATGCGGAAGGTAAAGAACAGGGTAGAGATGCAAACTCTCGTGGATGACGCCAGTATTTTTACCGAGGTATCCGGAACCACGCAAGGTTCTGACTAATCCTCGTTGGTGCCCCTATGCAAAGGGTAGCCCACGCGAGAGCCAAGCATCTCGGTCGAGTAACTCTATAGAGAGCCGCAGGCCTTCTCCATGCGCAAGTGGTGCTCCGCTTTTGGCTCCTCTCAGATGCTCCCCGTCGTCTCCACTATCGAGATTCCAGCCGAAACACCGTGGGCCTTGTTCCCTCCGGTATACGATGGCGGTCGTGACACAAACTCGGTTGTCGTGGTCTTGCAAGACTCTCGCCCCACTCGATACAATTATAACAACTCGCGCAAGAGCTGAGGGGTTGTGAGGTTTTTCTAAACTCACTCAACTAACTAGGATTCACCTAAACCAAGCGCATAAGCAGTCTAACTAACCTAAGAACTTCGCAAAGCACCTACGCTAATCACCGAGTGGTTCTATTAAGCACTTGGGTGTATGATCACTTGAAAATGTCTACAATATGTGTTGGTATGTTGCTTGGGTTCCCACACCTTCAAATGCCCGGTTGGTGGGGTATTTATGACCTCCACCACAATTCTAGTCGTTGGACAGAAAGCTGACTGCTCTGTCGTTGGGCGTACCGGACTGTCCGGTGCCCTGGCCACGTCAGCCGACCATTGAGGTCTATAGTAGTCGACTGTTGGATCCAACCGTTACCCAGACAGTCCAGCGCTACATCCTCGAGAGCCCCTGGTTGCGGGCTCTCTGTGTAGACTGCCCGGTTTCACATCGGACATGTACTGTTCACTGTCTAGTGTGCCACGAGAGTGCTGGTTAGTTGCCCTCTTCATGGATTTCTTCACTGTTTCTTTTGGGCTTCTTTTGTTCTTGAGTCTTGGACTTCTACGCATCTTTTAGGTCTTCTTTTGAGGTGTTGCATCCTCAGTGCCTCAGTCCAATCCTATTTGCATCATGTGAACTATAAACATAAACACTAGCAAACACATTAGACCACAAGGTTATGTTGATCATCAAACACTAAAATCACTTAGCCAAATGGCCTGGGGTTTGTGACGGAACCTCCCAAGTCATTAGGCCCACCTACAGTTGTCCTTGTCCTACGGACCTCAGACAACCCTGCAGGTGTTCCTGAATCACTTGACAAGTTCGTTATCTGCTTTTCTTACCTTTCCCAAGAGCGTTTCACCCGTCACGCAGACATTACAAATCATCAGAGATACGGAAATGCGGAAGCGATTACATAAACTTACCTTTATTCAAAAGTAAGACAAAGTTAAATATTATAGACCAGGATATAATATATGAGTGTGGAGTATTATTATTACAGAACCAAGGGAGGAAAAAACCCCTCCCGATAAGTTTTACACAAAAGTTTTTATGGAGGATCCCTTCCTCCCGCAACTTACTCTTGGTTTTCTTCTTTTGAGACCACCTTGGAACAGAAACAACAAAAGTTTGTCGCTTCTCCACCTAAAAACAATAGGGAATAAAACCCTGAGTATGGGATTACTCAGCAAGACTTACCCGACTAAAGAAAAGACTCTCAAGGATATGCTCGTTATAAGGGAGTCAAGGTAAGGTTTCTCAATAAGTAAAGACTCTGTTTGCATAAATGCTTACTAAAAGTGGATCCTTAAAAATCCAGTTTTATTTGGCAAGTTAAGTGAAATTACCTGCACTAGAGTTCTTTCTACCCTAGTTCAATCACTTGACCTACACTAGCCAATTTCTTAACCACCCTTACTCTTTACAGGAGTTCTACGTATAGGGCAGTGACCAAGTCTTCATAACCGCGAAGGTACGGCGATCCAAATCGATTATATTCAGCTGAGGATCTCCAATCACATGACATATGTAGCACTTAACCCTTGCATATGTCAACTTGCCACCGGGGTTCTTAAGACCAGATCAGGTTCACGCCAACCGAGAGCACAGATACACCACCGTCTAGCCTCTTGCCACGGAGGGTACACACTACTCTCGCCATCTCTCCACTCCCATTGTGTGGTATCTTATTCTGGCCTTAGTCTGCCCGAGGCAAAGCTTACCCATGATGAGGCATGTGACCAGTTAAACGGTCCTCGGTCAGCAAGCCTACATCGACACGGTCCTTAATTGACTCAGATGAAGACACTACACCGAGACTCTCTTTTCTCATGCAAGTCACCCGCCCGGTCTCAGCTTAATCATTTCAACCCAAAGTTTGGTACCTGATAGAGGTACATCTTTTCCGATGTTGAACCCATCATGGCCATGATGGATCCACCATCAAGTTTTGTTTTCAAAAACATCCCTCCCACTTTGCCACATCATCTTTTGTAAAAACAAAACCTTTTTCATTGCTAGAGCAAGATTAAGCATAATAAAAACCTTTTATAAAACAAGGATTCAAAGGAAGGTAATCAAATTCAAGGAAGGTAATGCAGGAATTGTTTTAGCATTCAACTCCTATCACCTAATGCATCAAGCAAGTGAGAAAGATTTTAAAAGCATCAAGGGGGGTGGCAAATGCACCGGGGCTTGCCTTCGTTTATAGGTGATTCAGGCTCAGACCCGCAGATGTCAAAATGAAAACAGTTGCATGCCTGATGTTCCACAGGTGGTGGTGGTGAAGTCTTCTCTCCTTCTACTTCAACTTCTTCTTCATTTTCTAAATATAATCATATATATAAGAATGAATGCCCATGTAATGCTCATGAAGATGCAAAGATAGTAGAAGTTGGTTCTTCATTTTCTAAAGTCTTGAATACAATTTTCCTTCATGGTTCTCCGAGAAACTAGGGTTTCCGGAGTCAGTAAAGGAATTCAAAGTGCAGGGGGTAGGGTTTTGTGCTCTAGGAATCAAACTAGGTCCAAATCAAACCAAACTCTACCCAAGGCTTCTAAATATTATTTAGAGTTCAAATAAAAAGTTTGGGGATTTTTGGAATTATCATCTAATTTCTAAAAATCCAGAAACAATGTTTTAGGATATTATAAATGCTCCAAAATTCCCTATTTGATCTAAAAATCATGAAACTATTTTTATTAAATATTATGGAAAATTAGGAATCTAGGAAAATTGGTTGGACATTTTTACCATTATTCTACAATTTTCTATAGATTTCCCAAGTTTCACTGAAAAAGAAAAGGAAAAAGTTTGAACAGTGCTGGGCTTAATCCAGTTGCAGCGGCCCAAGCATAGGCGGAAAGCGCGCGCGCCCGCCCCCACACTTGCAGTTTTGCGAATAAGCCCTCGGCGTTCTGGATAACCCGAAGGGGGTGCTTTCACTGTTACTATGAGTCACGACCAGTTTGCAAAAAGAACCTCCACGTTCTATTCCTTTACACGTTGAGGTCCCTAACGGTGCACGCACAGGGAGCTAAGCTCCAGCGAGCTAGACTGCCGGAGGGAACCAAGACCGGTGCTCCCGATTGGCAGACACCGAATCGGTCCCCATCCGAGCATTTCCCCCAACATAATTTTAAGAATGGTGACCTAGGCTGCTCTGGCCATGGTAACAGCGCGGATAATCCAAAGATTAGCGCGTTCTCGATGATGGGTGGTGGCCTAGTTCAATCGGATAGGTCGACGAGCATCACGGGTATGTGAGATCACTCAAACAAGAGAGCAGAGGGGATGAGCTAACCTGTACCGCGCTGGCCACGGTGAGGTGTTCTTGCGGCGTTCTTCGACCGATTTAGGGGAAGTTAGAAATTGGAGCTCCTCAATGAACAATTGAGGGTGATTCTTGGTGGCTGGGTGCTTGACTACCCTACGGAGCTCATCGTGGCTTCAAATTATAGGATGCGCGAGCGGTGGTGATCAATTTGGGCAAGTTGTGCTGGCGACCGGAGACATCAAAGGTTACTAGTGCACGCAATTAGTGTCTTACGTCGTGTCGAACTCACCAGCGATGAGCGGATACTGCAAACCGAGCTACTGCGACGTGGTAAAGTGCTTTAGCACGTGGCGCACGGTGGTAATCGATTAACGACGGCGAGTTCTTATCTGATCGACGATGAGCATAGGGGAGGGTACGACGGCTAGCCAGATTGATGTCCAGCTCAACGACGGCGATGATTTTTCTACCCGAGACGTTATCCACTTACTCCGAGCACGAATCAAGACGCCGGCGACATGAATCACGGCAGGGATCGTCGGCGGTGAGATGCGCTGGCGTTCTGGTCTTGTTCAGGCACTGTACCATGGTGTCCTTCATTCAGTTGGCCTGACAAACTAGGTTTAGGGCAGATTTTCTCTAAAGTTTTCATGGCAACTTACCCAAATCTCTGCAGCAAAGTTGTAGAGCTACAAACCAGCTACATTTCGACTATAGGGACTGAACTCAGTTGAGCACTAGATCAGACATAATTTCAATCCCAAAGCTTGACCAATGGCACTGGTGGTCATTTTTCAGTCAGTAACCCGACTGACAACCCATCTTTGGGTTGGATTATCTCCAAATTCTTCATAACAACTATGCTTACCCTCTTAAGCAAAGTTGTTCCCCTTTGATGGGTCTACAAATTTGATGTGGTGACCTAGGGCAAAAACCTTAAAATTTGAAAGTTATAGTGCTCCAAAGTTGAGCCAATATCACTGAATTCCAGACTTAGACTTATAGGGTTTAAGTGGTGCTTTTTGCAAATAGACCCAAAACTTAGGGTTTAACTTGCAAATTCACATATTTGTGAACCATTAAACTTAAGGTACCTTATTGTCAGGGTTTTTGGCACTTTAGTCCAAAAGTGGACTAATTTTGCACTTAACCCCCCCCCTAGGGTTTAGGTTTAGGGTTTTCCAAGGTTCCAATTAGGGTTTTTGGTATTTCAAGGGCGTGAATGCAACTTAGGTCCATCCTTAGTAATATTTTATGATTATTTTACTTAAGCTTTAGGGTTTTCTCTATTTGGGTCTTGTTTAACCCTTCAGATCCCTGTTCAGGGTTAAGTACCCTACACTAGGGTTCTATTTGCAAAATGTCATAACGATACAACTTGTTTGAGATTTTTGCCTAGTGAGTGCATTCTAGGTGTATCAATACACATGAAATGCCAATGTTGATGATGTTATGCTCAAGTTTTAGTAACAGTAACACCCGGGGTGTTACATCCTTTCCCCCATAAAAGAATCTCGTCCTGAGATTAAAAATCCTAGGGTAAGTAGTGGAAAAGAAAATGCTTCACATTTTTATTTCCTGATTTTTGGTACAAGGCAGGGGTGGTTTGGGGGCTCACTCCTTTATTACAACAATTATATACATATCATAATTTACATGAGACTAGAAAGCCTGGGAAATTCTTCTCTAAAAAGTCTTGAGTCTCCCATGTAGCCTCATTTTCAGAATGTTGGTTCCACTGTACCTTGTAAAACTTGAGAGTTTTTCTTCGGGTAATCCTGTCCTTTTGATCCAAGACTCGAATAGGGTGTTCTGAATATGTCAAGTCTGGCTCTAGAACAACATCTGTTACTTTGATAGTTCGATCTGGAACCCGAAGACACTTCTTCAACTGAGACACGTGGAACACATTATGTACAGCAGACAAGGTTTTGGGTAGTTGAAGTCGGTATGCCACTGGTCCACATTGTTCAAGGACAAGGAAGGGACCAATGTATCGAGGTGCAAGCTTTCCTTTTACCCCGAAACGTGTTACACCCTTCATTGGGAGACCTTCAGATAGACATAATCTCCCACCAGAAAGTACAAGCAGGGTTGTCGTCGCTTGTCTACATAGCTCTTCTAGCGAGCTTGAGCTTTCTTCAAATTATGAATTATCCTTTGAACTTTTTCTTCTATCTCTTTTACCATATCAGGCCTAAAGAAATTTCTTTCACCAGGTTCAGACCAGTTTAACGGAGTGCGACACCGCTTCCCATACAAAGCTTCAAAGGGATCCATCTTGATACTTTCCTGATAGCTATTATTGTACGAGAACTCCGCTAAGGGTAAACAATCATCCCATTTCTAGGGGAACTCCAAAGCACAAGCCCGTAACATGTCTTCAAGTATTTGGTTCACCCTCTCAGTCTGCCCACTAATTCGAGGATGATAGGCCGAACTATGGAGCAACTTAGTATCCAAGGCCTTGTGATGTTCTTCCCAAAATTTGGACACGAATTGCGATCCAGGATCTGACACTATCGTCTTCGGAACACCATGCAAACTGAGAATACGGGCAATGTATAATTCTGCATAAGTGGCCACTGTATACTTTACCCTGACAGGTAGGAAGTGGGCAATCTTTGTGAGTCAATCAACGATAACCCAGATAGAATCATACCTTTTGGCAGTCCTGGGCAGTCCCACAATAAAGTCCATACTAATATCCTCCCATTTCCATGTTGGGATTGGTAATGATTGCAATGGCCCAGCAGCCTTCATGTGTATGGCCTTGACACGTTTGCAAGTGTCACACCTTGCCACATAGCGTGCAATTTCGATTTTCATTTTTGTCCACCAATAATGCTGTTTCAGATCTTGATACATCTTAGTGCTTCCGGGATGAATAGAATAGCGACTAAGATGTGCTTCATCCAAAATTTGTTGGCGGACCTCTTCATTCTTCAGCACAACTATGCGGTTGTTGAACCATACAACACCTTGGTTGTCTTCTCTGAAACAGTTGGCTTTTCCGGCCCTTATCTTCTTATGGATGTGTTTCATACCCTCATCATTCTTTTGTGTGTCGATTATCCTTTGTAAGATGACTGACTCCAGCTTCAAGTGATTTGAAGTTCCATGCTGAATCATTCCCAGGTTTAGATTCTCCATTTCCTGGCATAATGTAATGTCAGAAGTCCCCATAGTTAGACAATGGCAGGAAGCCTTGCGACTGAGTGCATCTGCCACTACATTAGCTTTGCCTGGGTGATAATGGATCTCCAGTTCATAATCTTTAATAAGCTCGAGCCATCGTCTTTGTCTCATATTGAGCTCAGACTGGGTAAAGATGTACTTCAAACTTTTGTGGTCTGTATAAATATGACAGACATTTCCTAGTAGATAATGACGCCATATCTTCAGAGCATGAACCACTGCAGCTAGCTCCAGGTCATGAGTTGGATAATGCTCCTCATGCCGGCGTAACTGCCTTGAAGAATAAGCTATTACTCGGCCTTCTTGCATTAATACACAACCGAGATCACTGCCTGATGCGTCACAATACACATCAAATGGCTTTTCAATATCTAGTTGAGCCAATACCAGAGCAGTGGTTAATAATACCTTCAATTTCTCAAAGGCTTCATTAAATTTTTGAAGACCAATTAAATTTAGTATCATTCTTCAATAAACTCGTGATTGGTTTCACAAGCTTAGAAAAATCTGGTATAAATCGGCGGTAATAGCCAGCTAGTCCCAGGAAACTTCGGACTTGATGAACAGTGGTTGGGGGTTTCCGCTCCAAAATATCCTTGACTTTGCTGGGATCTACCGCAATCCCCTTGGCAGATAACACATGTCCCAGAAATTGAATTTCTTCCAGCCAGAACGCGCACTTACTGAACTTGGCAAATAATTGATGTTCTCTTAAGCGCGTCAATACGATCCTTAAGTGTTGAGCATGCTCCTTTTCATTCTTGGAATATATTAAGATATCATCTATGAAGACCACCATGAATTTGTCCAACTCGGGCATAAATACCGAGTTCATCAGATAAGTGAAGTGGGCAGGAGCATTCGTCAGTCCGAAAGGCATTACCAAGTATTCAAATAAACCATACCACGTAGTGAATGTGGTCTTGGGTATATCCTCGGGCCTAATACGGATCTAATGATAGCCCGATCTGAGGTCAATCTTGGAGAATACCCTTGCTCCAGTTAGTTGATCAAATAGAATGTCAATCCGGGGAAGAGGATACTTATTCTTGATAGTGACCTCATTAAGGGGTTCATAATCCACGCACATCTGCAATGTTTGATCCTTCTTCTTGACGAATATGGCTGGACAACCCCATGGCGATGAGCTTGGCCGGATGAATCCTTTTTCAAGTAGATCTTGCAATTGGGTCTTAAGTTCTGCCAGCTCATTTGGAGGCATCCGGTATGATCTTCTAGAAATGGGAGCCGTACCGGGCTTCAACTCAATTACAAACTCTACATCTCTTTCAGGTGGCAATCCAGACAAATCTTCTGGAAAGACATCTGGGAACTCACATACTACCGGAATATCTTTGATCTCCGGTATAATGACTTCATTAATTCTGCCAATTGGTTTAGCTGGAATGGCTACGGGGATAGATAAAAGAATCTCTTCTTGGTTGTGACTCAACCTGATGGTTCTCTGTTCAGTGTTGAGGATTGCTTTATGTTGTGCTAAACAATTCATGCCCAAGATTACATCTATATCTTGGCCTTTCAGAACAATCATATTAGTAGGAAAGTCCCGTCCAGCCAATGTTACGGGCACTTGGAAAGCCACTTCTTTAGTAAATATTTGTCCCCCAGGTGAATGAATTTTAAACCCTTCCCTTGATTCATGGTATGAAATGGAATATTGCTCCACAAATCTCTTGCTTATGAATGTATGCGAAGCACCAGAATCAAAAAGAATAATTGCAGGGTAATTGGCCACGAGAAACATACCCATCATCACCGGTTCACCTTCCGGTGTGGTGGCCACTTGAGTGTAATAAACCCGTCCAGTTTTCCTTGTATTCTTGCCCGCGGTACTAGTTGCCGCATTTCCCTTGGAACCTCCGGAACTTTGTTGATTACTTGCTTGATTCTGCCTCGGGTATGGACAGTCCTTAATGAAATGCCCAGACTTTCCACAGTTGAAGCAGCCGGTTGATGAGCTTGGAAGAGCAGGGAAACGAGTGCCAGGGGCACCTGGATGATTTGTAGCAGTGGGGGTAGGGGTAGGACGGATAAACACTGGTTTCTTGAATGGGAAGGAGGGTGGACGAGAGGAGGAGCGACTTTGATTAAAGGGCCAGATAACTAACCGTTGCCTTTTCTCGGGGCCCTAATTGGGCCTGTTGCCTCCATTCCCCTTGGATTTTCCGGAACTTGTATATTTAGCTTCAACTGCTAGCGCTTTGCTGACAGCCCTTCCGTAGGTAAGGTTGATGCAAGTGGCCATCTTTCTTTGCATCCTATCATTTAGTCCTCGCATGAAACAATTCTTTTTCTTTATGTCTGTGTTGACTTGGTCGATTGCATACTGAGATAAGTGATTAAATTTATTGAGATACTGGGTGACAGTATCTCCGCCTTGCTTCAATTTCATGAACTCCTCTTGCGTCATGTGAAGAACTCCCTCAGGTATATAATGCTCTCTGAAGGCTAGCTTGAATTCATCCCATGTAATCTGATGATCGGCCGGCTGAACAGCCACAAAGTTTCCCCACCACATACTGGTAGGGCCTCGCAGTTGTTGGGCTGCAAATAGGGGCTTTTGAGTTTCTGAACATCGAAGAAGCCCAAATTTCTACTCAATAACGTGGATCCATTCATCCGCCTCTAGAGGGTCTTCTGCTTTGACGAACAATGGAGGGCGCGTTTCGGAGAAGTCCAGATACGATGTCTCCCGGGGGCCTTGTGGATAGCCCCGCCCGCCTTGTAGTTGGAGTTGTTGACCTGCCATCTCCTGCAGGAAGCGGGTATTATCTGCTGTAGCATTTACCAAGGCAGCGATGGCCTTGGCAAGTGTCGGAGGTACCAGAGGTGGATTCGGGGTCGCTTCCCTCCCACGGGAGTTACCAACCCCATCCTGAGCGCGAGTCCTAGAAAGCATCTGAGGCAAAGAACATTTGGAGCAATATGATATGTCATACAAACCATCCATTTCACATTACTTAAAAAGGTAATGTTATAGATTTGTACTTTACAATAGGATTACACCACCTATTACACAATAGTACTACTTCTATACTATACTATTCCTGCTTTTTGTCACTTTGGGTAGCTTCGCTGTTAGGCGTAGGAGACCATTCGTCGACCAGCTTCATAGAGGGAGGGGGCCTAAAGAGGTCCAGCTCACCACCAAAAGCTTCTCCTGCTACATGAGAAGGTCCGGCTTCCGTCCTGACAGGATCCGCAGGGACGTTCGGATGCAGTTGCGAGTACAGTACAGAAACTTCTTCATGTAGTGTGTTGCAATAGACCTGCAAGCTATCCACGGTTGAGCTAAGCTCTTCCACTCTGGCTCGAGCTCTAGCTTCCTTTGCCCAAGCTAGTGAACGAGAGTTCACAGCCCAGTCGAGTGCTAGATCCCGATCTGCTAGCTGGTCTTGCAGTTGGCAGATGTCTCTTCTCAATTCATTGATTCTTTCGCCATCTGCCAGCCATATTTCGTTCCTGCGTCGGAGTTCTGTTTGAAGCTGATTACTACCGCTACTGCTGTCATCAGGTCTCAGGGCAAGTTGGTGACGTGGTACGCCAATCGGCCCAGTCGACTTGCGTGCAGTCTTCCTTGTACGTGGCGGCATCTTTCTAAGGGGGAAATCTTATTAGCATAGTTTTTAGCATGATGCATGTGTAATTACAGGATCAACCTTAGTTGATTCAACCTTCTATACATTGCACTCTTCCTATCTGGTCTTTCACATAAACTCTTCAGAGATACTTAGGTAAGAAAGGAAGAAATTTTCTAGATAAGTTTTAGAAAATTCTTTTGAAGATGCCTCATAATATCTGCACAGATGGGCTTCGCTCCGATACCAGCTGTGACGGAACCTCCCAAGTCATTAGGCCCACCTATAGTTGTCCTTGTCCTACGGACCTCAGACAACCCTGTAGGTGTTCCTGAATCACTTGACAAGTTCAGTATCTGCTTTTCTTACCTTTCCCAAGAGCGTTTCACCCGTCACGCAGACATTACAAATCATCAGAGATACGGAAATGAGGAAGCGATTACATAAACTTACCTTTATTCAAAAGTAAGACAAGGTTAAATATTATAGACCAGGATATAATATACGAGTGCCGAGTATTATTATTACAGAACCAAGGGAGGCAAAAACCCCTCCCAATAAGTTTTACACAAAAGTTTTTATGGAGGATCCCTTCCTCCCGCAGCTTACTCTTGGTTTTCTTCTTTTGAGACCACCTTGGAACAGAAATGTCGGGGACCATAATTAGGGGTACCCTCAAGACGCCTAATTCTCAGCTGGTAACCCCCATCAGCATAAAGCTGCAGAGGCCTGATGGGTGCGATTAAGTCAGGGATCGGTCCGTACGAGCGACTCGATCACGCCTCGCCCGAGCCTAGCCTCGGGCAAGGGCAGCCGACCTCGAGGGGTTTCCGTCTTGCCCGAGGCCCCCCTTTTTAACGGCGGACACGTCTCCAGCTCGCCCGAGGCCTTGTCTTCGCTAAGAAGCAACCCTGACTAAATCGCCGCGCCGACTGACCGAGTCGCGGGAGCATTTAACGCAAAGGTAGCCTGACACCTTTATCCTGACGCGCGCCCCCCGGTAGAGCCGAAGTGACCGCCGTCACTTCGCCGCTCCACTGACCGGTCTGACAGAAGGACAGCGCCGCCTGCGCCACTCCGACTGCAGTGCCACTTGACAGAGTGAGACTGACAGGCAGTCAGGCCTTGCCAAAGGCGCCATAGGAAGCTCCGCCCGACCCAGGGCTCGGACTCGGGCTAGGCCCCGGAAGACGGCGAACTCTGCTCCGCCCGACCTAGGGCTCGGACTCGGGCTAGGCCCCGGAAGACGGCGAACTCCGCTCCGCCCGACCCAGGGCTCGGACTCGGGCTAGGCCCCGAAAGACGGCGAACTCCGCTCCGCCCGACCCAGGGCTCGGACTCGGGCTAGGCCCCGGAAGACGGCGAACTCCGCTCAGCCCAACCCAGGGCTCGGACTCGGGCTAGGCCCCGGAAGACGACGAACTCCGCTCCGCCCGACCCAGGGCTCGGACTCGGGCTAGGCCCCGGAAGACGACGAACTCCGCTTCGCCCGACCTAGGGCTCGGACTCGGGCTCAGCCCCAGAAGACGACGAACTCCGCTTCGCCCGACCCCAGGGCTCGGACTCCGCCCTGGCCTCTGCCGAACGACCTCCGCCTCGCCCGACCCAGGAGCTCGGGCTCGGCCTCGGCCATGGAAGACAGACTCGACCCCGGCTTCGGAGGAGCCTCCACGTCGCCCAACCTAGGGCACAGGCCAGCCACGTCAACAGGAAGCGCCATCATCACCCTACCCCGAGCCGACTCGGGCCGCAGAGAACAAGACCGGTGTCCCATCCGGCTAGCTCCGCCAGATAGGCAATGATGGCGCCCCGCTAGCCCCGTGACGACGGCGGCTCTCAGCTCCCTTACGGAAGCAGGGGGACGTCAGCAAGGACCCAGACGCTCCGACAGCTGTCCCTCCGCCAGGCTCCGTTGCTCCTCCGACAGCCACGACACCACACCAGCTGGGTGCCAAGATCTCTCCGGCTGCCACATTGGCATGTACTTAGGGCGCTAGCTCTCCCTCGCTAGACACGTAGCACTCTGCTACACCCCCATTGTACACCTGGATCCTCTCCTTACGCCTATAAAAGGAAGGACCAGGGCCTTCTTAGAGAAGGTTGGCCGCGCGGGGACGAGGACGGGACAGGCGCTCTCTTGGGGCCGCTCGCTTCCCTCACCCGCGTGGACGCTTGTAACCCCCTACTGCAAGCGCACCCGACCTGGGCGCGGGACGAACACGAAGGCCGCGGGATTTCCACCTCTCTCACGCCCGTCTCCGGCCACCTCGCTTCCCCCCTTCGCGCTCGCCCACGCGCTCGACCCATCTGGGCTGGGGCACGCGGCACACTCACTCGTCGGCCTGAGGGACCCCCCGGTCTCGAAACGCCGACAGTTGGCGCGCCAGGTAGGGGCCTGCTTCGTGTTGACGAGCAGTTTCCCATCAAGCTCCAGATGGGTAGTCTCCGACAACCTCTCCAACCCGGGACGGTGCTCCGTTTCGGGAGTCTTGAGTTCATGTCCCTCGACGGCAGCTACGACATGATACTCCTTCCACCGCCGCGCGACAATGACAATGGCAGCCGACAACCCGCCCGCCGGCGGCGGAATCGACGACGTCTTCCCCGCGTGGTGGAAGAACGACATTCGAGCTCGCCCTGTCCTCTCCCCCACCAACGGAGGAGGAGGCGGGGCAATCGAGGCCAAGCGGGAGGCCGCGCTTCGTCGGCTGTCGAGCGAGTCGACATCCCCAGCGTACCAACGGGGGGTGCGTCGGGCGTCGACCTCGCGTTTGAGACGAAGGCGAGCGCCGTCCCCCCGCGACACGCCAATCTCGAGCAGATGGACGACGCCAGCACGCTCGCGGAGGGCCTGCAGGACGTCGCCCTCGTACCTAAGACGACGGCGCGATCAGCCCCCGACGTGACTATGTCGCTCCTCGTCGATCAAAAGGTACTGACTGATTCCCATCCTACGTTATTTCGACTCGGCCTCAACCCGCCTAGCGACCTCGCTTTGGCGGGCGCTCTCGTTGAGGCGAGTGCAACCCCTCTGGGGTTTCGTATGCGGTCGCCTTGGGACCGATTGACGGACGTCTCGACCTACGGGCCTTCTGGGTCCAAGGAAGATGACGACCCCAGCGTCTGTTGGGATTTCTCTGGATTTGGCAACCCCAGTGCCATGCGGGACTTTATGACCGCATGTGACTACTGCCTCTCCGACTGTTCCGACGGTAGCCGCAGCCTTGACGACAAGGACTGCGGCCCAAGCCGCGAATGTTTCCACGTCGAGCTAGGGGATCCCTCCGAAGGCAACCATCTCGGCATGCCGGAGGACGGTGATCTCCCCAGGCCGGTGCCTCACGCCGACATCCCGCGGGAGCTAGCTGTGGTCCCCGTTCCGGCGGGGGGTCACGACCCACAGCTCGAGCAAGTCCACGGGGCGCAGGCCAGGCTCGACGAGGGAGTAGGAGCGCTCGAGTCGATCCGCCGGGACGTCGGGCAGGTATGGGCGGGCCAACCCCCGGCCGGAGAAATACGTCACCTGCCCCAGGGTTTCCAGCACCGTGTCGCCAACGACGTCAGGGTCAGGCCGCCCCCCGCATCCAGCGGGGCCTATCAGAACCTGGCAGCCGCAGCGATGCTCCTCCGCGCGATGCCGGAGCCATCAACCACCGAGGGTCGGCGAATCCAGGGAGAGCTCAAGAATCTCCTGGAAGGCGCTGCGGCCCGACGGGCCGAGAGCTCTGCCTCCCGAAGGCAGGGATACCCCTCGGAACCTCATGCCGCGACTTCCCGACTCATGCGGGAAGCCTCGGTCTACACCGGGCGCACGCGCAACACCGCGCCTGCGGCCCCGGGCCACCTCGGCAACGAGCACCATCGTCGTGACCGTCGGGCCCACCTCGACGAAAGGGTGCGCCGAGGCTACCACCCCAGGCGTGGGGGACGCTACGACAGCGGGGAGGATCGGAGTCCCTCGCCCGAACCACCCGGTCCACAGGCCTTCAGCCGGGCCATCCGGCGGGCACCGTTCCCGACCCGTTTCCGACCCCCGACTACTATCACAAAGTACTCGGGGGAAACGAGACCGGAACTGTGGCTCGCAGACTACCGCCTGGCCTGCCAACTGGGTGGAACGGACGACGACAACCTCATCATCCGCAACCTCCCCCTGTTCCTCTCCGATACTGCTCGTGCCTGGTTGGAGCACCTGCCTCCGGGGCAGATCTCCAACTGGGATGATTTGGTCCAAGCCTTCGCCGGCAATTTCCAGGGCACGTACGTGCGCCCCGGGAACTCCTGGGACCTCCGAAGCTGCCGGCAACAGCCAGGAGAGTCTCTTCGGGACTACATCCGGCGATTCTCGAAGCAGCGCACCGAGCTGCCCAACATCACCGACTCGGATGTCATCGGCGCGTTCCTTGCCGGCACCACCTGCCGCGACCTGGTGAGCAAGTTGGGTCGCAAGACCCCCACCAGGGCGAGCGAGCTGATGGACATCGCCACCAAGTTCGCCTCTGGCCAGGAGGCGGTCGAGGCCATCTTCCGAAAGGACAAGCAGCCCCAGGGCCGCCCGTCGGAAGAGGCTCCCGAGGCGTCTACTCCGCGCGGCGCCAAGAAGAAAGGCAAGAAGAAGTCGCAAGCGAAACGCGACACCGCCGACGCGGACCTTGTCGCCGCCTCCGAGTACAAGAACCCTCGGAAGCCCCCCGGAGGTGCCAACCTCTTCGACAAGATGCTCAAGGAGCCGTGCCCCTACCATCAGGGGCCCGTCAAGCACAACCTCGAGGAGTGCGTCATGCTTCGACGCCACTTCCACAAGGCCGGGCCACCCGCAGAGGGTGGCAGGGCCTGTGACGACGACAAGAAGGAAGATCACCAAGCAGGAGAGTTCCCCGAGGTCCGCGACTGCTTCATGATCTACGGAGGGCATGCGGCGAATGCCTCGGCTCGGCATCGCAAGCAAGAGCGCCGGGAGGTCTGCTCGGTGAAGGTGGCGGCGCCAGTCTACCTAGACTGGTCCGACAAGCCCATCACCTTTGACCAAGCTGACCACCCCGACCACGTGCCGAGCCCGGGGAAATACCCGCTCGTCGTCGACCCCATCATCTGCGACGTCAGGCTCACCAAGGTCCTGATGGATGGGGGCAACTGCCTCAACAACATCTACGCCGAGACCCTCAGGCTCCTGTGTGTCGATCTGTCCTCCGTCCGAGCAAGCGCTGCGCCCTTCCACGGGATCATTCCTGGGAAGCGCGTCCAGCCCCTCGGACGGCTCGACCTTCCCGTCTGCTTCGGAATGCCCTCCAACTTCCGAAGGGAGATTTTGACGTTCGAGGTGGTCGGGTTCCGAGGAACCTACCACGCGGTGCTGGGGAGGCCATGCTACGCGAAGTTCATGGCCGTCCCCAACTACACCTACCTGAAGCTCAAGATGCCGGGCCCCAACGGGGTCATCACCGTCGGCCCCACGTACAAACACGCGTTCGAATGCGACGTGGAGTGCGTGGAGTACGCCGAGGCCCTCGCCGAGTCTGAGGCCCTCATCGCCGACCTGGAGAACCTCTCCAAAGAGGTGCCAGACGTGAAGCGACATGCCGGCAACTTCGAGCCAGCGGAGACGGTTAAGGCCGTCCCTCTCGACCCCAGTGGCGACACCTCCAAGCAGATCTGGATCGGTTCCGGGCTCGACCCCAAATAGGAAGCAGTGCTCGTCGACTTTCTCCGCGCAAACGCCGATGTCTTTGCGTGGAGTCCCTCGGACATGCCTGGCATACCGAGGGATGTCGCCGAGCGCTCGCCGGATATTCGGGCAGGAGCCCGACCCGTCAAATGGCCTCTGCGCGGATGACACCCGGGGGCTGCGCCCCCCCCGGGAAAGGCCGCCTGTCATCGCCGACGTTCTGGAGCCCGGAACGTACGAGCTGGCCGGCGGTCAAGGCGAGGTATACGGCGACACTTGGAACATCCAACAGCTATGTCGCTTCTACCCTTAAGATGTTTTCAAGTTGTTCGTATACCTCGCTCATACACGAGTATCAGTCGTCAAGGAAGGGTCGGCCTCGCCTCGGCAGAGCCCGACCCTCCCTCGGGGGCTAAAAAGGGGGAACCCCTCCGCGTCGAGATTGGGTGTACTTTTCCGCATCAAAAATTTTCGATCCAAAAGGGGCTTTTGCGTTCTCCCGGCTATGTCAGAAGCAGGGTCCCGAGGAGCGAACGTGGGTACATGTAAGTGGCGAGGCCGACTGAGCCGAGGAACTCCTATGCCTCCGGGTTAGGGACACCTCACTCATCACCTGCCACGAAAAATGACCCAACTCGGGAAGTCACCCTATTATTGACGAGCTAGGCCGGACGCGCAAATTGAAAGAAAGGAGAGTACGACTTCATGCAAGAAAAACAAAGTGTTCAGGCCTCGGCGGCCGCGGTAAGGCGCACATCCAACAGAAACTGTTCCAACAAGAGTCAGGCGCCGCCTTGGGAAGGAGCCGCGCCCTCAGTTCTGCCCCCGCCGTCGGTAAGGTCCACCTCGGCTTCCGGCGACGGCGCAGGAGGAAGGATCTCCACCTCAAAGGTGGTTGCCAGCGCCACGCTCGGACCCGCGGCGACCGCGTCGAGCCGCTGAACTTCTGCCAGGGCAGCTTCGTCTTTGTCAGGAAGACAATACCCCTCACTGACCCGTTCCAGGTCCACAACGTAATGGGAAGCGAGCACGGCGAAGGCCCGCCTGACGCCGTGGTGTAGCGCCTCGCGGACTTTGCCGCGCGCGTAATCACCCAAGGCTTGAAGGCGGCTTTGAGGGGAGCTTCCTGAAGGGACGTCGCCGGGGCCAAGGATCCGATAAACGTCCGAGACGGCCTCAGACATGGCCGCGAGGTCGGCCTCCCTCTGCTCGGCGGCTCCGGCAAGCGCCTCGGCGAGCGCCTTGGCGGACTCGTCAAGGGCAAACTCGAGCTCTGTGAACAACCAGAAGAAAGACCTCAAGCACAAGCAGAAGAAACAGACAAGAACAAGAACCAGGGACGGCCAAGGCGTACCTCCGGCTCGGGCACGCTGCTCCGAGGCCGCGACTTGGGCTGCGGCTAGGTCGGCCGCGAGGGTCTCAGCCCGGCTTTCGGCCTCGGCAGCCCGGCCCCGAGATTGGTCCCGCTCCTCGACGACCTGGACGAACTCCGACCGCTGCCGTTGCGCCTCCGCGCGCGCTGCTGCCGCCTCGGCTCTCAGGTCAGCGCAGAGCAACTGGAGGTCCGCTATCTTGGCATCCTGCTGAGAAAGGCGCGCGGTAGCCCCGGCGAGCGAGGTCCTCAGGGATCGCAGCGAGCCCCAGACATCGACCTCGCGGCGGATGAACGACGACTTGGTGGCGCTCCGATCCGTCAGATCCTGGGGGAGGGAAACAGGGCGTCACGACGAACGCCTCGCTCACAGAAAGGAAAAGGTATGCCTGAAACCGTTACCTGGAGGATTTTGGGGACGTCCCTGCAGAGAACCTCCAGCGACGACTGGAGCAACCCCACCGTTGCTTCAGCACGCTCGCGGAGCTCATCCCAGGACTGGTCCTCCTGTTCATCGTCGAGAACGAAGACAGGGTCCGAGGCCTCGCGGGTCCGGAATCGGAGCAACTGGCGCTGGGCCTCGGGGCTCCACCGCACAGCGACGAGGCTGCCGCCCGGCTGGACGGATTGCGCGTCCACGCCCACCTCTTCCGAGGCACTGGGTGCCAACGCATCAGCCATCCCGACGCTGGCAGCAACCGGTCGCTCTCCGACTGGGACGGCGGCGACTTCGGTGGCGGCAGGCGCCAGCATGGCCGGCACGACAGGCGGGCTCGGGACCACGTCGGCGCCAGCCGCCTCCCCTATCACGATGGCCGCCTCGGCAGAAGAGCCCGCCTCGGGAACCTGCTCCCCAGAGACAGGCGGCGCCCGAGCCATCTGCGGTGAAACGCCCTGCGAAAGGGCCGGCTGAACGACAAGGCCCGGGGCGGCGCTGGCTGCACAGACCGACGTCGTCTTAAGGGCCTTCCGGGGTGCCAGGTCGGTCTGGCCATGGCTCCGCTTGCTGAATAAAAAAAAGAGAAAGGGAAAATCACGGCCGAGATCTATGAATGGGAAGCCAAGACGAAGACATTCCAAGGTACTTACCCACTTCGGGCCATGATCCACCGCGCCTGGGGGGAGGTCTCTTGGATCCCGGCTCCCGGAACAGCCACTGAGGTCCGCTTCGCCGGCAACTTCGGCGCCACCCTTGCTTCGGACGCCTGGGGAGCAGATGGCCCGAGCACGGTCGCGATGACTTGAGGGTCACCCCCATGCGCTGCCGGTACAAGCGGCGGCTCCTGGGGAGCAGACGCCCGGACCTGGCCCTCCGGAGCCACCTCAGCTCCTCCAGCCGAGGGGTCAGGTGATCTCTCGGATCGCCCCCGTGCCTCGGGCCGGGACCCCGACGCCCCAACTCCGGGGACTGACGGTGTCGGCCCGCTCGGGGGCTGACTCGACGGCTCCTGGCCACACCCCAAGCCGGGGCTGAGGCCGAGACGGGCGGCCATGTCGTCCTCCTCCTCATCATCGTCGTCATCATCGTCGTCAGGTGTCTCCGGCGACGGCTCCCTTGGGAGTCATTCCCTCTCCTGCTGGCGACGACGCTTCTCCAAAGCGTCCCGAGCCCGCCTCCGCTCGCGGGCCCGGGCCTTCTCCGCGTCCTTCTTCTTCTTCTTCTCCTCCGCGGCGACCCGCCGCGCTGCTCGGTCCACCGCGTCCTCCGGGACCCATGGCAGGGAGGGCTTGTGCCACCCCACCTCCTAAAGAAGGGGGGAAAGAAACCCGATCGTAAGAACCCGGAGCAACCCGATGTATGAAGAAGGAAGGAGCGAACACTCACCAGAGTTACGCACCCTTGGTCGGGGCGCATCCGAAGCTGGGAGAAGGCGTGGGAGTCCGGCTTCCCCATCGCGGCCGACACCCGCCATTGGAGGGCGTCGAAGGGAAGAGGATCAGGGGACATTCGTGACCCCTCCCAGTCAGCCTCCGGGGTCATCTCCCAAAGCGGCAGCCGCCGCTCCGCCAAGGGAAGCGCCCTCCGACGGTGGATGGCGGCAACCACTCCCGCAGCGGTGAGTCCCCCCTCCCGCAACGCCTTCAGGGCCTGGAGAAGGGGTTCGAGGTTCTTCTGTCTCTCGTGCGGGGTCCCATGACGCCAGGCGTCGGTGGCGGCGGTGACTACCCGCTGGGAGAACGGCGGGAGCAACTCACCGTCATTCTGGAGGTAGAACCACCGGCGCTGCCACCCCTTGTTCGAGGACGCGAGGACGGCAGGGATGTACTGCGACGCCCGCGACTGCCTCAACAAGAGGGTGCAGCCGCCGGCCCGCACCGCTGCATGGACCTTCCTCTCCCCCGTCGGCAAGGCAAAAAGCTCGGCGAAGAAGAGATGAGTCCACAAATCCCAATGGGGGGCGATCCCCAAATACCCTTCGCACACCGCTACGAAGATAGCGGCCTGCGAGATGGAGTTGGGGGTGAGGTTATGCAACTCCACCCCATAGTGGAACAGGATTGCCCGCATAAAGCGGCCCGTCGGCACGCCGAATCCCCGCTCGTGGAAGGAGACGAAGCTCACGACGTACCCCGGCGGTGGGGACGGAGCGACTCCGCCCATGGGAGGAATCCATTCTGGCCGCTGCTCATCGGTGAGAGGGCGAAGCAAACCCTCGCCGACCAGCTCCTCCAAATCGCTCGCCGTCACCGTGGAAAAGGGCCACGGGTCGTGCGGGGAGATTATGGTCACCCGATCAGCCATCACCAAAACGGAAGGGGTGGCGGCGCAAGGGGCAGGAAGGGCGTTTTCCTCTTCTCTGGCTAAAGTTTCTCGGGTTGCGAAGCCTAAAGGAAGAGGCAGGAAGCGGAGCAAAGAACCGTCACCGGACCCTCTCCGGGGTATATAAAGACCAAGGCGAAGACGGTTCCAACGTTCTGCCCGGACCGGACGCGGGATTCAAAAACGCGAAGCGAAACGGCCGTTCCTCGAACGGCTCGCGCACGCGCAACGGCAGCCCCGCCGACTACTCGCCCCGTCACGTTAACTCCGCGGCTGGACAGGCGGCGCTTCTGGCAGGAGCAACGGGCGACACTTCACCTTCGCCGTAATAACCGCGCCAGAAAAGGTACGCCACGTCGTTCGGTTTCGAATCCTTTTCCTTTTTTCCTCTTTCTCTATCTCTTGCGACAGGGACCGGGAAAGGGGGATACCTCGAAAGGGGTCCTTCCCCGTGAAGGAACCAGGCTCCGAGCCTCCTTACTGATCAGGGGTTCGAAGGCTGGCCCCCCCGAAGGGTTCAACAGCCGCCTCAGATCGCGTGGGCCCTACACCCACTACTGGTCAGAGGTTCGAAGGCCGACCCCCCGAAGGGTTCCACGGCCGCCTCAGGCTACTCGGGCTCCGCGCCCATTACTGATCAGGGGTTCGAAGGCTGGCCCCCGAAGGGTTCACAGTCGCCTCAGACACCGAGCGAGGGATGACCAGGGGTACGTTCGATACATAACCAAGGCTCGGGCTGCGCTCCCGAGGTACCCTAGGACATTTCCGAGACCAGCGGGAGCGATCTTGTAACGGAATCCCATCGGAGGGAGGCATCGAGCCCTCGGACCCCGTCGCCAGGGGACCGAGTCCGGCAGATCACCCGCAGGTACTTTTGGGCGTGCCTCTGGGCCCCTAGCCGACCCCCAACGAACGGGGCACAGACGTCCACTCGGATTACCCGCTTGCAGCTCACCGGAGACACCATGTTCGGTGCCCATTGAGGGTAACATGGCGCTCTCCCCCCTCCTCCTTGCGGAAAGGCGGCGTAGGGGCGTATGTAAAAAAGCCGAGTCTGTCCCTGATCGCCCTCTCGCCCTGTGCGGAGGCTCGGGGGCTGCTCTCGCAAACCCGGCTCCGGCCGAACCGTTGACAGTGTCAACATACCAGCCTGAGAACTTGGGCCCCGACCGTGCACCCGGGCTACGGCCAGTTCGCATGAGGGAACCACCAGACCAGCCGAAGCATTACGCAGGGCATTAAGACCTCGAAGGAGTGAAACCACTCCTCCGAGGCCTCGGGGGCTACACCCGGCGGGTGCGCTCGCGCGCACCCACCGGAAAAAAATGCAACCGAGAAAGGCTGGTCCCCTTGCAAAAAAGTGCGACGAAAGCCTCCAAGCGAGTGCTAACACTCCCTTCGAGGCTCGGGGGCTACTGTCGGGGACCATAATTAGGGGTACCCTCAAGACGCCTAATTCTCAGCTGGTAACCCCCATCAGCATAAAGCTGCAGAGGCTTGATGGGTGCGATTAAGTCAGGGATCGGTCCGTACGAGCGACTCGATCACGCCTCGCCCGAGCCTAGCCTCGGGCAAGGGCAGCCGACCTCGAGGGGTTTCCGTCTTGCCCGAGGCCCCCCTTTTTAACGGCGGACACGTCTCCGGCTCGCCCGAGGCCTTGTCTTCGCTAAGAAGCAACCCTGACTAAATCGCCGCGCCGACTGACCGAGTCGCGGGAGCATTTAACACAAAGGTAGCCTGACACCTTTATCCTGACGCGCGCCCCCCGGCAGAGCCGAAGTGACCGCCGTCACATCGCCGCTCCACTGACCGGTCTGACAGAAGGATAGCGCCGCCTGCGCCACTCCGACTGCAGTGCCACTTGACAGAGTGAGACTAACAGGCAGTCAGGCCTTGCCAAAGGCGCCATAGGAAGCTCCGCCCGACCCAGGGCTCGGACTCGAGCTAGGCCCCGGAAGACGGCGAACTCCGCTCCGCCCGACCCAGGGCTCGGACTCGGGCTAGGCCCCGGAAGACGGCGAACTCCGCTCCGCCCGACCCAGGGCTCGGACTCGGGCTAGGCCCCGGAAGACGGCGAACTCCGCTCCGCCCGACCCAGGGCTCGGACTCGGGCTAGTCCCCGGAAGACGACGAACTCCGCTTCGCCTGACCCAGGGCTCGAACTCGGGCTAGGCCCCGGAAGACGACGAACTCCGCTCCGCCCAACCCAGGGCTCGGACTCGGGCTAGGCCCCGGAAGACGACGAACTCCGCTTCGCCCGACCCAGGGCTCGGACTCGGGCTCAGCCCCAGAAGACGACGAACTCCGCTTCGCCCGACCCCAGGGCTCAGACTCCGCCCTGGCCTCTGCCGAACGACCTCCGCCTCGCCCGACCCAGGAGCTCGGGCTCGGCCTCGGCCATGGAAGACAGACTCGACCCCGGCTTCGGAGGAGCCTCCACGTCGCCCAACCTAGGGCACAGGCCAGCCACGTCAACAGGAAGCGCCATCATCACCCTACCCCGAGCCGACTCGGGCCACAGAGAACAAGACCGGTGTCCCATCCGGATAGCTCCGCCAGATAGGCAATGATGGCGCCCCGCTAGCCCCGTGACGACGGCGGCTCTCAGCTCCCTTACGGAAGCAGGGGGACGTCAGCAAGGACCCAGACGCTCCGACAGATGTCCCTCCACCAGGCTCCGTTGCTCCTCCGACAGCCACGACACCACACCAGCTGGGTGCCAAGATCTCTCCGGCTGCCACATTGGCATGTACTTAGGGCGCTAGCTCTCCCTCGCTAGACACGTAGCACTCTGCTACACCCCCATTGTACACCTGGATCCTCTCCTTACGCCTATAAAAGGAAGGACCAGGGCCTTCTTAGAGAAGGTTGGCCGCGCAGGGACGAGGACGGGACAGGCGCTCTCTTGGGGCCGCTCGCTTCCCTCACCCGCGTGGACGCTTGTAACCCCCTACTGCAAGCGCACCCGACCTGGGCGCGGGACGAACACGAAGGCCGCGGGATTTCCACCTCTCTCACGCCCGTCTCCGGCCACCTCGCTTCCCCCCTTCGCGCTCGCCCACGCGCTCGACCCATCTGGGCTGGGGCACGCGGCACACTCACTCGTCGTCCTGAGGGACCCCTCGGTCTCGAAACACCGACAAGAAACAACAAAAGTTTGTCGCTTCTCCACCTAAAAACAATAGGTAATAAAACCCTGAGTATGGGATTACTCAGTAAGACTTACCCGACTAAAGAAAAGACTCTCAAGGATATGCTGGTTATAAGGGAGTCAAGGTAAGGTTTCTCAATAAGTAAAGACATTGTTTGCATAGATGCTTACTAAAAGTGGATCCTTAAAAATCCAGTTTTTTTTGGCAAGTTAAGTGAAATTACCTGCACTAGAGTTCTTTCTACCCTAGTTCAATCAATTGACCTACACTAGCCAATTTCTTAACCACCCTTACTCTTTACTGGAGTTCTATGTATAGGGCAGTGACCAAGTCTTCATAACCGCGAAGGTACGGCGATCCAAATCGATTATACTCAGCTGAGGATCTCCAATCACACAACATATGTAGCACTTAACCCTTGCATATGTCAACTCGCCACCGGGGTTCTTAAGACCAGATCAGGCTCACGCCAACCGAGAGCATAGATACACCACCGTCCAGCCTCTTGCCACGGAGGGTACACGCTACTCTCGCCATCTCTCCACTCCCATTGCGTGGTATCTTATTCTGGCCTTAGTCTGCCCGAGGCAAAGCTTACCCATGATGAGGCATGTGACCAGTTAAAGGGTCCTCGGTCAGCAAGCCTACATCGACACGGTCCTTAATCGACTCAGACGGAGACACTACACCGAGACTCTCTTTTCTCGTGCAAGTCATCCGCCTGGTCTCAGCTTAATCATTTCAACCCAAAGTTTGGTACCTGACAGAGGTACATCTTTTCCGATGTTGAACCCATCATGGCCATGATGGATCCACCATCAAGTTTTGTTTTCAAAAACATCCCTCCCACTTTGCCACATCATCTTTTGTAAAAACAAAACCTTTTTCATTGCTAGAGCAAGATTAAGCATAATAAAAACCTTTTATAAAACAGGGATTCAAAGGAAGGTAATCAAATTCAAGGAAGGTAATGCAGGAATTGTTTTAGCATTCAACTCCTATCAACTAATGCATCAAGCAAGTGAGAAAGATTTTAAAAGCATCAAGGGGGTGGCAAATGCACCGGGGCTTGCCTTTGTTTATAGGTGATTCAGGCTCAGACCCGCAGATGTCAAAATAAAAACAGCTGCCTGCCTGATGTTCCGCAGGTGGTGGTGGTGAAGTCTTCTCTCCTTCTACTTCAACTTCTTCTTTGTTTTCTAAATATAATCATATATATAAGAATGAATGTCCATGTAATGCTCATGAAGATGTAAAGATAGTAGAAGTTGGCTATCTAAAGTCTTGAATACAATTTTCCTTCATGGTTCTCCGAGAAACTAGGGTTTTCGGAGTCAGTAAAGGAATTCAAAGGGCAGGGGGTAGGGTTTTGGGCTCTAGGAATCAAACAAGGTCCAAATCAAACCAAACTCTACCTAAGGCTTCTAACTATTATTTAGAGTTCAAATAAAAAGTTTGGGGATTTTTGGAATTATCATCTAATTTCTAAAAATCCAGAAATAATGTTTTAGGATATTATAAATGCTCCAAAATTCCCTATTTGATCTAAAAATCATGAAACTATTTTTATTAGATACTATGGAAAATTAGGAATCTAGGAAAATTAGTTGGACATTTTTACCATTATTCTACATTTTTCTACAGATTTCCCAAGTTTCACTGAAAAAGAAAAGGAAAAAGTTTGAACAGTGTTGGCCTTAATCCAGTTGCAGCAGCCCAAGCCCAGGCAGAAAGCGTGCGCACCCGCGCCCACGCTGGCAGTTTTGCGAATAAGCCCCCGGCGTTCTAGATAACCCGAAGGGGGTGCTTTCACTGTTACTATGAGTCACGGCTAGTTTGCAAAAAGAACCTCCACGTTCTATTCCTTTACACGTTGAGGTCCCCGACGGTGCACCACACACGGAGCCGAGCTCCGGCGAGCTAGACTGGCCGAAGGGAGCCAAGACCGGTGCTCCCAAGTGGCAGACACCGAATCGGTCCCCATCCGAGCATTTCCCCCAACCTAATTTTAAGAATGGTGACCTAGGCTGCTCTGGCCACGGTAACAGCGCAGATAATCCAAAGATCAGCGCGTTCCCGACGATGGGTGGCGGTCTAGTTCAATCGGATAGGTCGACGAGCATCACGGGTATGTGAGATCACTCAAACAAGAGAGCAGAGGGATGAGCTAACCTGTACCGCGCTGGCCACAGCGAGGTGTTCTTGCGGCGTTCTTCGACCGATTTGGGGGAAGTTAGAAATTGGAGCTCCTCAGTGAACAAATGAGGGTGATTCTTGGTGGCTGGGTGCTTGACTACCCTACGGAGCTCACCGTGGCTTCAATTTATAGGATGCGCGAGCGGTGGTGATCAATTTGGGCAAGTTGTGCTGGCGGCCGGAGACAGCAGAGGTTACTGGCGCACGCGATTAGTGTCTTACGTCGTGTCGAACTCACCGGCGATGAGCGGATACCGCAAACCGAGCTACTGCAACGTGGTAAAGTGCTTTATCACATGGCGCACGGTGGTAATCGATTAACGGCGGCGAGTTCTTATCTAATCGACGATGAGCATAGGGGAGGGTACGGCGGCTAGCCGGATTGATGTCCAGCTCAACGATGGCGATGATTTTTCTACCCGAGACATTATCCACTTACCCAGAGCACGAATCAAGACGCCGGCGACACGAATCGTGGTGGGGATCATCGGCGGTGAGATGTGCAGGCGTTCTGATCTTGTTCAGGCACTGTACCATGGCGTCCTTCATTCAGTTGGCCTGACAGACTAGGTTTAGGGCAGATTTTCTCTAAAGTTTTCATGGCAAGTTACCCAAATCTCTGCAGCAAAGTTGTAGAGCTACAAACCAGCTACATTTCTACTATAGGGACTGAACTCAGTTGAGCACTAGATCAGACATAATTTCAATCCCAAAGCTTGACCAATGGCACTGGTAGTCATTTTTCAGTCAGTAACCCGACTGACAGCCCATCTTTGGGTTGGATTATCTCCAAATTCTTCATAACAACTATGCTTACCCTCTTAAGCAAAGTTGTTCCCCTTTGATGGGTCTACAAATTTGATGTGGTGACCCAGGGCAAAAACCTTAAAATTTGAAAGTTATAGTGCTCCAAAGTTGAGCCAATATCACTGAATTCCAGACTTAGACTTATAGGGTTTAAGTGGTGCTTTTTGCACATAGACCCAAAACTTAGGGTTTAACATGCAAATTCACATATTTGTGAACCATTAGACTTAAGATACCTTATTGTCATGGTTTTTGGCACTTTAGTTCAAAAGTGGACGAATTTTGCACTTAGCCCCCCTAGGGTTTAGGTTTAGGGTTTTCCAGGGTTCCAATTAGGGTTTTTGGTATTTCAAGGGTGTGAATGCAACTTAGATCCATCCTTAGTAATATTTTATGATTATTTTACTTAAGCTTTAGGGTTTTCTCTATTTGGGTCTTGTTTAACCCTTCAGATCCCTATTCAAGGTTAAGTACCCTACACCAGGGTTCTATTTGCAAAATGTCATAACAATACAACTTGTTTGAGATTTTTGCCTACTGAATGCATTCTAGGTGTATCAATACACATGAAATGCTAATGCTAATGATGTTATGCTCAAGTTTTAGTAACAGTAACACCAGGGGTGTTACGGGGTTCATTTCCTTACATTGGGGATTTTTTTGCATCAAAGGTGTGCATGTCATATTATGAATTTGATTGTTAAATCTGGTTTAAAAAGGCTTCAACCTTGAAAGTCGCCTAGAGGGGGGTGAATAGGCGGAATCTGAAAATTATAAACTTAAGCACACACTACAAGTCGGTGTTAGCGTTAGAAATAAAATCGAGTCTGAAAGAGAGGGTGAAAACAAATCAAAAGCAAATGAAGCGGATGACACAGTGATTTGTTTTACCGAGGTTCGGTTCTTGCAAACCTACTCCCCGTTGAGGTGGTCACAAAGACCGGGTCTCTTTCAACCCTTTCCCTCTCTCAAATGGTCACCTAGATCGAGTGAGCTTTTCTCCTTAATCAACGGGTCACTTAGACCTCTTACAAGGACCACCACAACTTGGTGTCTCTTGCTTGATTACAAGTTGCTTGAGAACAAGAATGGAGGAAGAAGAAAAGCGATCCAAGCGACAAGAACTCAAATGAACACAAATGTCTCTCTCTCACAAGCCACTAAGTCTTTGGAATGAGATTGGGACTTGGAGAGGATTTGATCTTTTGTTTTGTGTCTTGGAGTGAAGTCTAGAGCTCTTGTATTGAATGCAATGGCTGAAAACTTGGATCCTTGAAGTGTGGTGGTTGGGGGGTATTTATAGCCCCACCCACAAAAATGGCCATTGGGGAGGCTATCTGTCGATGGGCGCACCGAACGGTCCGGTGCTCCACCAGACACTGTCCGGTGCGCCAGCCACGTCACCCAACCGTTGGAGCTCTGACAATCTGGGCCACCAGACAGTCCGGTGGTGCACCAGACAGTTTAGTGGTGCACCGGACAGTCACTGTTCACTGTCCGGTGAGCCTTCTGGCGCCTGCTCTGACTCTGCACGCGTAGACGCGCACTGTTTACTGTTCACTGTTGCTTTTGCAGACGACCGTTGGTGCAGTAGCCGTTGCTCCGCTGGGCACACCGGACAGTTCGATGCCACACTGGACAGTCCAGTGAATTATAGCGGAGTGGCTTTTCCAGAAACCCGAAGGTAGCGAGTTGGAGTTGATCCACCCTGGTGCACCGGACACTGTCCGGTGGCACACCGGACAGTCCGGTGCGCCAGACCAGGGCAACCTTCGGTTGGTTTTGCTCCTTTCTTTTTGAACCCTATCTTGGACTTTTTATTGGTTTGTGTTGAACCTTTGGCCACAAACTCCCCCTTAATGAATAAGATTTAAAGAAGCATTTTCAAGATTTGAAATTTTCTCCCCCTGTTTCAAATGCTTTTCCTTTGACTAAACAAAACTCCCCCTTAATGAAATTCTCCTCATAGTGTTCAAGAGGATTTTACCAATTGAGATATAATTTCATAGAGGAATGATAATTTCAAAGATATCAACTGAAAAAACATTTAAAAACATAAACTTGTTTCGAACAATTTTGAAATTGGCGTGGTGGTGCGGTCCTTTTGCTTTGGGCTAATACTTTCTCCCCCTTTGGCATTAATCGCCAAAAACAGATACCTTGAGTGAAATATGAGCCCTTAGTAACTTATCTCCCCTTTTGGCAAACAATATATGAGTGAAAGATTATACCAATGTGGAGAGATGGCAGAATACCAGCAAAGAGTAGATAATTCCGATGGAGTTGAGTGGAAGCGTCGTCTTTGCCGAATACTCCATTTCCCTTTCAATTCTATGACTAAGCATGAGAATACACTTGAAACACATTAGTCATAGACATAAAAGAGATATGATCAAAGCTATATAAATGAGCTAAGTGTGCAAAGTATCAATCAAAGTTCCGAGAATCAAGAATGTTTAGCTCATTCCTAAGTTTGGTAAAGGTTTTCTCATCTAGTGGTTTGGTAAAGATATCGGCTAGTTGCTCTTTGGTGTTAATATAGGCTATCTCGATATCCCCCCTTTGTTGGTGATCTCTCAAAAAGTGATACCGAATGGCTATGTGCTTAGTGCGGCTGTGTTCAACGGGATTATCCGCCATGCGGATTGCACTCTCATTATCACATAGGAGAGGGACTTTGCTAAATTTGTAGCCATAGTCCCTAAGGGTTTGCCTCATCCAAAGCAATTGCGCGCAACAATGGCCTGTGGCAATATACTCGACTTCGACGATAGAAAGAGCGACTGAGTTTTGTTTCTTAGAAGCCCACAACACCAGGGATCTCCCCAGAAACTGACAAGTCCCTGATGTGCTCTTCCTATCAATTTTACACCCTGCCCAATCAGCATCTGAATATCCTAATAAATCAAAAGAGGATCCCTTGGGGTACCAAAGACCAAACTTAGGAGTATAAACTAAATATCTCAAGATTCTTTTCACGGCCCTAAGGTGAACTTCCTTAGGATCGGCTTGGAACCTTGCACACATGCATACGGAAAGCATAATATCCGGTCGAGATACACATAAGTAGAGTAAAGATCCTATCATCGACCGGTATACCTTTTGATCTACGGATTTACCTCCCGTGTCGAGGTCGAGATGCCCATTGGTTCCCATGGGTGTCTTGATGGGTTTGGCATCCTTCATTCCAAACTTGGTGAGTATGTCTTGAACGTACTTAGTTTGGCTGATGAAGGTGCCTTCTTGGAGTTGCTTGACTTGAAATCCTAGAAAATACTTCAACTCCCCCATCATAGACATCTCGAATTTTTGGACCATGATCCTACTAAACTCTTCACAAGTAGATTTGTTAGTAGACCCAAATATGATATCATCAACATAAATTTGGCATACAAACAAATCATTTGCAATAGTTTTAGTAAAGAGAGTAGGGTCGGCTTTTCTGACTTTGAAACCATTAGTGATAAGAAAATCTCTTAGGCATTCATACCATGCTCTTGGGGCTTGTTTGAGCCCATAAAGCGCCTTTGAGAGTTTGTAAACATGGTTAGGGTACTCACTATCTTCAAAACCGGGAGGTTGCTCAACATAGACCTCTTCCTTGATTGGTCCATTGAGGAAGGCACTCTTCACGTCCATTTGATATAGCTTAAAGCCATGGTAAGTAGCATAGGCAAGTAATATACGAATTGACTCAAGCCTAGCTACGGGTAGGTTTCACCAAAATCCAAACCTTCGACTTGTGAATAACCCTTGGCCACAAGTCGTGCTTTGTTCCTTGTCACCACACCATGCTCATCTTGCTTGTTGCAGAATACCCACTTGGTACCTACAACACTTTGGTTAGGACGTGGAACTAAATGCCATACCTCATTCCTCGTGAAGTTGTTGAGCTCCTCTTGCATCGCCAGCACCCAATCCGAATCTTTAAGTGCATCCTCTACCCTGTGTGGCTCAATAGAGGAAACAAAAGAGTAATGTTCACAAAAATAAGCGACTCGAGGTCGAGTGGTTACCCCCTTATGAATATCACCGAGGATGGTGTTCACGGGGTGATCTCTTTGAATCACCTGGTGGACTCTTGGGTGTGGCGGTCTTTGATCCTGTTCATCTTCCTTGTCTTGATCATTGTCATCTCCCTCTTGATCATTGCTCTCCTCTTGAGGTGGCTCATCTTCTTGATCTTCTTCTTCATCATCTTGAGCATGTTCCTCATCTTGAGTTGGTGGAGATGCTTGTATCGAAGATGATGGTTGATCTTGTACTTGTGGAGGCTCTTCGGATTCCTTAGGACACACATCCCCAATGGATATGTTCCTTAGCGAGACGCATGGAGCCTCTTCATCATCTAGCTCATTAAGATCAACTTGCTCTACTTGGGAGCCGTTAGTCTCATCAAACACAATGTCACAAGAAACTTCAACTAGTCCAGTGGACTTGTTAAAGACTCTATATGCCTGGTGAGGAGTTCATATGATGTCTTCTTGAGGATTCGGTGAAGGTATAACCGGTTGATGGAGTAGCAGGCGGTGTTAATCGCTTCAGCCCAAAACCGATCCGGTGTCTTGTACTCATCAAGCATGGTCCTCGCCATGTCAAGTAGAGTTCTATTCTTCCTCTTCACTACACCATTTTGTTGTGGCGTGTAGGGAGAAGAGAACTCATGCTTGATGCCCTCCTCCTCAAGGAAGCCTTCAATTTGAGAGTTCTTGAACTCCGTCCCATTGTCGCTTCTTATTTTCTTGATCCTCAATCCGAACTCATTTTGAGCCCATCTCAAGAATCCCTTTAAGGTCTCTTGGGTTTGAGATTTATCCTGCAAAAAGAACACCCAAGTGAAGCGAGAATAGTCATCCACAATTACAAGACAATACTTACTCCCGCCGATGCTTATATAAGCTATCGGGCCGAATAAATCCATGTGGAGTAGCTCAAGCGGCCTGTCAGTCGTCATGATGTTCTTGTGTGGATGGTGGGTACCAACTTGCTTTCCTGCTTGATATGCGCTACAAATCCTGTCTTTCTCAAAATGAACATTGGTTAGTCCTAAAATGTGCTCTCCCTTTAGAAGCTTGTGAAGATTCTTCATCCCAACATGGGCTAGTCGGCGATGCCAGAGCCAACCCATATTAGTCTTAGCAATTAGGCAAGTGTCGAGTTTAGCTCTATTGAAATCAACTAAGTATAGCTGACCCTCTAACACTCCATCAAATGCTACTGAATCATCACGTCTTCTAAAGACAGTAACACATACATCAGTAAATAGACAGTTGTAACCCATTTTGCATAATTGAGAAACTAAATCAAATTGTAATCTAATGAATCTACGAAAAAACATTGGAAATAGAATGGTCAGGTGATATAGCAATTTTACCAAGTCCTTTGACCAAACCTTGATTTCATCCCCGAATGTTATAGCTCTTTGGGGATCTTGGTTTTTCTCATAGGAGGAGAACATCCTTTTCTCCCCAGTCATGTGGTTTGTGCACCCGCAATCAATGATCCAACTTGAGCCCCCGGATGCATAAACCTACAAAACAAGTTTAGGCCTTGTTCTTAGGTACCCAAACGGTCTTGGGTCCTTTGACATTAGAAACAAGCACCTTGGGTACCCAAACACAAGTCTTGGAGCCCTTGTGTTTGCCCCCAACATATTTGGCAACTACTTTGCGTGATTTGTTAGTTAAAACATATGATGCATCAAAAGTCTTAAATGAAACATTGGGTTCATTTGATGCAATAGGAGATTTCTTTTTAGGTAATTTAACATGAGTGGATTGCCTAGAACTAGATGCATCGCTCTTATACATAAAAGCATGATGAGAGCCAGAGTGAGACTTCCTAGAATGAATTCTCCTAATTTTGTGTTCGTGATAACCAGTAGGATATAAAATGTAACCCTCGTTATCCTGAACCATGGGAGCTTTGCCCTTAACAAAGTTAGATAATTTCTTAGGGGCATTAAGCTTGACATTGCCTCCCTGTTGGAAGTCAATGCCATCCTTAATGCCAAGGCATCTCCCATTATAGAGCATACTTCTAGCAAATTTAAATTTTTCATTTTCTAAGTCATGCTCATTAATTTTGGCACTAAGTTGAGCTATGTGATCATTTTGTTGTTTAATTAAAGTTAGGTGATCATGGATAGTATCAACATTAATGTCTCTACATCTAGTACAAATAGAAACATGATCAATACTAGAAGTAGAGGGTTTGCAAACATTTAATTCATCAATCTTAGCATGTAACATGGCTTTCATCTCTAAGAGTGGAAATAACATCATTGCAAACATTTAAATCTTTAGCCTTGGAAATTATTTTTTCATTCTCAATTTTAAGGCTAGAAAGTGATTAATTCAACTTGTCAATTTTAGCAATCAAACCAGCATTATCATTTTTAAGGTTGACAAGAGAATCATCACACACATTTAACTTTTCAACCTTAGCAATTAATTTAGCATTTTCATTTCTATGGTTAGAAATAGTGTCATGGCAAGTGCTAAGCTCACTAGTCATTTTTTCACATTTTTCTATCTCCTGAGCATAAGCATTTTTAACCTTAACATGCTTTTGTTTTCCTTAATAAGGAAGTCCTCTTGGCTATCCAAGAGTTCATCCTTCTCATGAATAGCACTATTTAATTCATTTAATTTTTCCTTTTGTTGCATGTTTAGGTTGGCAAAAAGCGTGAACAAATCATCCTCATCATCACTAGAGTTATCCTCATCACTAGATGTTGCATATTTAGTGGAGGCTCTAAATTTTACATTCTTCTTTTTGTCGTCCTTTGCCATGAGGCACTTGTGGCCGACGTTGGGGAAGAGAAGACCCTTGTTGACGGTGATGTTGGCGGCATCCTCGTCGGAGGAGGAGTCGGTGGAGCTCTCGTCGGAGTCCCACTCCCGGCATACATGGGCATCGCCGCCCTTCTTCTTGTAGTATCTCTTCTTCTCCTTCTTCCCCCTCTTGTCGTTGCCCCTGTCACTGTCACTAGAAATAGGACATTTTGCTATAAAGTGACCGGGCTTACCACACTTGTAGCAAACCTTCTTAGAACGGGGCTTGTAGTCTTTCTCCTTCCGTTGCTTGAGGATTTGACGGAAGCTCTTGATGATGAGCGCCATCTCCTCATTGTCGAGCTTGGAGGCGTCGATGGGAAGCCTACTTGATGTAGACTCTTCTTTCTTCTCCTCCGTTGCTATGAAGGCAACGGGCTGCACCTTGGGTGTTAAGGTGGTGCCTCGCTCGATGATTTGTTTGGAGCCTTTGATCATCAATTCAAAGCTCACAAACTTTCCTATAACCTCCTCGGGAGACATTAGCTTGTATCTAGGTTCACCACGGATTAATTGAACTTGTGTAGGATTAAGAAAAACAAGTGATCTTAGAATAACCTTGACCATTTCATGGTCATCCCATTTTGTGCTCCCGAGGTTGCGCACTTGGTTCACCAAGGTCTTGAGCCGGTTGTACATGGCTTGTGGCTCCTCCCCTTGGTTGAGCATGAATCGACCGAGCTCCCCCTCGATCGTTTCCCGCTTGGTGATCTTGGTCACCTCATCTCTCTCGTGTGCGGTCTTGAGCACGTCCCAAATCTCTTTGGCGCTCTTCAACCCTTGCACCTTGAAAGTCGCCTAGAGGGGGGGTGAATAGGAGAAACCTGAAAATTATAACTTTACACCCCAACTAGATCCCTTGATTAGTGGTTAGAACAAGATACACAATTATCGGAGAATAAAAACTAAATCCTTTGCTTGTAAAGAGTATTGCTTTCAAATAATGCGGAATTGATAAATCAATACAACTAATAGGTCTATGAGAATAAAGCAAGAGAGCTTAGATAAGAAGAGCAATAACACAAGTTCTTTTTTTGCAAGGTGTTGCTTCACTAAATGAGAATTTAACTTGAAGCAACACCAAATAATATTAGCAAAGAATAGTGCAAGAAAACTTAGAGTGAGGGAAAACAAACAAATCACAAGTAATGAACACAAGAGACACGGGTGATTTGTTTTACCAAGGTTCGGCTCTCGAAGGCCTAGTCCCTGTTGAGGAGTCCACTAAGGATGGGTCTTTTTCAACTCTTTCCCTCTCTCCACCGATCACCTAATACCGGTGAGCTCTTCTTCTTCTCAAGGATCACTTAAGACCCCGCAAGGATCACCACACTCTTTGGTGTCTCTTGCCAGCTTTACAAGCCTCCAAAACTTTGGAGGAAGTTCAATGGGAGTCAAAACTCCACGCACAAATGAACACAAGATGTAGCACACACTTTCTCTCAATGAATCTCACAAGGCACTAGTGCTAAACTCAAACGAGTAGCTCTCTCTTGCTCGCTCTCTCTTTTGTGGCACTTGCGTTGGTTGTAGTGCTCTAAATCTTGTGTATAGGATGGATCAATGAATAGAGGTGGTTGGGAGGGCTTGAATATGTCAACTATATGACTTGGAATGTTGCTTGGGCTCCCACACCTTGAAGTGGCCGGTTGGGGTGGTATTTATAGCCACCAACCAAATTCTAGCCGTTGGAGAAGGCTGCTGGCGATGGGCGCACCGGACAGTCCGGTGCACCACCCGACTGAAAGGGAAATGTGCCCTTGGGCCATTTCTAAGTATTTTGGTGATTGAGTGTCAACACAAGTGCTTATATGAGAATCAATGCCTATGGTTGAACAAAGTGCAAATCTACAACAAAGGTATGTTTCTAAGTCTTAGTACATTGGTTTTGTGTACTAATATATTTGTCTAAGTGTTAGAAACAGATAGAAGAAGAGAAGAGAAGACTTGGCTGTGTACAGCCAAGGGGCTGTTTCGGTCTGGGGCACCGGACTGTCCGGTGGTGCACCGGACAGTGTCCGGTGCGCCAGGCTCCCTCGGCCGAAGAGCCCGCTCTCGGGAATTTGCTGACGGCGTACGGCTAAAATTCACCGGACTGTCCGGTGTGCACCGGACTGTCCGGTGAGCCAACGGTCGGCCAGGGCCAACGGTCGGCCGCGCGATCAGCGCGGGACACGTGGCGGAGCCAACGGTCGGAAGGGGGCACCGGACTGTCCGGTGTGCACCGGACATGTCCGGTGCGCCAACGGCTCCCGCATCTGCAACGGTCGGTTTCGCCAAATAAGGAAAGGAATCGGGCACCGGACACTGTCCGGTGTGCACCGGACTGTCCGGTGCGACCGACGACAGAAGGCAAAGATGGCCTTCCAGATTTGTTTTCAACGGCTCCTAGCTGCCTTGGGGCTATAAAAGGGACCCCTAGGCGCATGGAGGAGGACAACAAGCAACTCTTGAGCATTCTTGATCATCCACACTAAGTCTTTGCGCATTCGTTTGTGATTCTAAGTGATTCGAGCTCCGTTCTTGTGAGAAACTGTGAGATAGTCTTTGAGCTCGAATCTTGGCCGTGTGTGTGCGCGTTTCGCTGTGGATTTGTGTGTGTTGCTTCCCTCCCTTACTCCGTGCTTCTTTGTGAATCTTAAGTGTAAGGGCGAGAGACTCCAATTTGTGGAGATTCCTCGCAAGTGGGATAAAGATAAGCAAGGCAAAATACTGTGGTATTCAAGTGGGTCTTTGGACCGCTTGAGAGGGGTTGATTGCAACCCTCGTCCGTTGGGACGCCACAACGTGGAAGTAGGCAAGTTTTGTACTTGGCCGAACCATGGGATAAATCTCTGTGTCTTCTCTGTGATTGTCGTATTGTGCAAGATCTCCCCTTTAGCCACTTGGCAAATTATTGTGCTAACTCGTAACAAGTTTTTGTGGCTATAAGTTAAGTTTTTTCAGGATCACCTATTCACCCCCCCCTCTAGGTGCTCTCAATTGGTATTGGAGCCGTTCTCTTCACAAAGGGACTTACCGCCCGAAGAGATGGATCCTAAGGGGAAGGGAATAGTGATCAACGACAAGGAAAAGGAGTTCTTCGTCAATGACCCAAAAGATGACAGATCCAATGACTCCGGCTCGGGGCATAAACGGAGGGAAGGGAAGAAGAAGAAGACAAGGCGCATCAAGGAGATCATCTACTACGACGATAGTGATGAGTCTACTTCTTCCCAAAAGGATGATGACAACGACTACAAAAAGACGGTCAACTCGAACTTTTCATTTGATTATTCTCGTATTCAACATAGTTCGAATTCGCATTTGCTTTCCATTCCTCTTGGCAAACCTCCACACTTCGATGGGGAGGACTACGGATTTTGGAGTCACAAAATGCGTAGTCACTTATTCTCTCTCCATCCAAGCATATGGGAGATTGTGGAGAATGGAATGAAGTTTGATAGCTCGGATAGCCCTATGCTTATAAATGAACAAATTCATAGAAATGCACAAGCTACTACTATTCTCTTAGCATCTTTGTGCAGGGAAGAGTACAATAAGGTGAGCGGCTTGGACAATGCCAAGCAGATATGGGACACCCTCAAGATCTCTCACGAGGGGAACGACATCACCATGCTCACCAAGATGGAGTTGGTGGAGGGCGAGCTTGGACGATTCGCCATGATAAGGGGAGAGGAGCCAACTCAAACTTACAACCGGCTCAAGACCCTTATCAACAAAATAAGGAGCTACGGAAGCACGTGTTGGATGGATCACGACGTCGTCCGCCTACTGCTCAGGTCATTTACCGTTCTTGATCCTCATCTCGTGAACAATATTCGTGAGAATCCCAGGTACACGAAGATGGCGCCCGAGGAGGTACTTGGAAAATTCGTGAGCGGGCGGATGATGATCAAGGAGGCAAGATACGTCGACGACGCGTTGAACGGTCCACTCCACGAGCCTCAACCCATTGCTCTAAAGGCAACAAGGAGCAAGGAGTCGCTACCCAGCAAGGTGGCACAAATTGAGGCTGCCGGTCTTAATGATGAAGAGATGGCCCTCATCATTAAAAGATTCAAGACGGCGCTAAGAAGTCGAAAGGGACAGCCAAGCAAGGCCAAGACCAAGGGAAAGCGATCATGCTTCAAATGCGGTAAGCTTGGTCATTTTATTGCTAACTGTCCCGAAAATGATAGTGACCAGGAGCAAGGGAAAAATGGGAAGAGAGAGAACAAGAAGGTTTACAAAAAGGCCAAAGGCGAAGCACACCTTGGAAAGGAGTGGGATTCGGATTGCTCTTCGTCCGACTCCGACGACGAAGGACTCGCCGCCACGGCCTTCAACAAATCGGCTCTCTTCCCCAACGAGCATCACACTTGCCTCATGGCAAGGGAAAAGAAGGTAATCACTCGTAATGCTAATGCTTATGATTCTTCTAGTGATGATGAATCTAGTGAGGATGAGATTGATTACTCTAGTTTATTCAAGGGACTGGATAGAACTAAGATAGCTAAGATTAATGAGTTGATTGATGCCTTAAATGAAAAGGATAGAATCTTAGAGAAACAAGAAGACCTTTTATATGAAGAACATGATAAATTTGTTAGTGCACAAAATTCACTTGCTCTAGAAGTTAAAAGAAATGGAATACTTTCCTGTGAACTTTCTACTTGTAATGAAACCATTTCTTCTTTAAAAGGTGAAATTAATGTTTTAACTGCTAAACTAGAAGTAGCAAGTAACTCGTGTGTTGAAAATATTACAATCTGCACTAGGTGTAAGGATTTTGATGTTAATGCTTGTAGTGAACACTTAGTTTCAATTTCAAAACTAAATGATGAAGTGGCTAGTCTTAATGCTCAACTTAAGACTAGCAAGAGTGAAGTTGATAAAATAAAATTTGCAAGGGATGCCTACACAGTGGGTAGACACCCCTCAATTAAGGATGGTCTTGGCTTCAAGAGAGAGGCCAAGAACTTAACAAGCCATAAGGCTCCCATCTTCGTCAAGGAGAAAGGGAAGGCCCCTATGGCTAGTAGTGCTAAAAGGAACCATGCTTTCTTGTACTATGATAGGAGACATGCTAGAAATGCTTATAATGATTTTGATGCTTATGCTATGACTGCTTCTAGTTCTCATGTTGTGCATATGCCTAGGAGAAATTTTGCTCATGTTCCTAGAAAAGTTGTGAACAAACCTTCTACCATTTATTATGCTTGCAATGCTCCCTTTGCTATTTGTAGGAAGGGTAAGAAGGTAATTGCTAGGAAATTAGGGGCAAAATGCAAGGGTGACAAAACTTGCATTTGGGTCCCTAAGGAAATTTGTACTAACCTTATAGGACCCAACAAGAGTTGGGTACCTAAGTCCCAAGCCTAAATTTGCCTTGCAGGTTTATGCATCCGGAGGATCAAGCTGGATTATCGACAGCGGATGCACAAACCATATGACGGGGGAGAAGAAGATGTTCACTTCCTACGTCAAGAATAAGGATTCCCAGGATTCAATTATTTTCGGTGATGGGAATCAAGGCAAGGTAAAAGGGTTAGGTAAAATTGCAATTTCTAATGAGCATTCCATCTCTAATGTATTTTTAGTAGAGAGTCTTGGATATAATTTGCTATCTGTTAGTCAATTATGTCATATGGGGTATAACTGTCTATTTACAAATGTAGATGTGTCTGTCTTTAGAAGAAGCGATGGTTCATTAGCTTTTAAGGGTGTATTAGACGGCAAACTTTATTTAGTTGATTTTGCAAAAGAAGAGGCCGGTCTAGATGCATGCTTAATAGCTAAGACTAGCATGGGCTGGCTGTGGCATCGCCGCTTAGCACATGTGGGGATGAAGAACCTTCACAAGCTTCTAAAGGGAGAACACGTGATAGGTTTGACTAACGTGCATTTCGAAAAAGATAGACCTTGTGCAGCTTGTCAAGCAGGTAAACAAGTGGGAGGAGCGCATCACAGCAAGAATGTGATGACCACTTCAAGACCCCTGGAGCTGCTGCATATGGACCTCTTCGGACCCGTCGCCTATCTGAGCATAGGAGGGAGTAAGTATGGTTTAGTTATTGTTGATGATTTTTCCCGCTTCACTTGGGTGTTCTTTTTGCAGGATAAGTCTGAAACCCAAGGGACCCTCAAGCGCTTCCTCAGGAGAGCTCAAAATGAGTTTGAGCTCAAGGTGAAGAAGATAAGGAGCGACAACGGGTCCGAATTCAAGAACCTTCAAGTGGAGGAGTTCCTTGAGGAAGAAGGGATCAAGCACGAGTTCTCCGCTCCCTACACACCACAGCAAAATGGTGTGGTAGAGAGGAAGAACATGACGCTAATCGATATGGCGAGGACAATGCTTGGAGAATTCAAGACCCCCGAGTGTTTCTGGTCTGAAGCCGTGAACACGGCTTGCCACGCCATCAACAGGGTCTACCTTCATCGCCTCCTCAAGAAGACTTCGTATGAGCTACTAACCGGTAACAAACCCAATGTATCTTACTTCCGTGTATTTGGGAGCAAGTGCTACATTCTAGTGAAGAAAGGTAGAAATTCTAAGTTTGCTCCCAAAGCTGTAGAAGGGTTTTTGTTAGGTTATGACTCAAATACAAAGGCGTATAGAGTCTTCAACAAATCATCGGGTTTGGTTGAAGTCTCTAGCGACGTTGTATTTGATGAGACTAATGGCTCTCCAAGAGAGCAAGTTGTTGATTGTGATGATGTAGATGAAGAAGATGTTCCGACGGCCGCTATACGAACCATGGCGATTGGAGAAGTACGGCCACAGGAACAAGATGAACGAGATCAACCTTCTTCCTCGACTATGGTGCATCCTCCAACCGAAGATGACGAACAGGTACCTCAAGTGGAGGCGCTTGATCAAGGGGGAGCACAAGATGATCAAGTGATGGAGGAAGAAGCGCAACTGGCACCTCCAACCCAAGTTCGAGCGATGATTCAAAAGGATCATCCAGTCGACCAAATTCTGGGTGACATTAGCAAGGGAGTAACCACTCGATCTCGATTAGCTAATTTTTGTGAGCATTACTCCTTTGTCTCTTCTATTGAGCCTTTCAGGGTAGAGGAGGCCTTGCTAGATCCGGACTGGGTGTTGGCCATGCAGGAGGAGCTTAACAACTTCAAGCGCAATGAAGTTTGGACACTGGTGCCTCGTCCGAAGCAAAATGTTGTGGGAACCAAGTGGGTGTTCCGCAACAAACAGGACGAGCACGGGGTGGTGACGAGGAACAAGGCTCGACTTGTGGCAAAAGGTTATGCTCAAGTCGCAGGTTTGGACTTTGAGGAGACTTTTGCTCCTGTGGCTAGGCTAGAGTCAATTCGTATCTTGCTAGCATATGCCGCTCACCATTCTTTCAGGTTGTACCAAATGGATGTGAAGAGCGCTTTCCTCAACGGGCCAATCAAGGAGGAGGTGTACGTGGAGCAACCCCCTGGCTTCGAGGATGAACGGTACCCCGACCACGTGTGTAAGCTCTCTAAGGCGCTCTATGGGCTTAAGCAAGCCCCAAGAGCATGGTATGAATGCCTTAGAGACTTTTTAATTGCTAATGCTTTCAAGGTTGGGAAAGCCGATCCAACTCTTTTCACTAAGACATGTGATGGTGATTTATTTGTGTGCCAAATTTATGTCGATGACATAATATTTGGTTCTACTAACCAAAAGTCTTGTGAAGAGTTTAGCAGGGTGATGACGCAGAAATTCGAGATGTCGATGATGGGCGAGTTGAACTACTTCCTTGGGTTCCAAGTGAAGCAACTCAAGGACGGCACCTTCATCTCCCAAACGAAGTACACGCAAGATCTGCTAAAGCGGTTTGGGATGAAGGACGCCAAGCCCGCAAAGACTCCGATGGGGACTGATGGACACACCGACCTCAACAAAGGAGGTAAGTCCGTTGATCAAAAAGCATACCGGTCAATGATAGGTTCTTTGCTTTACTTATGTGCTAGTAGACCGGATATTATGCTTAGCGTATGCATGTGTGCTAGATTTCAATCCGATCCTAAGGAGTGTCACTTAGTGGCGGTGAAGCGAATTCTTAGATATTTGGTTGCTACGCCTTGCTTCGGGCTCTGGTATCCAAAGGGGTCTACCTTTGACTTAGTTGGATACTCAGACTCCGACTATGCTGGATGTAAGGTCGATAGGAAGAGTACATCGGGGACGTGCCAATTCTTAGGAAGGTCCCTGGTGTCATGGAACTCTAAGAAACAAACCTCCGTTGCCCTATCCACCGCTGAGGCCGAGTACGTTGCCGCAGGTCAGTGTTGCGCGCAACTACTTTGGATGAGGCAAACCCTCCGGGACTTTGGCTACAATCTGAGCAAAGTCCCACTCCTATGTGACAATGAGAGTGCTATCCGCATGGCGGAGAATCCTGTTGAGCACAGCCGCACAAAGCACATAGACATCCGGCATCACTTTTTGAGAGACCACCAGCAAAAGGGAGATATCGAAGTGTTTCATGTTAGCACCGAGAACCAGCTAGCCGATATCTTCACTAAGCCTCTAGATGAGAAGACCTTTTGCAGGTTGCGTAGTGAGCTAAATGTCATAGATTCGCGGAACCTGGATTGAATTGTAGCATACATGTACTTATGCTTTTGATCATGTTCCTTTTTGCATTTTGTTGCTTATTATGGTGCTCAAGTTGTACAAACACTCCCTGGACCTCACAAGTCCGTTGCAAAGTGATGCACATGTTTAGGGGGAGATGTGTTACAACTTGACCCTTTGAGACTAACCATGTGCTTGAGTTTGATGATTTAGTCTCGAAGGAGGATTGAAAGGGAAAAGGTGGACTTGGACCATGAAAGACTTCCACTGCATTCCGATGAGAGGGTAACTAATTCCAAGTTCATCTCATGCAATCTTATTGCCTTTGTATTCTTATTGAAGATCTTGGTGAGGCAATGGGGTTAGAAGGCCAAGATTGATCCCGTTTTGGTGCTTGATGCCAAAGGGGGAGAAAATAAAGGCCAAAGTGATAAATGGATCAGCTACCACTTGAGAGATTTTGAGAGATTTTGAAAATAGTAGAATAGAGTTTTTGTTTTGTCAAAAAAAAAGCTTTTATTGTCTCTTATTGTCTCTATTGTCAAAAATTGGCTTCTTGTGGGGAGAAGTGTGAAATAGGGGGAGTTTTTGAAATCTTTGACATGACTCTCTTTATGCTTCAACATGTGTGTTTGACATAGAGATAGAGATTTGAGTTTGATTTGCAAAAACAAACCAAGTGGTGGCAAAGGATGATCCATATATGCCAAAATTGAATCAAAACCAATTTGAGTTTTTATTTGAAGTGATTTTGCACTTGTTCTATCTGCTTTATGTTGTGTTGGCATAAATCACCAAAAAGGGGGAGATTGAAAGGGAAATGTGCCCTTGGGCCATTTCTAAGTATTTTGGTGATTGAGTGTCAACACAAGTGCTTATATGAGAATCAATGCCTATGGTTGAACAAAGTGCAAATCTACAACAAAGGTATGTTTCTAAGTCTTAGTACATTGGTTTTGTGTACTAATATATTTGTCTAAGTGTTAGAAACAGATAGAAGAAGAGAAGAGAAGACTTGGCTGTGTACAGCCAAGGGGCTGTTTCGGTCTGGGGCACCGGACTGTCCGGTGGTGCACCGGACAGTGTCCGGTGCGCCAGGCTCCCTCGGCCGAAGAGCCCGCTCTCGGGAATTTGCTGACGGCGTACGGCTAAAATTCACCGGACTGTCCGGTGTGCACCGGACTGTCCGGTGAGCCAACGGTCGGCCAGGGCCAACGGTCGGCCGCGCGATCAGCGCGGGACACGTGGCGGAGCCAACGGTCGGAAGGGGGCACCGGACTGTCCGGTGTGCACCGGACATGTCCGGTGCGCCAACGGCTCCCGCATCTGCAACGGTCGGTTTCGCCAAATAAGGAAAGGAATCGGGCACCGGACACTGTCCGGTGTGCACCGGACTGTCCGGTGCGACCGACGATAGAAGGCAAAGATGGCCTTCCAGATTTGTTTTCAACGGCTCCTAGCTGCCTTGGGGCTATAAAAGGGACCCCTAGGCGCATGGAGGAGGACAACAAGCAACTCTTGAGCATTCTTGATCATCCACACTAAGTCTTTGCGCATTCGTTTGTGATTCTAAGTGATTCGAGCTCCGTTCTTGTGAGAAACTGTGAGATAGTCTTTGAGCTCGAATCTTGGCCGTGTGTGTGCGCGTTTCGCTGTGGATTTGTGTGTGTTGCTTCCCTCCCTTACTCCGTGCTTCTTTGTGAATCTTAAGTGTAAGGGCGAGAGACTCCAATTTGTGGAGATTCCTCGCAAGTGGGATAAAGATAAGCAAGGCAAAATACTGTGGTATTCAAGTGGGTCTTTGGACCGCTTGAGAGGGGTTGATTGCAACCCTCGTCCGTTGGGACGCCACAACGTGGAAGTAGGCAAGTTTTGTACTTGGCCGAACCACGGGATAAATCTCTGTGTCTTCTCTGTGATTGTCGTATTGTGCAAGATCTCCCCTTTAGCCACTTGGCAAATTATTGTGCTAACTCGTAACAAGTTTTTGTGGCTATAAGTTAAGTTTTTTCAGGATCACCTATTCACCCCCCCCCCTCTAGGTGCTCTCACCGACAGTGTCCGGTGCGCCATCGGACAGCGTCCGGTGCGCCGCCACATCATCCTGTTGTTAGGGCTTGGAGCTAGTTGACCGTTGGAGGCTTTGTCCTCATGCGGCACCGGACAGTATGGTGCTACACCGGACAGTCCAGTGCCCCTCTGACCTTCTGCTCTGACATCTGCGTTGCACTATTCACTTTTGCAGAGTCGACCGTTGCGTGCAGGTAGCCGTTGCCCTGCTGGCACACCGGACAATCCGGTGGTGCTCCGGACAGTCCGGTGAATTATAGCGGAGCTATGCCTGAGAAACCCGAAGCTGGAGAGTTCGGAGTGTATGACCCCTAGTGCACCGGACACTATCCGGTGGCACACCGGACAGTCCGATGCGCCAGACCAGGAAGCACTTCGGTTTCCTTTGCTCCTTTCTTCTTGAACCCTTTTTAATCTTTGTATTGGTTTTGAGTTGAACCTTTGGCACCTGTAGAACATATACTCTAGAGCAAACTAGTTAGTCCAATTATTTGTGTTGGGCAATTCAACCACCAAAATCATTTAGGAAAAGGTTTGACCCTATTTCCCTTTCAATCTCCCCCTTTTTGGTGATTGATGCCAACACAAACCAAAGCAAATATATAAGTGCAGAATTGAACTAGTTTGCATAAGGTAAGTGCAAAGGTTGCTTGAAATTAAACCAATATATTATTTCTAATAGATATACATGGATAGCTTTCTTGTTATTTAACATTTTGGACCACGCTTGCACCACTAGTTTTGTTTTTGCAAATCCTTTGTAAAATTCTTTTCAAAATCCTTTTGCAAATAGTCAAAGGTATATGAATAATAGTGAAAGAAGCATTTTCAAGATTTGAAATTGTCTCCCCCTGTTTCAAATGCTTTTCCTTTGACTTAAACAAAACTCCCCTTCAATGAAATTCTCCCCTTAATGTTCAAGAGGGTTTTGGATACTAATTTTTGAAACAGGTTATCCAATTTGAAATATATCAAAAATACAGTACCAATTGAAAACTTCTTTTAAAAACATTTGAAATTGGTGGTGGTGCGGTCCTTTTTCTTTGGGCTAATACTTTCTCCCCCTTTGGCATGAATCGCCAAAAACGGATACTTGTGAGTGAAATATGAGCCCTTTTACTTTCTCCTCAATGGCAAATAAATATGAGTGAAGATTATACCAAAGTGGAGAGTACTATGTGGAGTGATGGCGAAGGATACATAATACCGATGGAGTTGAGTGGAAGCCTTGTCTTCGCCGAAGACTCCATTTCCCTTTCAATTCTACGACTTGGCACAAAATACACTTGAAAGCACATTAGTCGTAGAGATAAAGAGATATGATCAAAAGATATGTTAAGTAAGCTTGATCATAGTTTTATATAACATAGATTGCTCCCCCTAAATATGTGCATTGAGAGGAAAACATATTTTGGCCTTAAATGCCAATTGCACATAATTAGGTTAATGAGAACAAATCTATATCATAGAGAATGTGAAGTGCATTGTGTCATAGTATAATTGTGATGCTCATGACGGTTTATGCACTTATGAAAGCATGTTATAAACACCTTAAGCATTTTCCCTTAAGGATTTCAAAGAGGCTTAAGGACCATCCACTTTTGGAACAAAGGTAGCTTATCCTCGTTACAAGGTTAAGCTTTAAGCTCTTTGACAATACAATTGAAATTTTTGAGAGGTTAAACTAGGTATGAAGCAGGGATAATGCTTAGACATGCGTTCTCTTCCTTTTATATTGAATATGCAAAGAATGTATAAAGGAGGAAGATTTAGGTACATGCGTAAATGATAGGAAGTAGTTTTACCCTTTTGCACCTTCACATAGAGACGCTCTCTTCACTGTGCTTTGCCCTTAGTCTTAGTTGCTTAAGACATAGATTCAAGACAATGTATGGAAATATCTTGCACAAGAGAGAGTTCTACAACTAGTGATCCTTCTCCAAGTCATTGTTAGCATATATCAAATGGATCACAAATTGCATAAATGTATCATGAATTCTCCTTTTAACTTAGTGCATATCAAGAGAGATATCGATTGATAGTATATGCGGCACTAAGAAACATAAGTGTTAACTGAAGTTATTCAATGATCAAACAAATAATAGATGTGATCAAAAGAACAACATATGCATTAGATTATCAAATAAGCTCAAAATAGGAGAATCCAGTACGTATGCTACTTTAATAGAGAAAGTTACAATCCTTGAAAAAGATGACATTACTCTAACAAGTTGGATTGATTTGTAGTAGCATACATCATGAGAAACTAATCTTCATGCAAGAGACTATAAAATATTATTAAGAGAAAATGATAGTCTCAACACAATCAAGATATATAAAAATAGGCTCCCCCTAAAGATATGCATCAAGTATTTGAACGAATTGATTAGATGCATTCACTTTTAAAGACACATAGGTAGAAGCATTATACATCTTGATCAAGGCTTATAAAATTTTGCAATAAACAGCTTATGCCTGGTACTCTCATAATGAAAAGGATTTAGAATGCTTACAACCACACCATTGATTGTTTTTGAAGATCTTCCTCTTTCATTTGAGAGTCCTCCCTTTGTAGTTGTCTCTTTTTCCTTCAAACTTATTGAAAATACTCAAGAGAGATGTTAATAGCACAAGGGAGTATATGATGAAGGATGATTTTGTTAGATAAAAAAATATAAACAATTCATCATCCATAAGTCACATAGACATGAAGTAAACTCCTTAACATTAGTGCACATCATTAGAAAAAAAGGAATATGCACCTTTTAAACATTTTGATCAATCCTAGGAAATTTACTTCTTCATATTGAATTTATTAATCATTACTTAGAAGCAAATCAATATGAGAACTGTTGGGGACTTGTTCTCAAATGCTATGAATTAAGAACAAGGCAACATGAAAAGTGTTAAATGTTAAATTCCTTCGTCCTTATAAACATTATGTCCCTTCGGATATAATGGATCTTGGACGAAGGTTACAAAGGAAAAGATCTTCGTAAGATTGATTAATGGTAAAAAAAGAACACATATATAAAACACAAGTAATGATATGAGTATTATCATCGACTTATCTTTATTGTCAAATTCATGAAAACAAATTACAAATGTACCTTCGGATTGATGAAAAGTAAAGGTGCAGACGTGATGTGGAAAAGCGTATGCCAAGTCAGCGTGAACAGTACGGGAGTACTGTTCATCTATTTATAGGCACGGGACGCAGCCCATGTAAAATTACATTGATGCCCTTTACATTTGACAATAACTTTATAGCAATCCTTCGAGGTTTAATTTGACTTTTCATCTTTAAGTCGGTTCCTCTTTTCTGCCGTCATGCCGAAGCTTTTCTGCACGTAGCTTCGTGATCGTCTTATCCTTCGTTGTGGTCGCTTTCCGCCCCAGTCAAGCTTCGTCTTGACCATACTCTTGTATACCCGTAACCCGATTCCGAAGACACCTGTTCACATATTTCACTTGGAAAACATTGTCAAATCATGTTTTTGAGGACCTTCGGAAGCCGAAGGCCCCCAACAGTAGCCCCTCGCAATATTAATTTGCTGGGATGATAAATTCATATTGTGGTATGGACGAAGGCTTTAAGCCGAAGGTCCGAAAAAACACCTTCCCTTTGCTAGAATAGCAACAGTCTTTGACAAGCGGGACCTTCCAGTTTTCAACGTACCGTGTGTATAAATAAGAGCTCACCACGAGTTTATTTGGCACACTTTCTTGCCATCTGCTCTTGCTCACCCAACTTTTAGCCTGTGCGCAACAACACTTACTTGGCTTTTTAAATTTTTAAGCTTCAGTTTCGAGTGTGGTTTGTCAGCATTTGCGAAGATGCCTGAGGATAAGAAAGTTGTTGGTGCTTCGAAGCTAAGCCTTTCTGAGGAAATGCACCTGGGTTTTCTTGAATCAATGTCGAAGACTAATACGGAGAAGATTACCAGGGAGATTTTAGAGGGTTTATCTGAAGATACTGGCGACAGTGATAGTTACGATGTGGATAGTGGTGGTGAAGATTCCGAAGATCGACCCTGGTGACCAAGCCATGCAGTTTTTGGTAAGTCCAGTGTTAAGGAAAACCATGTTGTCAATATGAGAGGGAGATACTTTCGGGACTTGTCTGTTGTGAGGGCTGACGAAGGAGAGAAGGCTTGTCCAACTCCCGAGGAAAATGAGGTCGTGATATTCCGAAGCTTCTTGAAAGCTAGACTACGATTTCCCTTGAGTAGTTTTGTCGTGGAAGTATTGAAGACATTCGAAATCTACCTTCACCAACTTATCCCCGAAGCAATCATAAGGATGAACATCTTTGTGTGGGCCGTGAGAAGCCAAGGTTTGGAACCTAACGCAAAAAGCTTCTGTAACATACACGAGCTATTGTATGAGACAAAACCCTGGGGCAAAGAGCAGTATCACAACAACTTTGGCTGCTACAGCTTCGGCGCTCGGTCCGGGTCAAGCTGCCCTGTGCCAACCTTTCGAAAGAGGTGGCCCGGCGACTGGATGACAGAGTGGTTTTACATGAAAAATGACCTGAAATCACGTGAAGATATCAAGGGTATCATTATGCGCCCTATCTGGCAACGCTTCGGCCTCCGAAAGCCGAAGGTGGAAATGGATGAAGCAGCCGAAGAATGCCAGAGAGCCTTCGGCGTGGTTTGCTATTTTATTGGGACAAGGGATTTGGTTCAAGAGCATATTGCCTTCAGAGTTTGGCCACTTGTAGAAAAGTGGGAAATGCCGAAGGAGACCGTCAAGGAACCTGACGAAGGCAGGCTAGTTAGGCTAAAATACTCATTCAAATACGGAGATAAGTTTGTTGAACCAGATGATGACAGGTTAAAAAGTATTGAGGCCATAAGTGACGAATTGCTTGGGGTATACTCGAAAGCCGAAGATACTGCACTATCAGCGGCCTTCGGAGGCCGAAAGAAGAAGAGGCTTAACCGAGTATTTGATGCAATTGGGTTTATCTACCCCGACTACCATTATCCAGTGCGAGGCCAAAAAAGGAAAAATAGTTCTCGTGCAAAGGAAATTGCTTCAGCCGCTCCTAGCGATCCAGCGCCGAAGAGGAAAAAGGTAAAGGTGCTCACACACCCTCCACGTTATATTGAACCGGCCACAGTGCCTGAGTTTATTGGTGAGGCCTCTTCGTCCACCGAAGCTAGAGAACCAACTCCAGTGCCGAAAATCGAAGAAATGGCCGAAGTACCAGCAACAGATAAAACAGAAGAACCGAGGACTGAAGAAACAAAAACATTAGAAATTTTAAGTCCTTCAACAAAAATCCAAAAGGGTCCAGCAGCGACCCCGAAAAGAAAAAGGATGGTTAATGTGCTGGATATTTTGGAAACAATTAAATCTTCAAGCATAACTCTGAAGAAAACTGTTGAAGCTTCTGAAATGTCTACTGAAGCCCTTGTTGCTGAAGCTGGGTCTTCAGAGCCCACCAAGGTAAAACCTTTGAAAGCTGAAGAAACAAAATTAACAGAGGCAACTTTGGAAACCGAGAAAATAAAAATGACAGAGCTGATTTTGATTGAAGAAATTGACACTGCCGCCCCCGAAGCATCTTCCAAAATACGTGATTATATTGTGCGACATGCTTCGGGGAAGAAACTATCTGAAGAAGAGATTTTTGAAGCCAATCACTATGCCCGAGAACTGAAGTATCCGAAGGGGGCCGTAGTGTTCAATGGGACAGACGAAGATGACTTCCTATACTGTCTCCTAGACAATAAAGAATTATCCGTCTGCCGGGAGATGGCTAGAAGCATGGGGTTCCCGAAGCTTGAAGCTGGCCTTTGCGCCATGACAAAGGACGATCTTGCGGATAGCCTTGCATACAATAGTCTGAAGGTACAAAAATTGTGAATTTTGAAGTTTATGAATTTTGAATTAGTCTTTTGTTCTTATGTTAATTCATTCATTCTTTTGAATAGGGCTTAATACTCAGCAATGCCTTAAGGGCACAGAAGAATGCTAAAGATGAGAGCTGCACCATTGCTCTTAACAACCTTCAAATAGAGGTTATCAGGCTAAGAAACGAAGCCTTGGAAAAGGACAAAATTCTGCTTACATTGGTGGATAAAATGAAGGAAGACGAAGCTAGTTCTAAAACTCAAGCCGAAGCTCAGAAGCGCGAAATCGAAGATCTTCGAAAACAATTAGCCCATGCTAAAGAAGAACACATTCTTGAAGAAACAAAACGAGAGCTAAGTGATCAATGGGCAAATCATTTGGAAATAAATGTTTAAGAGCTTCGTGCTTCCAAGAAAAGGTGCTATGATAAATCCATAGAGTGTGTTAAGAAGATAAAATCCAGCTTCGCCAGCGTTGGCGCATTTTCTAGTGAAGAAAACTTCACAAGGGGGAATCCAGAAGGCCCGATTGAGTGGATCAGTCACGAAGCTGAGGCCTTCGAGGAAATCTTGAATAGTCGCGGGGACATTTGTGCTTTTTCGGGCGCCAGAGGAATTGTTACTATTTTGGAAAAGAAAGGGTGCGAGCATGTGAAATCTTTAGCACAATCTGAAGCTGCTTTATCCTCTGAAGATATTAAAGACCCTTCAGCCGAAGCAAGCCAGGTCGGTGGAAAATTTTTCACCGACATTTGGGACAATGGCGGCCGAGAAATGGCTCAAGAAATCATTCAGAGAAGCGAAAAAGGCATCCATGACGCTAGGAAGGTAGCAGAGGCTGCTGAAAAAAGCACAGGGCCCGAGGGGCAAATAGGTATTAACTAGTGGTTTTTATTCTGTTATGATTTTTAATTTTGAACTTTGTTCGCGGTTTGTAATAGTAATATAGCCGTATCCTCTCCTCCCTCAGAACCTGCTGAGGCATCTCCGGGCCCCCCCTAAAGGGGGACGACGAAATTAGAAAAATGGCCGAAGCCATCATGGACAAAGTTGTCGATCAGCTACTGAACGAAGCTGCAGAAGTAGTTCTTAGAGAAAATTAAGTGCTATTGTAAAAATATTTGGAACGTGACATGTGTAAAACTTTGTAACTTTGAATGTAATATATAATCTATCTATGGTTCAATTCTTTACGATGCATGAAACTTTGCATACATACCATTTTTTGAGCCTTCGGCGAAAAAACACCTTCCCTTCTTTTCATGCTTCGTGAAGAAAATCTTTTATGTATCACAAGAATTGCCATACTTCTCTGATGAAGAATATCCAAACTTCGTGAAAACATTCTTCGAATCTATAAAAAAGTCTTATGTTGCCTCTCAAATGAAGCTACACTTCTTCTCAATTTATCTTGTGCCTTAGCACTATTTTCTCTTTTTCAAAACATTCTTCGAAGATCAATACTGTGTCCCCTTCTTGTTCTACATGCGATATGATGTATGATGCTTATGTTATGCAAAATGATGTAATGATGTTATGCTATGCAAAATGACATTTATGCCAAAGATACACATATCCCTGCAATAGAGTACGCAATCTTTTTATCTCAGCGCTGACTTTTCGCTGTAAGCCTCCCTTAGGAGCTTCTTCGCCTTTTACTTTCAGCGGAATCAGCGTTTATTTTTCGCTGTAAGCCTCCCTTAGGAGCTTCTTCGCCTTTTACTTTCAGCGGAATCAGCGTTTATTTTTCGCTATAAGCTCTGCATTCCCTTCGGAACGACTTTTGAGCAGAAAACTTACACTGCGCTCCCTTAGGAATGACTTTTTACTACTTCGAAGAAGTTACAGTGCGTTCCTTAGAACAAGTTTTTGATAATTCGAAGGTTCTCCGTGCCACCATAAATTCCTGTGCTTCGGCAACTCAAGCCTATGGAGGAGATATATTTTCATTATTATAATGAGCTAAACTTTTACAAAATTTGAAAAACGATAAAAGACACTTAAACTTCCCATAATTGTTCTTTACTACGAAGAAAGTAAAACTAAATGCGAAAATGCAAAAAGCTGCTGTCGAGGTAGGATATTTTGTCAGTAAATGTGCTTCGACTCTGGCACAGTGCTATTGACTGTGCGAGCTTCGGATTCTTCTCTGAAGTCCCTCTGGGGGTGAGAGTGCTGGCTCCCTTCTGGCTGCAGAGCTCGTTATATTGGTGGTGGCGGTGGAAGCTGTTGCTAGGAAGCTTGGGGTTGGCTTGCCGAAGCAACAGAGGCTGCAGGGTGATTGCCTACATATTCTAGAATGTAAGGCGAATGGTACGAAGCAGTATGCATGACCTGCTTCGGCTGGCTCTGTTGCGCTGCAGCCTCTGCTAGCTCCTTTTGCTTCTGGATGGTAATGTGGCACATCCTGGTGGTATGGCCCTTGCCTTCACCACAGAATAAGCAATACATTTTTCTTGGTTGATCTCCAAATCTTCCCCCGAAGCCCCTGGCGCCTCTGCCCCTTGGCGCTGGCGGCCGGAAAGAGCTTTGCTGTTGCCCCGAAGCTTGCGAGGAACACTGTGGCCTTTGCTGCTGACTCCCTTTGTCATCATTTTGAGTAGAATTGTGAATTGACCTGACGTGCCTTGGATAAAATCTTCCTCCGAAGCCCCTGGTCATTTCAGAGAACCTGAAAGCTTCCTCCCTTCTTTGGCGAAAATCATTGTCGGCTCGAATGTACTCGTCCATCTTCTGGAGCAGCTTCTCCAAAGTTTGAGGAGGCTTCCTGGCAAAGTACTGAGCTGAAGGTCCTGGTTGAAGCCCCTTGATCATGGCCTCAATGACAATTTCATTAGGCACTGTTGGTGCCTGTGCCCTCAGACGTAGGAACCTTCGGACATATGCCTGAAGGTATTCTTCGTGATCCTAGGTCCACTGGAATAAAGCTTGAGCTATGACTGGCTTCGTCTGAAACCCTTGGAAGCTGGTTATCAACATATCCTTCAGCTTTTGCCATGAGGTGATTGTTCCTGGCCTAAGGGAGGAGTACCAGGTTTGTGCAACACTCTTGACAGCCATGACGAAGGACTTTGCCATGACCGCCGTGTTGCCACCATACGAAGATATAGTTGCCTCATAGCTCATCAAGAATTGTTTCGGGTCTGAATGACCGTCGTACATGGGGAGCTGGGGTGGCTTGTAAGACTGTGGCCAAGGAGTAGCCTGCATTTCTGTTGACAGGGGAGAAGTATCATCAAAAGCAAAATTTTCGTGATGGAAATCTTCATACCAATCGCCTTTGTTGTAAAAACCCTCTTGATGAAGCTCTCTGCGCGGGGGGCCTTTGGTTCTGGTCATCTTGAGCAAGATGTTGAAGCTCTTCAGAGGCTTCGTCTATCTGCCTTTGAAGATCAGCTAGGCGAGCCATCTTCTCCTTCTTTCATTGAACCTGTTGATTGATCATCTCCAAATTTTGGATTTCTTGATCCAAGTCGTCCTCCGGAGGCGTTGGACTGGTGGCCTTCCTCTTCTGGCTTCGGGCCTCCCTAAGAGAAACGACATCTTGATTCGGGTCCAGCGGCTGCAGAGTGGCAGCCCCTGTCGTTGAAGCTTTTTTCGGCGGCATGACGAAGGTGACGCTTGCCGAAGGTGTTCAAAACTCAAAAAGTGGAAGTGAGTTCACCGGAGGTGGGCGCCAATGTTGGGGACTTGTTCTCAAATGCTATGAATTAAGAACAAGGCAACATGAAAAGTGTTAAATGTTAATTCCTTCGTCCTTATAAACATTATGTCCCTTCGGATATAATGGATCTTGGACGAAGGTTACAAAGGAAAAGATCTTCGTAAGATTGATTAATGGTAAAAAAAGAACACATATATAAAACACAAGTAATGATATGAGTATTATCATCGACTTATCTTTATTGTCAAATTCATGAAAACAAATTACAAATGTACCTTCGGATTGATGAAAAGTAAAGGTGCAGACGTGATGTGGAAAAGCGTATGCCAAGTCAGCGTGAACAGTACGGGAGTACTGTTCATCTATTTATAGGCACGGGACGCAGCCCGTGTAAAATTACATTGATGCCCTTTACATTTGACAATAACTTTATAGCAATCCTTCGAGGTTTAATTTGACTTTTCATCTTTAAGTCGGTTCCTCTTTTCTGCCGTCATGCCGAAGCTTTTCTGCACGTAGCTTCGTGATCGTCTTATCCTTCGTTGTGGTCGCTTTCCGCCCCAGTCAAGCTTCGTCTTGACCATACTCTTGTATACCCGTAACCCGATTCTGAAGACACCTGTTCACATATTTCACTTGGAAAACATTATCAAATCATGTTTTTGAGGACCTTCGGAAGCCGAAGGCCCCCAACAAGAACATATATAGCAAAAGGCATGAAATAGATTCTAATGGACTAGTGCATTTATGAGAACGAGATTGAATGCACACCTAGCAAAAAATTAAGTCCAATAAAGAATCTATTCTTCACATAGGTAGAATAAGATAATTTAGAGTAAATAACCATTGATGAGAAAAAGAGTTCCCATACCTTTGCTTTTACCTTTCTTCCTTTGGGTGAAGAGTAACCCTAGAGGCTTGTGACTTAAACATGCACTTTCTCTTTTGTAGATTTCCATAAGTAAGCTCAAGAGATACGTTGTTAGTAACACAAGCACTAGTTTCCCTTTTTGTAATCATTTTGACAAGGAATGAAAAGTGGATTACTAAAGCATGGAAACTTTATAATATGAACTAGATTATTCCATGATATATGCTTAGTTTTAAATTATAAAACAAGCATAGTTAATTCCTTAAGATAATGGGAACAAATCTAATTCAATCATGGAGAGCGATGAATGTAGAAGAATCATATCCAATTTAAGCAAGAAGCATAACAACATAAGTCATTGGATTGATTTTTCTTTTTATGTTAGATTACGCACTTCCAAAGAGAAACTTATTCTCTACAAGTGAGACTACTTGGGTTACTTAGATAAAAGCATTAGTCTCACTATTCTAGTTATAGAGAGAATTTTCTTTTTATAAGTGTCCTAAGGATTTGAATTCCTTACATGACACCTTATTCTTTTAAGAACTTGGAATATCTCTCTATATCTAGAATCATGGCAATAATAAGATAATTAGTGTAAAACATGCCACGAGGTACTTGCAACAATTTAAAGCATGCAGATTGCCATAGTATAGAAATGATAATCTACCATATGAGAGAAATTTCTCCAAAGAATGGTGACATATTTTTTAAAGACATTTGAAGTGCTTCTTTTTCTATGTGACTACACAAGACACATGAGAAATGATAAATTAAGATACTTGCACTTAAAAACATAAGTGTTACCATCCTTTGGCTTTCCTCCATGTTGTAGGCCTTGATTTTTCCGCATAGTATAATTCTTTATTTCCTACAACATCAATATCTTCCCCGAGATGATATGAGTTTTGAAATAACTTCGGGTCAATCTTGGATATATAGATCATTGAAGATTGATAGCTTGAGTTAATAAGAATTGAATTGACTCTCTCAAGCACCCCCAAAGCTTCATATCATCTCCTTCTCCTGCAAAGCTTGTCAAGCATATTTTGGTACCCATCTCTTGATGGGTCCATCAAGGTTAGTCAACAAAGATCTAGGAACCTAAACGTCCTTTGTGTTAGCACTAGGTAAACTCATTACCTTTCTAGCACAAGTTGCAATTTTGGGTTGCCTAGTTACATGAGAATTAATTGACAAGCTAGAAGTGGGATAGTTACCAATGGGACAATCCTTGCATTGATGTCCCTTCTTTCGGCATATGTAGCATAGGTGATCTTCAAGTCTTGAAGATTTCTTCCTTCCTTGTTTCTTGCTTGCTACATGGTTAGTGAATATTTTCTTTTCTAACATAATGCCTTTTTGTTTTAAATGGGGACAAGACCTAATTAAGTGTCCCTTCTTTGAGCATTTAAAACAAAGTTTATCATCCTTGTTAATAATCAAGTCATTTTTAATATAGGAACATGACCTAATCGAGTGTCCCTTTTCAAAGCATTCACTACACTTCTTACTTCTTTTAGTGTGAAGTGTGGCTTGATCATTACCTTGGATGTTACCTTGCATGGAGGCACGATTGAGGCTTTTGGCAGAGGTATTGATTTTCTTCTTTTGTTCCTTCCCCTTGGCGATCCTCAAGTCCTTGACATTTTCTTCAAGGGATTTAGTGCATGCCACGGTTGTTCCCATCTCAAGCTTCTTCACCATGTGATCACGGTTATTTTGAGAAGGTTGAGCAATGCACTTCCCTTTTAGTTGTGTCAAGCTCATCTTTAGCCTCTCATTTTCTTCTTTGAGCTTTTGATATGTATCATCTTTTGTTCCTGCAAATTCTAGCTCAAAGGAAGGTTTGCTTGTCGACAGACAACAAGCATTAGCACATGGTTATATAGTTTCAATTTGAATACATGTGCATGAGTGAGGTTGTTGGAATTTTGAGTTTTCTATTACAACCTCATGAGCAATGTTTAACATAATATGTTCATCCATAAGATTTTCATGAGAACATAGAAGCATATCATATTTTTCTTGAAAAGCTAGATTTTCAATTTTTAGCTTTTCTACTTGGTCCTTAAGCAAGGCATTCTTATTTACTAATTGAGCGATACAATATAAAGAGTTATCTTACTCAATTGAAATAGTTTCATACCTTTGGACCAAATAAACATGAGAGCACTTTAGCTCCTCATGTTCTTTAGTAAACTCATCAAAGCTTAGCATTTTTATGGAGAAAATATCTTCCAGCCTTTGACGAGCTTCGCTTTGCTCTCTCGCTCTTTTTAGAAGTTTGAGCATGACTGCCTTATCTTCTTGACTTAGATGAGCGTAGAGTTGCATGAAGATTCTTTCATCCTCCTCATCCTCATTTGTACTTCCGCTATCATTTTTATTAGCCACACAACATATGTGGGAATCAAAATGGAAAGACAAACCTTTTGGAGAGGTGGATTCATCGTTTGGTCTCCAACGTTCATTTTCTTCTTCTTCCTTCAAAGGGTTAGTTTCACAAGGACTAAAGGAAGTAGAAGCACAAAATGAACCATCATGTTTGGACTCATCAAATTTGCTTTTAATTCTAGTCCAAATATCATGCGCATCACAAATAGGTTTATCACATCTTATTATGAAGGCACGATAATCTTCTTTGTTAAGAGATTTACTTAAGATGTCATAAGCTAGATAGTTTAAGCGAATACATCTTAGATCTTCCTCAGAAACATTTTTCCTATCATAGTTAGAAGGAATGATACTCTTGTCTAAAATTTGTTCTAATTGAGGATCTATGGCTCTAAAAGCATTTATCACCCTAGTAGACCATGAATCATAATTTGAACAATCGGAAAGTAATATCTCAAGAGTTACCTCATTGTTTTCCTTTGGAGGTGTCTTCTTGTTCTTTTGGGATCTTCTACGAGCCATCACTTCGAGTTGTTAGACTCAATATGAAGTGCATAGCTTTGATACCAATTGAAAGTTGCCTAGAGGGGGGTGAATAGGCAAAACCTAAAAATTATAACTTTACACCCCAACTGGATCCCTTGATTAGTGGTTAGAACGAGATACACAATTATCGGAGAATAAAAACTAAGTCCTTTACTTGTAAAGAGTATTGCTTTCAAATAATGCGGAATTGATAAATCAATACAACTAATAGGTCTATGAGAATAAAGCAAGAGAGCTTAGATAAGAAGAGCAATAACACAAGTTCTTTTTTTGCAAGGTGTTGCTTCACTAAATGAGAATTTAACTTGAAGCAACACCAAATAATATTAGCAAAGTATAGTGCAAGAAAACTTAGAGTGAGGGAAAACAAACAAATCACAAGTAATGAACACAAGAGACATAGGTGATTTGTTTTACCGAGGTTCGACCCTCGAAGGCCTAGTCCCCGTTGAGGAGTCCACTAAGGACGGGTCTTTTTCAACCCTTTCCCTCTCTCCATCGATCACCAAAGACCGGCGAGCTCTTCTTCTTCTCAAGGATCACTTAAGACCCCGCAAGGATTACCACACTCTTTGGTGTCTCTTGCCAGCTTTACAAGCCTCCAAAACTTTGGAGGAAGTTCAATGGGAGTCAAAACTCCATGCACAAATGAACACAAGCTGTAGCACACACTTTCTCTCAATAAATCTCACAAGGCACTAGTGCTAAACTCAAACGAGTAGCTCTCTCTCTTGCTTGCTCTCTCTTTTGTGGCACTTGCATTGGTTGTAGTGGTCTAAATCTTGTGTATAGGATGGATCAATGAATAGAGGTGGTTGGGAGGGCTTGAATATGTCAACTATATGACTTGGAATGTTGCTTAGGCTCCCACACCTTGAAGTGGTCGGTTGGGGTGGTATTTATAGCCACCAACCAAATTGTAGCCGTTGGAGAAGGCTGCTGGCGATGGGCGCACTGGACAGTCCGGTGCACCACAGGACAGTGTTCGGTGCGCCGCCACGTCATCCTATCGTTGGGGCTTGGAGCTGGTCGACTGTTGGAGGCTTTGTCCTCATGCGGCACCGGACAATCCGGTGCTACACCGGACAGTCCGATGCCCCTCTGACCTTCTGCTCTGACATCTGCGTTGCACTATTCACTTTTGCAGAGTCGACCATTGCGTGCAGGTAGCCATTGCCCCACTGGCACACCGGATAGTCCGGTGGTGCACCGGACAGTCTGGTGAATTATAGTAGAGCTGCGCCTGAGAAACCCGAAGCTGCAGAGTTCAGAGTGTATGGCCCCTAGTGCACCGAACACTGTCCGGTGGTGTACCGGACAGTCCGGTGCACCAGACCAGGAAGCATTTCGGTTTCCTTTGCTCCTTTCTTCTTGAACCCTTTTTAATCTTTGTATTGGTTTTGAGTTGAACCTTTGGAACCTGTAGAACATATACTCTAGAGCAAACTAGTTAGTCCAATTATTTGTGTTGGGCAATTCAACCACCAAAATCATTTAGGAAAAGGTTTGACCCTATTTCCCTTTCACACCTTATTATACTCCTCTCGACTTAGAGAGGCGAGGAGTATAGTAGTGGCTTGGGAATTGAAGTTCCGGATTTGGGCAACTTCGTCCGAATCATATCCCTCATCCCATACGGATGGTAGCTGTGCTCCAAACTCAACAACATCTCAAATACTAGAGTGGAGTGAGGTTAGGTGATGCCTCATTTTATCACTCCACATACAATAATCTTCACCGTCAAAGACCGGTGGTTTGCCTAATGGGACGGAAAGTAATGGAGTACGTTTAGAAATGCGAGGGTAGCGTTAGGGGATCTTACTAAACTTCTTGCGCTCTTGGCGTTTAGAAGTGACGGACGGCGCGTCGGAGCCGGAGGTGGATGGCGACGAAGAGTCGGTCTCGTAGTAGACCACTTTCTTCATCTTCCTTTTCTTCTCACCGCTTCGATGCGACTTGTTGTGTGAAGGGGATCCCTTCACCTTGTTACCGGACTCTCCCGATGGAGCTTTCCCGTGGCTTGTGGCGGGCTTCTCGCCGGTCACCATCTCCTTCTTGGCGTGATCTCCCGACATCACTTCGATCGGTTAGGCTCTAATGAAGTACCGGTTCTGATACCAATTGAAAGTCACCTAGAGGGGGGTGAATAGGCGGAATCTGAAAATTATAAACTTAAGCACACACTACAAGCCGGGGTTAGCGTTAGAAATAAAATTGAGTCCGAAAGAGAGGGTGAAAACAAATCAAAAGCAAATGAAGCGGATGACACAGTGATTTATTTTACCGAGGTTCGGTTCTTGCAAACCTACTCCCCGTTGAGGTGGTCACAAAGACCGGGTCTCTTTCAACCATTTCCCTCTATCAAACGGTCACCTAGACCGAGTGAGCTTTTCTCCTTAATCAACGGGTCACTTAGACCCCTTACAAGGACCACCACAACTTGGTGTCTCTTGCTTGATTACAAGTTGCTTGAGAACAAGAATGGAGGAAGAAGAAAAGCGATCCAAGCAACAAGAAATCAAATGAACACAAATGTCTCTCTCTCACAAGCCACTAAGTCTTTGTAATGAGATTGGGACTTGGAGAGGATTTGATCTTTTGTTTTGTGTCTTCGAGTGAAGTCCAAAGCTCTTGTATTGAATGCAATGGCTGAAAACTTGGATCCTTGAAGTGTGGTGGTTGGGGGTATTTATAGCCCTACCCACCAAAATGGCCGTTGGGGAGGCCATCTGTCGATGGGCGCACCGGACAGTCCGGTGCTCCACCGGACACTGTCCGGAGCGCCAGCCACGTCACCCAACCGTTAGGGTTCGACCGTTGGAGCTCTGACAATCTGAGCCACCGGACAGTCCGGTGCTGCACCGGACAGTCACTATTCACTGTCCGGTGCGCCTTCTAGCGCCTGCTCTGACTCTGCGCGCGCAGACGCGCACTGTTCACTGTTGCTTTTGCAGACGACCGTTGGCGCAGTAGCCGTTGCTCCGCTGGGCACACCGGACAGTCCGGTGAATTATAGCGGAGTGGCTTTTCCAGAAACTCGAAGGTAGCGAGTTGGAGTTGATCCACCCTGGTGCACCGGACACTGTCCGGTGGTGCACCGAACAGTCCGGTGCGCCAGACCAGGGCAACCTTCAGTTGGTTTTGCTCCTTTCTTTTTGAACCCTATCTTGGACTTTTTATTGGTTTGTGTTGAAGCTTTGGCACCTGTAGAACTTATAATCAAGAGCAAACTAGTTAGTCCAATTATTTGTGTTGGGCAATTCTACCACCAAAATCATTTAGGAACTTATAATCTATTTCCCTTTCAATCTCCCCCTTTTTGGTGATTGATGCCAACACAAATCAAAGCAAATATATAAGTGCAGAATTGAACTAGTTTGCATAATGTAAGTGCATAGGTTGCTTGGAGTGAAACCAATATAATTATTTCAATAGATATGCATGGATTGGTTTCTTTCTTTTAACATTTTGGACCACGCTTGCACCACTAGTTTTGTTTTTGCAAATTCTTTGAAAAATCTTTTCAAAATCCTTTTGCAAATAGTCAAAGGTATATGAATAAGCTTTAAAGAAGCATTTTCAAGATTTGAAATTTTCTCCCCCTGTTTCAAATGCTTTTCCTTTGACTAAACAAAACTCCCCCTTAATGAAATTCTGCTCTTAGTGTTCAAGAGGATTTTACCAATTGAGATAGAATTTCTTAGAGGAATGCTAATTTCAAAGATATCAATTGAAAAAACATTTAAAAACATAAACTTGTTTCGAACAATTTTGAAATTGACATGGTGGTGCGGTCCTTTTGCTTTGGGCTAATGCTTTCTCCCCCTTTGGCATTAATCGCAAAAAAACGGATACCTTGAGTGAAATATGAGCCCTTAGTAACTTCTCTCCCCTTTTGGCAAACAATATATGATTGAAAGATTATACCAATGTGGAGAGATGGTGGAATACCGACAAAGAGTAGATAATTCCGATGGAGTTGGGTGGAAGCGTCGTCTTTGCCGAATACTCCATTTCTCTTTCAATTCTATGACTAAGCATGAGAATACACTTGAAACACATTAGTCATAGACATAAAAGAGATATGATCAAAGGTATATAAATGAGCTAAGTGTGCAAAGTATCAATCAAAGTTCCAAGAATCAAGAATGTTTAGCTCATTCCTAAGTTTGGTAAAGGTTTTCTCATCTAGTGGTTTGGTAAAGATATCGGGTAGTTGTTCTTTCGTGTTAATATAGGCTATCTTGATATCCCCCCTTTGTTGGCGATCTCTCAAAAAGTGATACCAAATGGCTATGTGCTTAGTGCGGCTGTGTTCAACGGGATTATCTGCCATGCAGATTGCACTCTCATTATCACACAGGAGAGGGACTTTGCTAAATTTGTAGCCATAGTCCCTAAGGGTTTGCCTCATCCAAAGCAATTGCGCGCAACAATGGCCTGTGGCAATATACTCGGCTTCGGCGGTAGAAAGAGTGACTAAGTTTTGTTTCTTTGAAGCCCACGACACCAGGGATCTCCCTAGAAACTGACAAGTCCCTGATGTGCTCTTCCTATCAATTTTACACCCTGCCCAATCAGCATCCGAATATCCTAATAAATCAAAAGAGGATCCCTTGGGGTACCAAAGACCAAACTTAGGAGTAAAAACTAAATATCTCAAGATTCTTTTCACGGTCCTAAGGTGAACTTCCTTAGGATCGGCTTGGAACCTTGCACACATGCATACGGAAAGCATAATATCCGGTCGAGATGCACATAAGTAGAGTAAAGATCCTATCATCGACCGTTATAACTTTTGATCTACGGATTTACCTCCCGTGTCGAGGTCGAGATGCCCATTGGTTCCCATGGGTGTCTTGATGGGTTTGGCATCCTTCATTCCAAACTTGGTGAGTATGTCTTGAATGTATATAGTTTGGCTGATGAAGGTGCCTTCTTGGAGTTGCTTGACTTGAAATCCTAGAAAATACTTCAACTCCCCCATCATAGACATCTCGAATTTTTAGACCATGATCCTTCTAAACTCTTCACAAGTAGATTTGTTAGTAGACCCAAATATGATATCATCAACATAAATTTGGCATACAAACAAATCATTTGCAATAGTTTTAGTAAAAAGAGTAGGGTCGGCTTTTCCGACTTTGAAACCATTAGTGATAAGAAAATCTCTTAGGCATTCATACCATGCTCTTGGTGCTTGTTTGAGCCCATAAAGCGCCTTTGAGAGTTTGTAAACATGGTTAGGGTACTCACTATCTTCAAAGCCGGGAGGTTGCTCAACATAGACCTCTTCCTTGATTGGTCCATTGAAAAAGGCGCTCTTCACGTCCATTTATATAGCTTAAAGCCATGGTAAGTAGCATAGGCAAGTAATATATGAATTGACTCAAGCCTAGCTACGGGTGCATAGGTTTCACCAAAATCCAAACCTTCGACTTGTGAATAACCCTTGGCCACAAGTCGTGCTTTATTCCTTGTCACCACACCATGCTCATCTTGCTTGTTGCCTTAATCAACGGGTCACTTAGACCCCTTACAAGGACCACCACAACTTGGTGTCTTTTGCTTGATTACAAGTTGCTTGAGAACAAGAATGGAGGAAGAAGAAAAGTGATCCAAGCGACAAGAACTCAAATGAACACAAATGTCTCTCTCTCACAAGCCACTAAGTCTTTGGAATGAGATCGGGACTTGGAGAGGATTTGATCTTTTGTTTTGTGTCTTGGAGTGAAGTCTAGAGCTCTTGTATTGAATGCAATGGCTGAAAACTTGGATCCTTGAAGTGTGGTGGTTGGGGGTATTTATAGCCCCACCCACCAAAATGGTCGTTGGGGAGGCTGTCTGCCGATGGGCGCAACGGACAGTCCGGTGCTCCACTGGACACTGTCCGGTGCGCCAGCCATGTCACCCAACTGTTAGGGTTCGACCGTTGGAGCTCTGACAATCTAGGCCACCGGACAGTCTGGTGGTGCACCGGATAGTCACTGTTCACTGTCCAGTGCGCCTTCTGGCGCCTGCTCTGACTCTACACGCGCAGACGCGCACTGTTCATTGTTCACTGTTGCTTTTGCAGACGACTATTGGCGCAGTAGCCGTTGCTCCGTTGGGCACACCGGACAGTCTGGTGCCACACCGGACAGTCCGGTGAATTATAGCGGAGTGGCTTTTCCAGAAACCCGAAGGTAGCGAGTTGGAGTTGATCCACCCTGGTGCACCGGACACTGTCCGGTGGTGCACCGGACACTGTCCGGTGGCACACCGGACAGTTCGGTGCGCCAGACCAGGGCAGCCTTCAGTTGGTTTTGCTCCTTCCTTTTTGAACCCTATCTTGGACTTTTTATTGGTTTGTGTTGAACCTTTGGCACCTGTAGAACTTATAATCTAGAGCAAACTAGTTAGTCCAATTATTTGTGTTGGGCAATTCAATCACCAAAATCATTTAGGAAAAGGTTTGACCCTATTTCCCTTTCAAACCTTATTTAGAGTCATTTAGAACTGCTATATCTTTTTTGAACTCTTCTAATCAACGCATTGCTTTATACAAATCATATTGCATTGCTAAGAATACACGTACTCGTATGTTTGGATTGGATATGGAGGTAAGGTGGAACTCCACTTACCTTATGCTTAAGCATCTAGTGCCTTATAGGAACACATTTGATGTGTTCATCCAAACTCACTAACCTAGAGCTACAGTTGAACCTTTGCTTTTGTCTGATGATCACTAGTATGTTGCTAAAAAAAATTTGGTATTCCTTGAACTATTTTATGACTCAACCTGTGTTCTATCTGGTGTCTACTATCCAACATCTTCATTGATGATGCATCATATAATTTAGATTGCTAAACATCTAAATTCATATGAACAAGGTAGATTGCTTGCAAATGTTGTTTTTTCCTATGAAAACTAAGTTCCTTAAGTATTGGAGGGACATTCCACTTCTCTATTTTCATTTGCATTCATTCTTGATCCTAGAGCTAAATTGAGGGGCTTCAATAGAGTTATATCTATTTTAGATGGTGTCACACACTATGATTATTCTGGTTATTTAACTTGTGTAAGAGCATAATTAACTGAGGTGTTTAACAAGTATGAAGCTAAGTTTGGTGAAGTGGCCTCAACTAGACCATCACAAACAACAAGAACTGGTAAGAAAAGGACTAATTGGGGTATGATATATGGTGATGATGATGATTTGTTTTCAACCCTAGTTGGTGGAACATGTTCTTCTTCCAACCCCACTACATCTGCTTCTCTATACAGACACAATTTAGCTAGTGCTTTGTTGCAAGCGGCAAGCAATTGTGCAGGCTGGTTTTGAGTTATCAGCATATTTGGATAGTGATATTGTCTAGAAGTATGATGACGACTTAAATCTGTTGACTTGGTGGCATGATCACAAGCTGACCTACCCATCTCTTTCTATGTTGGCTAAGGATGTACTAATTGTGCCTGTCTCTACAATTTCATTAGAAGGTGCTTTCAATCTTACTGGCAAGATTATCGAGGAGCGTCGACTGGCCTTGGAGATGGTCAAGATGCTGACTTGCATAAAGGACTGGGAGGAAGGGAATGCAAGGACACAACACAATGTTGAGAACAAAGAACTTAAGACTCATTCTCTAAGCTATATCTTGATGATGAACAAGTTCTAGTTGACACTCCAGGGTCCTCTCATGCATCTCGATCTCAGACACCTGCTGATCCACATCCACATGTGGATGACTGATCTTATTTAGCTAGTTTGAACTTTGAACTATGGTTGTGTGCCTGTGGCTGTAACTATACTACAATTCTGAACAATGTTTGTGATATATGTAATGTAACACCCCTGGTGTTACTAGCACTAAAACTTGAGCATAACATCATGAGCATTGACATTTCATATATTTGTCACACCTTGAGTGCATTCACTAGGTAAAAACTTCAATCAAGTTGTGATGTTAGGACTGGATGAGTGGTTAACCCTAGGGTAGAGTGCTTAACCCTAACTTAGGGCTTATGGGTGAAAGTGAAGCCTAGATAAGTTAAAACCTCAAAGGACATAAGAGATGATCACAAGATATCACATTTGATGGACTTTAGTGGCACTAAAACCCTAAATGTGCCTAAAACCCTAAAAACAAACCCTAGAAACCCTAATTGAAACCCTAGGGGGTCAATTGTAAATTTTGTGCACTTTTGGACCTAAGTGCAAATACCAAGGTAATAGAACACCACAAATCATGTGTTTCATACATTTGAGGATTTGTAAGTCAAAAAGTGGGGATTTGGACTTAATTGCAAAAAGGCACCTCATACACTCCATATGCCTAAGTCTAAATTCAGTGCATAAGGCTGACTTTGAAGCTCTATATTTCTAAATTTACAAGGAATTTGCCTAGGGTCAATACCTCAAATTTATAGAGCTACTAAAGAAGTATAACTTTGGTTAAGTCATCAAACATAAGTGTTGTACAAAAGATGGAGTTAAATGTACTCAAAGTACTGTTGTCAATCACCCCTGTAGCCTGAACTTTTACTGACAGTGAGATTTGATCAACTTTGAACTCGATTCAAGCTCAAAGGAGTAGGTAAATGAGCCAGGTCTCTAAAGTCAATTTGTAGCTGGATTATAGGACAACAACTTTGTTAAAGGTGGATTAGCAAGTTATTACATGGAAATTTGAGATTTGGACGCTGCAAACCGTTCTGTTAGATGCTCTGAATGACTTTCTGATGGTACAGTAACTGAAACAGATCACAGATTCAGCTCCCCTTGCGCCGGCGACCCTCGCGCCTGGATTCACACCGGCGATGCGATTCGAGCCCACTGGTGCCCGGACAACGCCTCACGGTGAAAAGATCTTCACCACGGATGAGCTTGAGACACTGTTCCGCCCCGGCCGCCGTGTCCGCTTGATTCACGGCCGGTTCAGATAGGCTCACCGGAGTTGGTAGCCTGTTGATCAGTTTCCACATGCCTAGGTGCTCTACCACGTCACAGTAACTTGCCTTGGCGTGTCCATTCATCGCCGGTGACCTTGCCGCGGTGAAAGCCACGCATCTCTTGCGCCAGTGCTCTCCCCTCTCTCCGGCCGCCAGCGTGCCATGCCAAATTCACGAGCCACTGCCCTCGGGCCCTATAAATTGAGCGTGCCATCAGCTCTGCTAGGTAATCATGCACCCAACGCACTAGCCCGTGCCTCAGATCGTCCACTAGAGCGCTCCAATTTCAAAGTTCCCCCAATTCAGTCAAAACTCCGCTGTGAGTGAGCTCACCGTGGCTACCTCTCTACAGGTCCGATCATGCCTTCCTCGCTCTCGTTTCAACATCCCTGTGTGCTGTAGATGCTTTGCAGCCCGGCCAATCGAACTAGATCATGCTAGATCCCCAGGAATGCTTTGGTGTGTCCGTTGATAACGTTGTCACCATGGGTAGAGAGAGTAGGAGCTAGAACCTTGCAATTGATCGAGGGGAAACGAGTAGAATTAGGTGTCAGTCAAGCTAGAGCACCGGCCATTGCGTATCTTGGCCGGTACAGGCTCGCCGGAGCTCGGCTTGTCGCCGTCCACCGTCGTGGACCCGGCGTTGTAAAGAAAAAGAAAGGGGAGGGTCTCGATGTAAATGTCAGTGACACAAGCGAATAGTGCTAAGGGCTCTTTACGGGTTATTCGAACAGCCAGGGTCCTATATGCAAAGACGCCAGTGCGGGAGCGCGTGGGCGCGCTTTCGCCTGTGCATGGGCCGACTGGGCTAGTTTCAGCCCATTACTGTTTATACTTTTCCTTTTTCTTTTTTTGCCAGACTTAGGAAATCCATAGAAAATTATAGAAAAATGATAAAAATATGAAACCAATTTTGTTGGATTCCTAAATTTCTCTAGTATTTAATAAAAATAGTTTCAAGATTTTTAGTCCCAATAAGGAATTATGTAGTATTTAAGAAGACCAAAATCTAGACCTTTGGAATTTTAGAAATTATTTGGAGACTTCATAAATCACCCAACTTTTAGGATGAGCCTAATATGATGTTTAGATCCCATGAGTCAAGTTTGACTTGCTTTGGACATTGTTTAATTTCTAAACCCCTAAACCCTAGTTCCTTAGGGTAAAACTGTCTAACCCTACTAGAATCTTGACCTAGAAGACCATAGTCTCCCCGGTGCACCACGAAGGAAAGTTGTATTCAAGATACAACTTGGTGTATCTTTTCTATTATTGCATTTTCATAAGCATTACCTGAGCATTCATGGTTATATATGGTTATATATAGAGAACGAAGAAGAAGTGACTGTTGAAGAGGAAGAGATTACTCCATCAATAGAAAATCCACCTGCCGAGAACTGTTTTTACTTTGATATTTGTGGAACAGAGCCCGACTCTCCTACAACACAAGGCAAGCCCTGGTGCATTTGCCACCTCCTTGTTGTTTTAAACTCTTTATCACTTAAATGATGCATTAGGTGATAGGAGTTGGGTGTTAAAACAATTGCTGCATTTCCTTCCTTGGAACTGTTTACCATTCCTTGGTTATCTGGTTTATTAAAGATTTTTTGATGCTTAGTCCTGCTTTAGAAAAACAAATGTTTTGTTTTAAACAAAAAGATGATGTTTCGCCGTGGATGGCATGTTTTCAAAAATAAAACTTGATGGTGGATCCATCATGGCCATGATGGGTTCAACATCAGAAAAGATGTACCTCTGTCAGGTACCAAACTTTGGGTTGAAATGATAAAGCTGAGACCAGACGGGTGACTTGCACGACAAGAGAGTCTCGGTGTAATGTCTCCGTCTAAGTCGATTAAGGACCTTGTCGTTGTAGGCCTGATGATCAAGGACCTTTTAACTGGTCACATGCCTCATCATGGGTAAGCTTTGCCTCAGGCCGACTAATACCAGAAAGGCCAACACGCAATGGGAGTGGAGAGATGGCGAGAGTAGCGTGTACCCTCCGTGGCAAGAGGCTGGACGGTGGTGTATCTGTGCTCTCGGTTGTCATGAACCCGGTCTGGTCTTAAGAAACCCGGTGGCGAGTTGACATATTCAAGGGTTAAGTGCTACATATGTCGTGTGATTGGAGATCCTCAACTAAGTATTAATCGATTCGAATCGCCGTTACTTCTCGGATATGAAGACTTGGTCACTGACTTACACGTAGCTTCCAGTGAACAAAAAGGGTTGATAAAAGATGGCTAGTATAGGCCAAGTGCTTGAACTAGGGTAGAAGGAACTCTAGATTTTGGTAATGACCTAACTTGCTAATAAAACTGGATTTTAAGGATCCACTATTAGTAAGCATTTTTGCAAACAGAGTCTTGATTCTTGATTAAGCCTTACCTTGACTCCCTTAAAGCTAGCATATCCTTGAGAGTCTTTTATTTTGACGGGTAAGACTTGCAAAAGTACACTTCATACTCAGGGTTTTCGAACCCATGTTGTTGTAGGTGAGGAAATAGCAGACTTCTGTTGTTTTTGTTCTAAGGTGGTGCCAAAAGAAGAACCTCAACGGTGAAGCCTTGGGAGGATGTTGGCCTCCCTTTTGAAAAACAATATGCTTTTATGCGAGAGGGGTTTTTGCCTCCCAGGTTTGTAATAATAATACTTATGCACTCTTATACCCTGGTTTGTAATAACTACAACACTCTTTCTATATGTTAAGGAAGGTAAATTAAGTTATTGTAATTCGCTTCCGCTTATTTGTTCCTCCGATGTGTTGTAATATCTGCGTGACGGGTGAAACGCTCTTGGGCGAGGAAAAGGATACAGATACCAAACTTGTCGAGTGATTATGTGCATCAACAGGGTTGTCCGAAGTCCGTTGGACAAGGATAACTGTAGGTGGGCCTAATGACTTGGGAGGTTCCGTCACATGTAAGAACACTAAATGAGTTGTGGGTTGTATTCTTTTTTTCTATCTAGGGTTTTCTCACAAGGGTGAGTTTTAAGCTAGATAGGTTTTTAATGAGGCAACCATTGCACTAAATAGCTCAATATTAGTTATTTAGTATGCTTTAACTATGTTTTTTTGAATGTCTGAGATTCTATTAAGTCTGATGTGTGCTTTGTGGTGTAGTGCTTGGGCTGGCCCTAGCACTACGGGTTGTTCGGGCCTACGTGCAGGCACGACACGGCTAAGAGGCCTTAATGACGTGCTTGGGTCTGGTTTTAGGTACTAGTGCCGTGCCGACATGGCACGACTATTAAATGGGCCAAACAGGTCGTGCCTTTACTGTGTCGTGCCAGTGTCGTGTCGGACCGCCCGTTTGACCATCTATACATAGCTTGAGAAATCACTAGGAGGCAAAGAGCAAGGTTGGAACTGGAACACTGGTAGATGACAAAATGTAGGTGCCAACTGCCAAAGGGAACACTGTGTTAGGATTTATGGGCTTGGCCCAATTGAGAAATTCAATTAAAACCCAGGAAAATCTCAAAAGCCCATATATGTGTATGGCTAGGGAATGGTGGAACCAATAGTACCATATTGCTAGTCCAAATGGAGTGGAACTAGTTTAAATATGGAAGCCACACTCACTCACCAAGTCATGGATGAGAGGAGAGAGTGTGGAGAGCCACACGCGCGTGCGCTCGCTCGCCTCGCCTCGCCTAGCCTGGCCTGGCCTGGCCTGGGCGAAGGGCGCGGGCGCACGACATACGCGTGAATGGTCCGCCGAAATCCAGCCCCTCGCCTTGCGGGGGCGTGCCTTCCTTTTGCCATTTTAATTTTTTTGGTTGCTTGGCTGTTATGTTCAGAATCCTAACCGATCACTATACAATCTAAACTGAACACGAGATTTTCGCGGGCGGATCGGATCGAAGATAGCTATCTGTTCGCGGACTCGGCCCTATAAAAGGCACCTGGCAGCCAGCATCCAGATCATCCTAGTTTTTGCTTTCGCCTCTCTTCACAACTGAGCCGCCTTCAGTTCCCTTCATCCCGACCGCCGACGTGCATCTGTGATTGGGAGAGCAGGTCTTTGGAACCCTTCGCCTTCGAGATCCTGCACTGGGAGAGGGCGAATAAGGTTTTTGGGAAGCGTCCTCACGTGACTGCTCGCTGATTCCGCTGATCATCAACCTCGCTGCTTTGACGTCATCGACCCTGCTGATTCCGGCCCGCGCCATCTATCAGTGTGTCTGATCAGTACACATCATCTTATTTGACTTTTTATTTCAGTTCTTCTGATTTGGTCATGATTTATATTCAGAATTTAATCTGGAAATTGTCTAATTATTCAACAATCCAAAAACCTTATTATAGACAATTTCCTAGTGTTTCTATGGCTGCTTTTGTCGACGCGCTGAAGCCAGAAAAGTTCAATGGTATACACTTTAAGAGGTGGAAAGTCAAGGCCACGCTCTGGCTTACTGCTATGAATGTGTTCCATGTTAGTAAAGGCAAACCTGAGGGCACTGACTCCTGAACAGGAGAAAGAGTATGACCATGCCAATACTATCTTTACGGGAGCAGTTCTTAGAGCCCTTGTTGATTGTCTGGTTGATGCGAATATTCAGCACACAGACAGGAAAGAGTTGTGGGATGCACTTACTACTAAGTATGATGCATTAGATGCTGGCAGTGACCTGTATATCATGGAGAGCTTTCATGATTATAAGATGGCTGATAATTGCTCTATTGTAGAGCAAGCTCATGAAATACAGTGTATAGCCAAGGAGCTCGACCACCTTAAGATAGTCCTTCCTGACTGATTTGTGGCTGGATGCATTATTGCAAAGTTGCCTTCTACATGGAGGAACTTTGCCACATCTCTGAAACATAAGAGACAGGAGATATCAGTTGAAAATCTGATAGCGTCTCTGGATGCTGAGGAGAAAGCTCGAGCGAAGGACACGGGATCTAAAGGAGGTGAGGGCCACTCCAGCGCCAACATGGTTTAGAAGAACCACAACAAGGGCAAAGGGAAGACAAAATCTAACAAGCCCAACAAAACTACCAACTTTAAGAAGAAGAACAAGGCAGAACTGACATGTTTCGCATGTGGTGAGATGGGTCATTTTGCTAAGGATTGTCCTGATCGAGCAGATCGTCGTGGCAAAAAGGGCAATGTCAACACAATGATAGCTAGCAATGAGGAAGACAAAGGGTATGGTAATTTACCTTTCATCTTCTCAGTATTTCAATCACCTAGTTGGTGGCTTGATACTGGTGCTAATGTTCATGTGTGTTCTGACATTAATTTGTTCTCTTCTTATTAGGGTGCCCGGGATTCTTCTGTCCTAATGGGGAATGGGTCACATGCTTCTGTTCATGGCACTGGCATGGTGGATCTGAAGTTTACTTTAGGAAAGATCGTGAGGCTGAAGAACGTGCAACATGTCCCTTCTATACACAACAATCTCATTAGCGGAACCCTTCTACGTAGAGATGGGTTCAAGGTAGTTTTGGAGTCCAATAAATTAGTTGTGTCTAAGTCTAGACAATTTATTGGTAAAGTCTATGATTGCGGAGGCTTGTTCCGCTTTTCTCTGTTAGATTTTAATAATAAGTCTATGAACCATATTTGCGCTAATATTGATGATCTTGCAAGTATTTGGCATTCTCGTTTGTGTCATATTAATTTTGGCTCTATGTCTCGGCTTTCAACCAGGAGTTTAATTCCGAATATCACCATAGTCAAAGGTTCTAAGTGCCATAGTTGTGTGCAGTCGAAGCAACCTCGAAAGCCTCACAAGGCTGCTGAGGAGAGACACGTGGCACCTCTAGAACTCATACATTCTGATCTTTGTGAGATGAATGGTGTTTTGACAAAAGGTGGCAAGAGATACTTCATGACATTGATTGATGATGTGTCTAGATTTTGCTATGTATACTTGCTAAAAACTAAAGATGAGGTTGTAGACTACTTTAAAATCTATAAGGCTGAAGTTGAAAACCAACTAGAGAGAAAGATCAAACGTCTTAGATCAAATCGTGGTGGCGAATTCTTTCCCAAAGTCTTTGATGATTTCTGTGCAGAACATGGCATTATTCATGAGAGGACGCCTCCCTATTCACCTGAATCAAACGAGATTGCTGAAAGGAAAAACCGTACGTTGACTAATCTGGTGAATGCCATGTTAGACACTTGTGATTTATCTAAGGCATGGTGGGGGAGGCTGTGGGGGATGGATATCCCCCAAGTCCACTAGAAGGCGAGAAGGTCTCGCGAAAGGCTTTGGGCCTATTGTCTCGCAAGGTCGTCCCTTCGTGGGCTAGGGGAGAACTACTGGCAGAATGAGCCGACACAGAGAGTGAGCAGACTCGGGCCCAGGCGGCTCATTGGATTTAAGAATCATCCACAACGCTGATCCGATTCTCCCGCGCAGCACCCTCGGACGTCGGAACCAAATGAGGATAAGTCGGCAAGACTATAGGAAGATAAGTTCAGTCGGTTCACTATTACTTAGGTATACATCGTTATCATACACGCATGTAGTGCCCCACGGTCGAATATATAAGGCCTATGGGGTACCCCATCAAAGAAGAGAAGTCACTCATCAACCATCTACTTAGCTCATTAGCTTTCTCCATATCGGAGACTTCTGTTGTAACCCACCACATAAAGATCCACACCAGGAAGTAGGGTGTTACGCATCTCAAAGCGGCCCGAACTTGTAGAAAAATCGCCCACCGTCTCTCATGCGTCTCGCACAAACCATTGAGTTACAATCAACAGCATCGTCCTACCAAAAGCACCACGAGGGGTAACCCTGGTTGTGCAGTCGGGCCCCAAACACCGACAGCTGGCGCGCCAGGTAGGGGGTGTGTCGTTGATCCAAGCTAACTCAATGGCTGTCACTTCCCAGTGCAAGATCGCTCTCCGCCCTGGATCCGTGTTCTGCTTCGGGACCATCTTGTCCATAGCGGATGAGGAGGGAATTCTACACCGCATAGCAGATCCACCGGAGAAAAAGCTCTCCCCGGAAATCTCCGAGGGAGTCGGAATGAGACAGCAGATAGCGCAACCTCCTGCGCCCCAGGCGAAGACTACCTTCTGCAAGTCAAGAGCCGGGAATTCACTTACCCGAAGAACCACGTTGTCCACATCGTCCACAAAGGAGTGGACACGGATTACAAGAAAGAAAGAAGCAAGCAGGATGGAGGCCCGTCAAGTTATCCTTCCGACACCTTCGCCCTCAAAGAAGGACAAAAAGAATTCATCACTGCAGCAACTCCTTTCTACCCCGACGTCCTCTTCATCGGGGGGAGATTGGAGTCTCTCCATCTCCGACGACGAGCCAACCGTGCCAGGGGAAGAACCACCCCAGCGAGAAGCTCGGCGACGGAGAAAAAGAGGCCGAAATATTCGGCGACATCACGAAGCTGGGGAGCGAGACCCAGCGCAGCCCGTATCCCAGGATGAAGCCTCGGAGGTAGGAGAAACTCCTGATGAATGAGTCGTCCGAGAAAGGAGGAATTCTCGCCGACATGACCGCCGACATGCTCAAGACCGAGATCGAGAACAAGCAGAGCAGGATGCGAGGTTACACCGAGAGAACCCTCTCTTCGCTCGAAACCTGAACCCTGACTTTGCTCGTGCTATGAACACGCCGAGTGAAGTCGGAGGAGTATTGGCTCGGATAGCTTATGGCCTCCCTCGGACTCCAGATGCTGAAGGATATCGGCGGCTGCTCACTTGGGCAGCTAATCATCTTCTACCTCTCGCTCATCCCCCGAGCGACACGACACGCCATCAATAGTCGGCGAGATGCACGGAGCTCCATCAATGCTTCACACGAATGACGACACGAAAATGAGATAAGGCGCCGGGAGGAATACGATCGAGACCACGACGTCCCAGCTCGAAGTCACACCACCCGAGTGGAATCGGCAGCAGCTTCAACTAGTGGCCCGACCCAGGGACGATTGAGACGGCACATCAGCAACTCTCCTCCCCAGGACCGGTGCCATGAACGTCGACAGGAGGACACATGTGGAGTATCCGCTCTTACTCCACGTCTCAGGGCCATTCAGTGGCCCCCAAACTTCAAGGTCTCCAACGTCGACAAGTATGAGCCTAAGCAAGACCCAAGAGGTTGGTTGGCCATCTATACGACCGCCGCCCGGGCCGCTGGGGCAACTGAAGACGTAATGACTACGTACTTTCCCATCGTTCTCGGGCAGGATGCATTATACTGGCTACGACACCTGCCACAAGGAGCGACTTCAGTCGGCGTTTCATCACCAACTTTCAGTCCTGCTCCGATATGCCGGTGCATCCATGGGACCTCAAATCCATCAGGCACTGAGGCGATGAAACAGTTCGATCGTACCTCAAGAGATTCCAGACCATGAGAAACCGTATCCCCGAAGTCACTAAGGCGGAAGTGATTGAAGACTTCTACCGGGGATCTAATGACTCGGCCTTCGTCCGAGCCATACTGCAGAAGGCGCCGACCACCTCCGAGCAGCTATTTCGAGAAGCGGACCTCTACATCACCACTGAAGAACAGGCTCAGGACCTCATCAGGGGAGCTAAACTCGCGCCACCAGAACCACGGCCCGACACGAACCAGCAGCCTAGCAAGCATTGGGAGAAGAGGCCACGTGAAGAGGTCCACGCCGCTGGACCACCCGTCTCTCATGCCCGAGGGGCACCCCGCGGAGGCGAGCAAACACTGGACGACATCCTCGATGCCCAGTGTCCGTACCACAAGGATATGCGCCACACCCTGCGGAACTGCAGAGACTTCAAGCATTCCGTCAGGAATGGTTGACCATTCTAGCCTCTACCACCTCCCCCACCACGAGGAGGGCCTGGCGAGCCCAGGCAGCCTCAGCAACAGAAAAGGGAAGGGGGTGGAGCATTCTCACGTGTCGACGGTGAGGTAAATGTCATCTTCAGAGGACATGGGTCGCAGGAGAACAGAAGGCAGCAAAAGCTCAATGACTGATAGGTACTGGTGGCAACTACCAGTACTCCGACTCCCTACCGGTGGTCGGAGTTCCCGATCACCTTCAGCCGAGAGGATCAATGGCTCAACTTCGACCATCTAGGCAAGTACCCGCTCCTCATCGATCTGGTGATCCGAGAGAGCAGGGTAAAGAAGGGGCTAGTGGACGGGTGAAGCAGCATCAACGTTACCTTCCCCTGGATGCTCCTAGGCTTGGGGGTCGCACTCAAAGACCTCACCGAGTCAGACACCCCTTTCTTCGGCATTGTGTCGACCGAAGGAGAGTACCCGCTCGGGCACATCTACATGCCCGTTACCTTTGGAACTCCGGAAAACTATAGAACCGAGTTCCTAAGGTTCGAGGTGGCGAGTTTCGACTGCAGATACAACGCCATAATCGGCAGGCCAGGATTGGTGACATTCATGGCCATTCCACACTATTCATACATGATATTGAAGATGTCAGAGCCTCAAGGAATCATTACCATGCGCGCTGACTTCCAAGGCACCGCGGAGTGTTTTCGGGGAGCTATTCAGGTGGCCCTCACCACTAAACCGCTGACAGCTTCCTCCGTACAGGCGACACAAAGCCTGAAAAAGACCTTGCGATACCCGCGAATGAAGCTCAAGCCGTGACCTCTATGCGGCCGACTGAGGAGACAAAGAGGATCAACTTGGGGTTCGCTGATGAACGCAAGGCCGCCATCATCAGCTCCAGCCTCGACGACAAATAGGAAAGCACGCTCATCCGATTCCTGCAAGATAACCGAGACGTATTCGCATGGCAACCTACGAATATGCCGGGAGTCCCAAGAGAACTGGCCGAGCACAAATTGAAGGTCTATCCTCAAGCAAGGCTGATTCGACAGAAACTGCATTGTTTCACGCCAGACAAGAGAAGCAATTCGCGCTGAGTTAGCTCGCTTAGTGGCAGCAGGGTTCATTAGAAAAGTACTACATCCTGAGTGGCTAGCAAATCCTGTTCTTGTACTCAAAAAGAATAAAGTGGATTGGCGCATGTGCGTCGACTATACTGATCTAAACAAACACTGTCCGAAGGATCCCTTCGGGCTCCCTAGAATAGATCAAGGGGTTGATTTGACCGCCGTATGTTCTATGTTGTCCTTCCTAGACTGCTATTCTGGATACAATCAGATCAGCTTGGCAAAGGAAGATGAGAAGACTGCATTCATCACCCCGTTCGGAGCTTTCTGCTATACCTCAATGTCGTTCGGCCTCAAGAACGCGGGAGTGACCTACCAGAGAGCTATTGAAACATGCTTAGTCGATCAATGGGGCAAGAGGGTGGAAGCTTATGTCGATGATGTGGTGGTCAAAACAGAAAACTCAGAAAACTTTAATGAAGATTTGCAGCTGGTCTTCAATAGCTTGAGGCGGTACCGGTGGAAGCTCTGTAGGATTACGGGGAGGCTACGCTAGCGCAAAACAAAATTTTCATCCCCATAATACCAAGAACTACTGCGGTTATAGGTCATGGAATTACCACTAGACGCGCAGAGCAGCGGAAGACGTCTCGATGTAGACGAACGCGTCGAGCAGTGCCGTGCAGTCGCCGGCGTCCTTCACGTCCTCGCACGGTTCGTCCAAGTGCTCCAGATGCAGCACCTCCGAGGTATCCACACGTACAGGGAGGAAGCGCCGCGTACCGAACTGCTAGGTTCGCGACAGCGGCTTGGCGAGGGCAAGAGGCGAGCGGCGGCTGCTGATTTGCAGGTGGCGAATTAGGTTTGTCGTTTAACAGCGCCCCCGCCCCTCATTATATAGGCGTTATGGTGGGCTTCTGACGCCGAGGCCCATCATTAACCCTAAAGCCCAGTCTAATTTCGGATCTAATCCGAATTAGGCTTCCTTCCCCTTAAGTGTGTGACCCTATAGGTTCACGTACAAATAGACATAGCCCGAGTACTCTTACTTGGCCCAATAATGGACAGCGGCCTCTAGCAAGACATGTCAACTCCTATGTGTACGTAAAGATCATATCAGACGAACCATTGCGACATTAAGTACATGTTGTTCCCTTTGTCTCACGATATTTGGTCTGGCTCTAAGCTGACCTCTCTTTCTCGATACTGTGAATTGGAATCCTTTCAATGGTTAACTCTTAACCCTAGCACGGCCATGCATTTCTTGATCCAATCACTCGAGGGGCCCAGAGATATCTCTCTCACAAAGAGAGGGACAAATTCCATCTTGACTGACCATGCCTCATAGCATGCTTCCTGACAAACCCAAAACTACCTTTATAACTACCCAGTTACGGGATAGCGTTTGATAGTCCCTAAGTAAGTCAATTCACATCTTGAGAACATGCGACAATCTCAGGTCTAAGGATACAGTATTCATGTTGCAAGAAGAGAACTATATTACAATATCTCACGTTGGGTCGGTCCAGCCTCATGTCATACATGCGCCCACATTATTAATTTAACATCTCCATGTTCATGACTTGTGAAATGTAGTCATCAACTAATACATGTGCTAGTCATCGACTCTGACTAGGGAGATCATTTAGAATAACCATATAAGTAAAGAATCTCACAAACAATTCACATAATTGCTAATCAATACAAGGTGCCTTCCATGGATATTCAATTAAGCAATATATATATCATGGATACAAAGAAATATGCTCATCTCTATGATTATCTCTAGGGCATATTTCTAACAAGCTCAATCCAGAGAAGTGTGTCTTCAAAGTACCGGCAGGGAAATTACTCGGATTCATTATTAGCCACGGAGGATTCGAGCCAATCCAGAAAAGATCAAGGCTATCATGAGAATGGAAGCGCCACGATCATAGAACAATGTGCAGAGGCTTACTGGATGCATGGCAGCCCTGAGCAGGTTCATATCAAGGCTGGGCGAAAGAGGCATACCGTTCTACAAGTTGCTCAAGAAGGTGGACAAATTTCAGTGGACCACAGAGGCACAAGAGGCTCTAGAGGCACTGAAAAAGTTCCTGACCACGCCACCAGTACTCAAGCCACCACGCCGAATCAACTGGCAGAAGGTTTGTTGCTATACATCTCCTACACGACTCACGTGGTAAGCATCGCGTTAGTAGTCGAGCGGACGGAGGAAGAACACACATACCCAGTGCAACATCCAGTCTACTTCATCAGCGAAGTTCTCGGCCCCTCAAAGATGAAGTATCCCCAGGTCCAGAAACTGTTATACGCGGTACTTCTAACCGCTCGCAAGCTTCGTCACTACTTTGATGACCACAAAGTCATAATAGTCACAGGATTTCCGATTGGGGACATTCTCCACAACAAAGAAGCTATCAGAAGGATAGCCAAGTGGGCATGTGAGCTGGGAGCTCACAACATAGAGTTCCAGCCTCGCACAACAATACAGACTCAAGCACTAGTTGACTTCGTATCAGAGTGGACTGAACATCAGGTCCCAGACAACCCGGAGGCTACTAAAGTATGGAAAATGTACTTTGACGGCTCACTGAAGTTGTAGGGAGCAGGTGCTGGAATCCTCTTCATTGCTCCTGGAGGAGAACAACTCAAGTATGCACTCCAGCTATTATTTCCAGCATCAAATAATGCAGCAGAATATGAGGCACTGATCCACGGCCCACGGGTTAAACATCGCGGTGTCACTGAGCATTAAGAAGTTGATGGTTTACGGAGATTCACTAGTGGTCATAAGCTAGATAAATAAAGACTGGGATTGCTCGGCTGATTCTATGGGCAAGTATTGTGTAGCCGTCCGAAAGCTCGAGGACAAATTCGAAGGGTTGGAGTTCCATCACGTGGAACGAGACCGCAACGCGGCAGCAGACGCGTTGTCAAAGCTGGAATCCAGTCGGGCCCAGGTCCCACCCGGGGTCTTCGTCCAAGAAGTATCACGCTCGAGTATTCTCTTAGATCAGGCAGAAGAATGCAACACCCTGAGCCAACCTGAGTCAGACCCCAATGACTGGAGGGAGCACATCATCAGGTACATAAAGAATGAAGAGGAACCGGCTAACAAAGTAGCAGCAAAACGCATTGCAAGACAATCAGCCCACTACACCCTCGTAGGGGACACACTGTACAGAAGAGGTGCGATAGGAGTCCTCATGAAGTGCATTGACTCGGCTATTGGGAAGCAACTGTTGGAGGAAATCCATGCCGGACAATGCGGAGTACATGTTGCATTGAGAACTCTGGTTGGGAAAGTTTTCGGATCTGGTTTCTATTGGCCAACAGCGAAGAATGATGCTGCCGAGTTAGTCCAGAGATGTGAAGCTTGTCAATTCTTATCAAAACAACAACATTTACTGGCACAGCAGCTGCAGACCATCCCTGTAACATGGCCATTTGCATGCTGGGGGCTGGACATGATCGGACCCTTCAAGAAGGCTCAGGGAGGCTATACTCACGTGCTGGTTGCCATTAACAAGTTCACCAAATGGATAGAGTACAAGCCCATTGCCTCTTTAACCTCAGCCAAGACAGTGGAGTTCATACAAGACATAATATTCAGGTTTGGGATACCAAATAGTATCATAACTGACCTGGAATCCAACTTCACCATCTCTAAATTCTTTGATTTCTGCGAGCAACGGAGTATCCAGATCAAGTACGCATCAGTAGCGCATCCAAGAGCCAATGATCAGGTGACAGGGCCAATGGGATGATACTGGAAGCACTCAGAAAGAAAGTGTTCGACAAAAATGAAAAGCTTGAAGGAAAGTAGATCAGAGAGCTGCTATATGTGGTTTGGAGCTTGAGAACTCAACCTAGTCGAGCTCTGCATGGAAATACTCCGTTCTTCATGGTTTATGGTTCAAAAGCAGTGCTACCCGCCGACCTCATGTTCGGGGCACCGAGGTTGGTCTTCGAAAACATAGCTGAAGCAGAAGCTACCAGGCTAGAGGATATTGATGTGCTGTAAGAAGAGCGATTGAACACAGTAATTCAGTCGGCCAGATACCTGCAGACCTTGAGGCGCTACCATGATAAAGCCGACACCTATCCTTCGCAGTAGGAGACTTGGTCCTCCGCCGAATTCTAACGGGGGAAGGACGGCACAAGTTGTCGCCACTATGGGAAGGGACATTCATTGTATCAGAGGTCACTCGGCCAGGATCATACCGGCTCACTCAAATGGATGGCATAGAAGTGGGGAACTCATGGAACATAGAGCATCTCAAAAAGTTCTACACTTAGCAAGGCCTCAAAGATTCTCGAAGAAACATTGTACTCTGTAATCGGGAGACCTCGTCATCAATAAAGTTTTCGTTTTCAAAGGCATTCAGACTCTTGACTTTCAGCTAGACTCAACTTAATTGGACTTGAAATTAGCACGCTTACTTGACTCAGGGTGACCACTTGTGGGGGATGGATATCCCCCGGGTCCACTAGAAGGCAAGAAGGCCTCGTGAAAGGCTTTGGGCCTACTGTCTCGCAAGGCTATCCCTTCGTGGGCTAGGGGAGAACTGCTGGCAGAATGAACCAACGCAGAGAGTGAGAAGACTTGGGCCCAGGCGGCTCGTTGGATTTAAGCATTATCCACAACGCTGATCCGATTCTCTCGCGCAGCACCCTCGGACGTTGGAACCAAATGAGGATAAGTCGGCAAGACTATAGGAAGATAAGTTCAGTCGGTTCACTATTACTTAGGTAAACAGTTATCATACACGCATGTAGTGCCCCACGGTCAAATATATAAGGCCTAGGGGGTACCTCATCAAAGGGGAGAAGTCACTCATCAACCATCTACTTAGCTCATTAGCTTTCTCCATACCGGAGACTTCCCTTGTAATCCACCACATAAAGATCCACACCAGGAAGTAGGGTGTTACGCATCTCAAAGCAGCCCGAACCTATAGAAAAATCGCCCACCGTCTCTCGTGCGTCTCGCACGAACTATTGAGTTACAGTCAACAGCACCATCCTACCCAAAAGCACCACGAGGGGTAACCCCGGGTGTGCAGTCGGGCTCCAAACACCGACACCACTATACCCAACTAACGGAGCAATCGGCTTAAGCCAGCGATGACTTAAGTCGGTGCGACATGCTCACGCTTACTTGACTTAGGGTGACCACTATACCCTACTAACAGAGCAATCGGCTTAAGCCAGCGATGGCTTAAGTCAGTGCGACATGCTCACACTTACTTGACTCAGGGTGACCATTATACCCTACTAACGGAGCAATCTGCTTAAGCCAGTGATGGCTTAAGTCGGTGCGACATGCTCACGCTTACTTGACTCAGGGTGACTACTATACCCTACTAACGGAGCAATCGGCTTAAGCCAGTGATGACTTAAGTCGGTGCGACATGCTCACGCGTACTTGACTCAGGGTGACCACTATACCCTACTAACAGAGTAATCGGCTTAAGTCGGCGATGACTTAAGTCGGTGCAACATGCTCACGCTGATTTGGCTTAGGGTTACCACTGTACCCTACTAACAGAACAATCGGTTTAAGTCGGTGATGACTTAAGTTGGTGCGGTATATTCACATCCACTTACCGTAGGTCGACCACTATGTCCTACTAACTAGGCGATCGACCTGAATCGGGAATATACTCAAAACCAGCATTGTGCACTTGCTTTCACGACTGTTCAGGGTGATCGCTATACCCTAATAGCAAAATAGTCAACCCTTCAAAGAAAAAGAACGTTTTACTTGCTGGCACTAGGGGCATATTCTGGCGCCCTGTTCGCGAAATATTCAAGTTCTAACATAACCATAACATATACATAGATTTCATATTACATCAGATGTTTTGCATGACATCATTGCATCAAAACATCTTTGCTAGTAATGTCTTTCACAGGAGCAACAGAAGAGGAATGATGACTCGAAGCATCGGGTGCAGCCTTAACATCAGCGACAATATCATCAGGCACCACGATGTCGGGCCTCCTCATCAAGATCCGTCCAGCACGAATGGCTTTGTCCATAGCCTTGTCGCGCTGAACCTTCAAGATAGCACAGTTGTCCTCTGAAGCTTTGGTAGCCAGTCGAGCGGCCTCTAGCTCCTGCGCAACAAGTTTCTTGGAGGCATGCAGATCCTTGATGACGGAGTCCTTGGTCGACACCAACTATCTAAGTCGTAGAACCTCATCTTGGGATACCTGCAGCTCATGACGATGATGGTCCAGGTCTGACATAGTGAAGCGGTGGCTCCTTTCCAAAATTGTCAAGGAGTTACTGGCGTCATGGTATAACTTGTCCAGATTTTCACAAGAGGCCGTGAGTGCTCGTTTTTCCTCCTACAAGCAAGAAGCAACATTCAACATCGAGACAACAATAAGCCTGGCAAAGTCAGCCAAGGAAGTTTATCTCATGCGCCGTCCTTTCAGAGTCAAGTTGAGAATTGAGGGAGGAAATCAAAGAACGCGTGTCGTCCAATGAAGCAGAGGTTTGGGCCAAGTCGGTTTGGCTTTGAGAATATTTCTCCTCGAAGTCAGAGAACTGTTGGGTCAACTCGGCTCGACTTCAAGAAAACTTTTCCTCAAGATCAGAGCACCGCTGGGCCATATCCGACAATGCAGCTGAAAGGGGATGCATGACTAAGAATAGGATGATTAATAAAAACAACTAAGGAGGCTATAAGGTTACTAACCAGCGTTCGACGCCTTCAAGTCAGCAATCTGTTTCTGAAGCAGCAATGGGTTCCACTGCATTAGAGACAGAGCTTCTTCTGGAACAGTGGCATCGCACGACCTCAGTTGGGCAGACATTCCATCAACCAAAGCCTGTGATGATAAGACAGATGAGCAGAAGAAATATAATTCACTAATATGAACAATAAAAGGCAAGAGGTTGACTCACCTAAAGGTTAGAGAGGAACGATGGCAGACCCAAGGTAGAAGGAGCTATGTCATGGCTTGACGGGGAATGATCAGCAGGAACAATTTAAAGGGCATTATCAGGGGTGGTCTCAGCCCCGCCAGCAGATAGCAGGCTTCTCACATCTAGCCCGCCAACCTCTAAGGCGACTTGTTCGTTCAAAGCTGTGGAAGCATGCACCGTCGTCGCCCCATCGGACCGAGGTGGGGGACGACCCGACATGGACGTCCATGCAGGTGTGGGAAGGAGAGCCCACCTGAACACCCTCGGGGGCTGGGTTGCAGCTTGCGCTACCCACCAGAGCCGGATCACTGCCGGCAACACCCTCGGGGGCTGGGTAACTGCCGGCACCACCCTCGGGGCTGGGTCTTCTGCAGTAGCCACCTCTAAGACTGAAGGCTCCTCAGACACCTCCATGGGAGTTGGGTGACTCAGACCAGCGTCTCGGCATTGAAGACTACCCTCCAAAGTCGACGATGAGCGAGACACCGCTTGGGTTACCTCTTGCCCAGAGGAGTCAAGCAAGGAAAGCCCACCGTCTGGGACCTCTGAACAATCAACCGGGGCATCATCAGCAGTTGGCTCTGACAGCATATCTTCGAGGACGACTTCCTCCAGTGCTTGTTCAAAATCTGATATGGAAAGTCCCTGAAGACTGACAAGAGCCAACAAAGCTGGAGAAGGGATGTCACTACCCCCCTCGCTACCTCTATAATGCCTGCTGTTCTTTCGGATCACCGGGACTTCTTCTTCTTCCTCCTCTTCGTCTTCATCAAATATGAAAATAGCAGCTTGTGCACGATCACAACCCTCGGCATTAACCTCGGGAAGGGCCTCTACTGGCATTTCATCTGGAACCGGAGCAGAAGGACATGCGCCCTAGTCCAAGCATGACAGTCAGTGAAGTTGCCTCCTCTTCCTTTTTTCCACAACAGGTGCAGTCGGTCGACTCACTCGGTGTGGATGCTTTGGGCGGGCGCCTTCGGGTTTCCGGGCCTTCACCACTTCACCAAGTTCTTGCCCATCTGTGATAGCCATTGGCTTGGCATGGGTCGAGTCAGATGATTCCCCATCCAACAAACTAAGCATAGCATCTACCTCCGCGTTGTCAGTGCTAGCCGGCATCTCAAAATGAGTCTGCCTCTCATCCTCTGGAAGACTTCGAAGTGGGGCAATCAGAGCCTTAATGTCCTCAGAAGAGGGTCGCACTCTAAGACCCATGATACCATCATGAACAGGAGGGTTAGACACAAACTCAGAAAATGGCCTAAGTGGTGGCAGGTTCCAAACAGAATAAGCAACAGGAGCACTAGCATTTGAAACTCTGCCCCTCAGGATCATATCCAGTCGGCTCATCAGATCTTCAGTGGGGATTATCTTATTTGTAACCCGGGTAGAGTCATTGATGCCACTGTACAGATAAGCAGGGTATGCCCTGTCCTTCAAAGGTTGGATGTTCTTGAAGATGAAATCAGAGACCACAGCCTCAGCAGTCAGACCTTTGTCTTTCAACAAGCAGACCTCGGCAAGCAGTACTTTTGCATCTGTTATCTCCGAAGGGGTCAGAGATTCTACCTAGCTTGGAGTGCGGACATCTACCTGCCTCCCCGACTGAGGGGGGAGGGACTTGCAGTGGTTCTCCATGATGAACCACTCGAGACGCCACCCCTTGATGCTATCCTTGAGGGGGATGTCGAGATACTCTGTTTTCCTCCCGCGACGCATCTCCAGACTTGCACCACCAACGAGCTGGTGCTGTCCCCCCACCATCCCAGGCCGACAATGATACAAATACTTCTAGAGGCCAAAATGGGGGAGAATCCCGAGGTAGGCCTCACACAGATGAATAAAGATGGAAACTTGTAAGATGAAATTAGGGTTCAGATGGGGTAAAGTTCAGTTCATAGAAATCAAGGAGGCCACGGAAGAAGGGAGAAACGGGAAGAGCAAGGCCACGAATAAGAAAAGGAACATAGACAACGGACTCATGGGTGTCCTCTGTCGGAACAGTGACCCTATGGCAAATTCGCCAAGAGCAGAGCTCTTTCGGCAGTAAAAACCAAACATCGACAAGGTGAAGATCAGACTCTGAGATAACAGATATGTGGTTAACCGCGAATGGAAACTGGTTGTTGGGGTCGATGGGGGCAATGATTGCCACAACAGAACTCTATCTCTTCCATTCCGGCGCCATCGCAATCTTGCCGGCAGAACGAACAGGAGCAAGATCTCAGGGAAGCAGAGGAGTGGTTCAAGGTAGAAATATGAAATTAGGGCATGGAAATAAAAAACGCACGTCGACGCGAGTATAAATGGGGTTTTCCCGGGTCAGTTGCTATTTCTAAAATGTGCCAAGTCATCACTCGGGAGAGCAAAACTTCAGGCATGGCTCGGCAGTTACCTCTGAAACGCCAGCAACATCTAACTTGGCTCGGCGGTTACCTCTAAAACACCGGTAGTGTCAAGCATCACTCGGCGTTACCTCTAAAACGCTGGCAGTGTCAAGTGTCACTCGGCAGTTACCTTTAAAACGCCGGCAGTGTCAAGCACCACTCGGCAGTTACCTCTAAGACACTGGCAGTGTCGGGCGTTACTCGGTGATTATCTCTAAAAACGCTTGTAGTCTGTTTTCGCTCGGCAGTCGCCTCTAAAATGCTAGAAGCAGCGAGCATAAAAGACAAACTACCAAATGTGTACACATCAAAAGCAACAAAAGCAAACACCTGGAGCAACCGAGGTTCTTCATTAGTGGAGGGAGGTCACACAAACTTAAAGACTGACTCATTATGAGTCAATCTTTCTTTCCCTTGTTACTACATTACATTACCATACATTAAATTACTACACTACTTACGCTACACTATACTACTAACTACTACTACATTATTCTACTACTACTACCACTACCACTAATTATCTATACTAATATTTAAGCCAGTGGCGCTTTGCCACTGGCCTTGCTGCTGCTGCTGCCACCCTTGCCGCCGCCGTCGTTGCCTTCATCGCCACCCTTGTCGCCATCGCTGCCGCCGTCGTCGCCCCCACCTCCGCCGTCGTTGCCTTCGTCGTCGTCGTCGCTCCCTTCCTCGGACAAGTCAGCAGAGTTCTCCTCGTCCGAGGAGACCTTCGACTCATCCGAGCCCTCGAGCCCGGCACGCTCGATGGACCGGATGTACGTCCACACCACGGCGGCTATCCCCTGGGAGTCGTCCGAGTCATCGGACGACGACGGGGGGAGGCATAGATAGAAGACCCCTCGGACTCGGAGGAGACCCCCTCCTCCGAGTACTCGGAGTCACCGAAGTCCTCTGAGGGAGGACTTGGTTCACGCTTCCGCTTGTCGCCAGAGCGACGCGACGAACTCTACCCTTTTTTGTCCTTGCCCATGGCCAGATGGAGGAGAAGGAGTTAGAAAAGAAGTAACAGACGATCGAAGGATATGTGAAGAGAACAACGGTGCAAGCAGGCTATTTATAAAGGCCGAAAGCAACTGTTCATTTCCTACCACGCTCACCGAACAGTCGCAAGTATTCAATAAGCAATTCAAGCCGCCTGAAAATGAGTCAGGCAACAGACGCCGCTTCGTGTCACACGACACCATTTGGACTAAGGTCAACTGCTTGGGCGATATGATTACGTCTCGCGGTCACATCAAGTTACTACTCCAGGACGGTGTGCTAAACGCTCTGCGTACCAAGACGTCCCCCAGGTCCACTAGAAGGCGAGAAGGCCTTGCGAAAGGCTTTGGGCCTACTGTCTCACAAGGCTATCCCTTCGTGGGCCAGGGGAGAACTGCTGGCAGAATGAGCCGACGCAGAGAGTGAGTAGACTCGGGCCTAGGTGGCTCGTTGGATTTAAGCATTATCCACAACGCTGATCCGATTCTCCCGCGTAGCACCCTTGGACGTCGGAACCAAATGAGGATAAGTCGGCAAGACTATAGGAAGATAAGTTCAGTCGGTTCACTATTACTTAGGTATACATCGTTATCATACACGCATGTAGTGCCCCACGGTCAAATATATAAGGCCTAGGGGGTACCCCCATCAAAGAAGAGAAGTCACTCATCAACCATCTACTTAGCTCATTAGCTTTCTCCATACCGGAGACTTCCCTTGTAACCCACCACATAAAGATCCACACAAAGAAGTAGGATGTTACGCATCTCAAAGCGGCCCAAACCTGTAGAAAAATTGCCCAGCGTCTCTCATGCGTCTCGCACGAACCATTGAGTTACAGTCAACAACACCGTCCTACCCAAAAGCACCACTAGGGGTAACCCCGGGTGTGCGGTCGGGCTCCAAACACCAACAGAGGCAGTCCTGACTTTATGTCATGTTCTGAATAGAATTCCTATGGGCAAAGAAGAGAAAACCCCTTATGAGAAGTGGGTTGGGAGAAAACCATCACTTTCATACTTGCGCACTTGGGGGTGCATGGCGAAAGTCAATGTACCAATTAATAAAAAGCGCAAGCTTGGTCCAAGGACAGTGGATTGTGTCTTTCTTGGATATGCTTCGTGTAGCATAGCATATAGATTTTTAGTAGTTAAATCTGAAGTTCCTGATATGTATGTTGATACTATTACGGAATCCCGTGATGCTACTTTCTTTGAACACATATTTCCAATGAAAGACATTCATAGCAATTCTAGATACTCTTCTGAGATAACTCCTGAACATTGTACACTTGTTGAGAGTTCTAAACAGCCACATGAAATTGTCCTAGAGGAGGATGACAATGATACACCTAAAAGGAGCAAGAGACAAAGGGTTGAAAAATCCTTTGGTGATGATTTCATTGTGTACCTTGTGGACGATACTCCTACTACCATTGCAGAAGCATTTGCATCTCTAGATGCGGATGATTGGAAAGAAGCAGTTCATAATGAGATGGACTCCATTCTTTCAAATGGTATGTGGGAAGTCACTGATCGACCCTATGGATGTAAACCTATGGGTTGTAAGTGGGTGTTTAAAAAGAAGCTCAAGCCTAATGGTACAATTGAGAAGTACAAGGCTAGGCTTGTGGCTAAAGGCTATACTCAAAAAGAAGGAGAAGACTTCTTTTATACTTACTCACCTGTTGCTAGAATGACTACTATTTGAGTACTACTTTCCTTGGTTGCCTCATATGGTCTCCTTATTCATCAGATGGATGTAAAGACAACTTTTCTTAATGGAGAGCTGGACAAGGAAATCTATATGGAACAACCTGATGGATTTGTAGTAAAGGGTCAAGAAAGCAAGGTGTGCAAGTTATTGAAATCTCTGTATGGTCTGAAGCAAGCACCAAAGCAGTGGCATGAGAAGTTTGACACGACTCTAACGTCTGCAGGCTTTGCCATTAATGAGGCAGACAGGTGTGTATATTATCGCTGTGGTGGGGCGAAGGTGTTATATTGTGCTTATATGTTGATGGTATATTGATATTTGGCACAAACATTGATGTGATCAATGAGGTCAAGTCTTTTCTATCAAAGAGTTTTGATATGAAAGATTTGGGGGAAGCTGATGTGATTCCAAACATCAAGCTAATTAAGGCAGATGGTGGGATTACTCTCTCGCAATCTCACTATGTTGAAAAGGTTTTGAAGCGATTTGGCTTCTCTGATTGCAAACCTTCTCCAACACCTTATGATCCCAGTGTGACACTGCAAAAGAACAAGAGAATTGGTTTAGACCAATTGAGATACTCTCAGATCGTCGGTTCACTCATGTATCTTACTGGTGCAACAAGGCCCGATATTTCGTTTGCTGTGAGCAAATTGAGTAGGTTCATGTCAAATCCCAGGACTGATCATTGGCATGCACTTGAGCGGGTTATGCGCTACTTGCAAGGTACAATGAGTTATGGAATTCACTATTCTGGTCAGCATGCAGTACTTGAAGGATATAGTGATTCGAACTGGATATCTAATGCAAACGAGCTTGATGCCACCAGTGGTTATGTCTTTACTATTGGTGGAGGTGCGGTATTATGGAGGTCATGCAAGCAGAACATCTTGACGAGGTCAACCATGGAAGCCGAGATAGCTGCACTTGACACAGCAACCGTTGAGGCAGAATGGTTGCGTGAACTCTTGATGGACTTGCCGGTGGTTGAGAAACCAATACCAGCTATCCTTATGAACTGTGACAATCAGACAGTGATTGCTAAAGTGATGAGTTCTAAGGATAATGGAAAGTCATCAAGACATGTCAAAAGACGATTGAAGTTTGTTAGAAAGTTGAGAAACTCCGGAGTTGTAAGTGTGACTTATATTTCAATAGATAAAAATCTGGCAGATCCTTTTACCAAGAGACTACCACGTAATGTGATAGAAATCGCATCGAGAGAGATGGGTATGAGACCCGTATAAGTTGTTATGGTGGAAACCCAGTCTATGTGGTCGGAGATCCCGTGAATTAGGTCCTGGGAAGAACAAGCCATTGGTGAACTAAGGAGAGTAACCTTTGACCCTCTCTAAGTAAATATGCAATACTCTCAAATGTTGTAAGGCAGGTTGGCTTTGTGCCTTAATGTGTTTTGTTGGCTTGTATTAGCAAAGATGTTGTCCTGCAGAACATTCTTGAAAGAACACACCTATATGAGTTAGACTGTCTAACGTTGCAGTCTATGAGATCTGGGTGATCTCTAGTAAACTCATGAAGAGACCTTGGAGTACGACGTATATGCTCTACCCGAGAAGGGGACTACTGATAGCTAAGTACTGGTCATGGCTTTAAGTGAAACCCATTCACACAAAACTTGCAATTTAAGGCATAGTCCATTCTCCAAGTTGTGGGTTGGTGTAGCTTGGAGTTCTAGGCGGAAGTTCAACTTAACAGTCTCTGCTGAAACACTAGTATATTAAACAGTAGTTAACAGTGGCGAAAACTGCAAATAGGCATTTGAGATCTGGTGGGGGATTGTTAGGATTTATTGGCTAGGCGCAATTGAGAAATTCAATTAAATCACAGGAAATTTCAAAAGGCCATATATGTGTATGGCTAGGGAATGGTGGAACCAATAGTACCATATTGCTAGTCCAAGTGGAGTGGAACTAGTTTAAATATGGAAGCCACACTCACTCACCAACCTGGCCTGGCCTGGGCGAGGCGGGGCGAAGGGCGCGGGCGCACGACATGCGCGTGAATGGTCCGCCGAAATCCGGCCCCTTGTCTTGCGGGGGCGCGGCTTCCTTTTGCCGTTTTAATTTTTTTGGTTGCTTGGCTGTTAAGTTCAGAATCCTAACCCATCGCTATAAAATCTAAACTGAATGCGAGATTTTCACGGGCGGATCGGATCGAAGATAGCTATCTGTTCGCGAACTCGGCCCTATAAAAGGCGCCTGGTAGCCAGTATCTAGATCATCTCAGTTTTCGCTTTCGCCTCTCTTCATAACTGAGTCGCCTTCAGTTCCCTTCATCCCGACCACCGACGTGCATCTGCGATCGGAAGAACAGGCCTTCGGAACCCTTCGCCTTCGAGATCCTGCATCGGGAGAGGGCGAATAAGGTTTTTGGGAAGCGTCCTCACGCGACTGCTCGCTGATTCCGCTAATCATCAACCTCGCTGCTTCGACGTCATCGACCGTGTTGATTCTGGCCCGTGTCATATATGAGTATGTCTGATCAGTACGCATCTACGCAGCATCTGATTTAACTTTTTATTTTAGTTCTTCTGATTTAATCATCATTTATATTTGGAATTTAATATGAAAATTATCTAATTATTCAACACAATGATCGGCCCAAATTATGGAGGTGTCAGATCCCACTTACCAAATCACAAGACGCGACACATGGTAAACCGACTGACCGACACAAGAACCACCGTCTCCTGCAGATCTCGGCAGCACGAAGGGAGAGCCAGGATCTGGAGGAGCAAGCAACCAGCCGCAAAGCTGAACGAATTTCTACCGCTAGACATTTGCGTCGGCGGCGTGAAGGGAACGGAGCACCAAGATGCTCTGCTCTTCCACGGAGTTGGAGGCCAAGAAAAAGCACCGGCTATTTGACCACTACACGCGGCATGAGTGGAGGAATTCGATTGTGGAGCGCGAGAGGAGGCGGGGCGACGGGGAGGAGAGTAGGAGACTGACCGACCTGAGCGGGAGCACCGGAGCAGAGAAGCGGAGGCGATCAGGACGGAGTGATGGAGGGGGTGTGTGCCGTATAAAAAGGTGGTGGGGTGGAAGATAGTGTTAAAACGAGATGAGGCCATGGTCATGGGTGTGGGGTGGCACTGACAAGGAAGAAAAGACCGGAGGTGTGGTGTGGTGTCACCGAGCAGATCATCCAAGCAGATCTGCGAAACAAATGTCCTTCTCCTTCCTGATAATCATATCACATGTTTGTTGTTCGTTCCCTCTTTCTTTCTTTAGTCTGGCGAGTGCATGTCGGTGACTGAATACGATGCTGCGCTTTCTCTCAACTGTTGCTTTCAGTAATGGTGCTTGACAGACTATGAAGGCGTGGCGATAATACTATTCATAATATCAGCTAAGAAAACAAACAAATCTTATTCTGGCGCCACATAATGCTTATCTGTGCAAAAATCTTAAAATCCCGCTGAACCATGAGGACATATCCTGTGCAATCACTCATTTTGGTGCAAGCGTGCAATCAAACTATCCAGAGCATCCAATCTAGATCCAACGGTTTCATATGGAAGGGGTTAAAAGTAAAATAGGTACTATGTTTTAGGTGGAAGGGGTTAAATATAAAATAACAGTCATCATTAGATTTAGATTGGATGCACCAAACCGCTTGATTGCACGCTTGCACCAATATAAGTGATTGCATAAGATATTTTCCCCAGGATATGTCCTCTATAGGAATAAATACACTCAACTAGCATAAAATCTAACACATTATCTACCATTCAAACACTTGCCCTGGTATTAGATAGTACTACCAAATTCTACACACTATTTGGATTTTAAAAACCTTATAGTAGCCAAACGTCCCCCTAGTCATATAAAATGCAATTCCGAAGTACAAAATAGGTCAATGCCTGCCTGATACGTTAAGAAGAGAGCAGGACGCAGAAATTGATATATTTGTAGAAAACCTACACACACATTCCGAGAAATAGTGGTATGAAATTTTTAGTATCAGTGAAAGGATGTCTAAGAGAGAAGTGAATAGAATTGATCTAATTTTCTTACATTTACATTTCATATAAATGAGCTTGCTTAACTATGTACTTACGCTTAATCTTTCGATCCTATCTTACATGTTGTGAACTTGGCTTGTATAAACTTGCACTAACATTCATGTGTTAATGCCACAAGTTCATACAAATTAAGCACTTTAAGAACCCAAATCTTTTTTTCACATAGTCAATGTTGTGTTGCCATCAATCACCAAACAAAGAGATTAAAAGAAAATATGCCTCTAGTTGGGTTTTAGTAATAATAAAGACATTATATTATTATGACTAACATGAGTTTTGTGAATGAAGGACAAGCCAAACCTAACCTAAGTCTATATGTGTGAAGCCTCATCTATGCATATTGTAGTTGTGGCAGAACTTCCAAGGTTATTCCAGCTTAAATGACCAAGTCTTGCCTTAGAGACAACGACACACTTAAATCGTAATAAATTGTCAGTCTGTCGGATCTAGTCCGATAAAACCACTTAACAAGGATCTAATACCACTTGCTCACTCGAAGGTGAGACACAGAAAAATACAATAAAGGACAATACAACAATTTAATGAACTACTTAAGGGTTATTACATCATCGGAGTTGAAAATGTGTAAATCATATATTTTAATGCAGCGGAAATAACTAACGGAGAAAACCGAGTAATATGGCGAAGCTTGGCCACGCTACTCCTCCTGGTCCTCTCTTGCTGAGGCAGCAACCCATTTGACCATCTATGCCGGTGGCAGGGATGAAGGCCCAGTCACACTAACAACCATTTCATCCAAGGAAGTACCTGTAAAAAATTATGCCACAAGTAAGGCTAAGTATACTAATACTCAGCTAGACTTACCCAGTGTGAGGTGAAAGGGAAATAGGGTTAACCATTTCCTATAATTAATTTTGGTGGTTGATGACCAACGCAAACAAGTGGACTAACTAGTTTGTCTAGAATTCACTTATTACAGGTGCATAAGGTTCAACACAAACTAAGAAAGAAAATCAGTTAGGGACTCAATCAAAGACTGGAGCAAAACTTTGAGTGTGCTGAAAAATGGCGCACCGGACTGTTCGGTGTGCCACCGGACAATGTCCGGTGCACCAGGGCCGTACAACTCCAAACCAGCCACTCTCGGGAATTTGGAGACGTGCTCCGCTATAATTCACCGGACTGTCTGAAGTGCCACCGGACTGTCCGGTGAGCCAGCGGAGCAATGGCTCCCTGAGCCAATGGTCGACTCTGCAAAAGCTACAGTGAGCAACAGTACCGCGACAGAAGTCAGAGCAGCAAAGTCAGAAGGCACCGGACTATCCGGTGCGGCACCGGACTATCCGGTGCAGCAAGACGACAAAGACTCCAACGGTCGACCAACTTCGAACCCTAACGATTGCGCTGACGTGGCGCACACCGGACAGTGCACAGTTGAAAGGGAATTAGGCTTACACCTAGTTCCTAATTGATTTTGGTGGTTGAATTTCCCAACACAAATAATTGGACTAACTAGTTTGCTCTAGTGTATAAGTTATACAGGTGCCAAAGGTTCACACTTAGCCAATAAAAAGACCAAGAATTGGGTTCAACAAAGAGAACAAGGGATAACCGAAGTGTGCCCTGGTCTGGCGCACCGGACAGTGTCCGGTGCACCAGGGGACTTCACGCTGAACCTCTCACCTTCGGGAAAACTCAGAGCCGCTCCACTATAATTCACCGGACTGTCCGGTGTACACCGGACAGTGTCCGGTGCTCCAGGAATGAAGCGACTCTGAACTCGCCAGCTTCGGGAATTCGCTCCGCTATAATTCACCGGACTGTCCGGTGAGCCAGCGGAGCAACGACTACTTCGCGCCAACGGTCACCTGCAGAAGCAATTAATGCGCGCCAGAGCGCGCAGAAGTCAGGCACGCGCGAAGTGGCGCACCGGACACTCTACAGTGCATGTCCGGTGTGCCACCAGACATCCAGGCGGGCCCAGCAGTCAGAGCTCCAACGGTCGAAACCCAACGGCCTGGTGACGTGGCTGGCGCACCGGACAGTGTCCGGTGGCGCACCGGACTGTCCGGTGCGCCATGCGACAGCAGCCTCCACCAAACGGCTAGTTTGGTGGTTGGGGTTATAAATACCCCAACCACCCCACAGTCAAGTCATCCAAGTTTTCATACTTCCAACCACTTACAAGAGCTAGGCATTCAATACAAGACACACCCAAGTGATCAAATCCTCTCTCAATTCCACAAAAGCTTTAGTGTTAAGTGAGAGTGATTTGTTGTGTTCTTTTGAGCTCTTGCGCTTGGATTGCTTTCTTCTTTCTCATCCTTTCTTGAGATCAATACTCACTTGTAACCGAGGCAAGAGACACCAATTGTGTGGTGGTCCTTGCGGGGAAGTTTTGTTCCCGGTTGATTTGAGAAGAGAAAGCTCACTCGGTCCGAGGGACCGTTTGAGAGAGGGAAAGGGTTGAAAGAGACCCGGTCTTTGTGACCACCTCAACGGGGAGTAGGTTTGCAAGAACCGAACCTCGGTAAAACAAATCCGCGTGTCACACTCTTTATTTGCTTGCGATTTGTTTTGCACCCTCTCTCGTGGACTCGATTATATTTCTAACGCTAATTCGACTTGTAGTTGTGATTAATTTTGTAAATTTCAGTTTCGCCCTATTCACCCCCCTCTAGGCGACTTTTAATTGGTATCAGAGCCCGGTGCTTCATTAGAGCCTAACCGCTCGAAGTAATGTCGGGAGAACTCACCAAGAAGGAGATGGAGACCGGCAACAAGCCCGCTACAAGCCACGGGAAAGCTTCATCGGAAGAGTCCCGCAACAAAGGGAAAGGGAAGGAGAAGAAAGCTTCTTCTCACAAGTCGCATCGGAGTGGCGACAAGAAAAAGAAGATGAGGAAGGTGGTCTACTACGAGACCGACACTTCATCACCTTCCACCTCCGGCTCTGACGCGCCCTCCATAACTTCTAAGCGCCATGAGCGCAAGAAGTTTAGTAAGATCCCCCTACGCTACCCTCGCATTCCTAAACATACTCCATTACTTTCCGTTCCATTAGGCAAACTGCCAACCTTTGACGGTGAAGATTATGCTAGGTGGAGTGATTTAATGAAATTTCATCTAACCTCACTCCACAAAAGTATATGGAATGTTGTTGAGTTTGGAGCACAGGTACCATCCGTAGGGGATGAGGATTATGATGAGGACGAGGTGGCCCAAATCGAGCACTTCAACTCCCAAGCCACAACCATACTCCTCGCCTCTCTAAGTAGGGAGGAGTACAACAAGGTGCAAGGATTAAAGAGCGCCAAGGAAGTTTGGGACGTGCTCAAGACCGCGCACGAAGAAGATGAGCTAACCAAGATCACCAAGCGGGAAACGATCGAGGGGGAGCTCGGTCGCTTCCGACTTCGCAAAGGGGAAGAGCCACAAGACATGTACAACCGACTCAAAACCTTGGTGAACCAAGTGCGCAACCTCGGGAGCAAAAAGTGGGATGACCACGAGATGGTTAAGGTTATTCTTAGATCACTTATTTTCCTTAACCCTACTCAAGTTCAATTAATTCGTGGTAATCCTAGATATACACTAATGACCCCCGAGGAAGTAATCGGGAATTTTGTGAGCTTTGAGTATATGATCAAGGGCTCAAAGAAGATCAACGAGCTAGATGATCCCTCCACGTCCGAAGCACAACCGGTGGCGTTTAAGGCGACGGAGGAGAAGAAGGAGGAGTCTACACCAAGTAGACAACCATTCGACGCCTCAAAGCTCGACAACGAGGAAATGGCGCTCGTCATCAAGAGTTTCCGCCAAATCCTCAAGCAAAGGAGGGGGAAGATTACAAGCCCCGCTCCAAGAAGGTTTGCTACAAGTGTGGTAAGCCCGGTCACTTTATTGCAAAATGTCCTATTTCTAGTGACAGTGACAGGGGCGACGACAAGAAGGGGAGAAGAAAGGAGAAGAAGAGGTACTACAAGAAGAAGGGCGGCGATGCCCATGTTTGTCACGAGTGGGACTACGACGAAAGCTCTAGCGACTCCTCCTCCGACGAGGACGCCGCCAACATCGCCATCACCAAGGGACTTCTCTTCCCCAACGTCGGCCACAAGTGCCTCATGGCAAAGGACGGCAAAAAGAAAAAGGTTAAATCTAAATCCTCCACTAGATATGAATCCTCTAGCGATGATAATGCTAGTGATGAGGAAGATAATTTGCGTACTCTTTTTGCCAACTTAAACATGCAACAAAAAGAGAAATTAAATGAATTAATTAGTGCCATCCATGAGAAGGATGATCTCTTGGACACCCAAGAGGACTTCCTAATCAAGGAAAACAAAAAGCATGTTAAAGTTAAAAATGCTTATGCTCTAGAAGTTGAAAAATGTGAAAAATTATCTAATGAGCTAAGCACTTGCCATGAGACTATAGACAACCTTAGAAATGAGAATGCTAATTTGTTAGCTAAGGTTGATTCTATTGCTTGTAATGTTCCCAATCTTAGAAATGATAATGATGATTTGCTTGCTAAGATTGAAGAATTGAACATTTCTCTTGCTAGCCTTAGAGATGAAAATGAAAAATTGCTTGCTAAGGCTAAAGATTTTGATGTTTGCAATGCTACCATTTCCGACCTTAGAAATAAAAATGATATATTGCATGCTAAGGTTGTAGAATTAAAATCTTGCAAACCCTCTACATCTACCACTGAGCATGTCACTATTTGCACCAGATGTAGAGATATTGATGTTAATGCTATTCATGATCACATGGCTTTAATTAAACAACAAAATGATCATATAGCTAAATTAGATGCTAAAATTGCCTAGCATGAACTTGAAAATGAAAAATTTAAATTTGCTCGTAGTATGCTTTATAGTGGGAGACGCCCTGGCATTAAGGATGGCATTGGCTTCCAAAAGGGGGACAATGTCAAACTTAATGCCCCTCCTAAGAAACTGTCTAATTTTGTTAAGGGCAAGGCTCCCATGCCTCAGGATAACGAGGGTTACATTTTATACCCTGCCGGTTATCCTGAGAGCAAAATTAGGAAAATTCATTCTAGGAAGTCTCACTCTGGCCCTAACCATGCATTTATGTATAGGGGTGAGACATCTAGTTCTAGGCAACCAACCCGTGCTAAGTTGCCTAAGAAGAAAACTCCTAGTGCATCAAATGATCATGACATCTCATTTAAAACTTTTGATGCATCATATGTGTTAACTAACAAATCCGGCAAGGTAGTTGCCAAATATGTTGGGGGCAAACACAAGGGGTCAAAGACTTGTGTTTGGGTACCCAAAGTTCTTGTGTCTAATGCCAAAGGACCCAAAACCATTTGGGTACCTAAAGTCAAGAACTAAAATTGTTTTGTAGGTTTATGCATCCGGGGGCTCAAGTTGGATCATTGATAGCAGGTGCACAAACCACATGACCGGGGAGAAAAGGATGTTCTCCTCCTACGAGAAAAACCAAGATCCCCAACGAGCTATCACATTCGGGGATGGAAACCAAGGTTTGGTCAAAGGATTGGGTAAAATTGCTATATCACCTGACTATTCCATTTCCAATGTTTTTCTTGTAGACTCTTTAGATTACAATTTGCTTTCCGTTTCTCAATTATGTCAAATGGGCTACAACTGTCTTTTTACTGATGTAGGTGTCATTGTCTTTAGAAGAAGTGATTATTCAATAGCATTTAAGGGAGTGTTAGAGGGTCAGCTATACTTGGTAGATTTTGATAGAGCTGAACTCGACACTTGCTTAATTGCTAAGACTAACATGGGTTGGCTCTGCACCGCCGACTAGCCCATGTTGGGATGAAGAATCTTCATAAGCTTCTAAAGGGAGAGCACATTTTAGGATTAATCGATGTTCATTTTGAGAAAGACAGGGTTTGTAGCGCATGTCAAGCAGGAAAGCAAGTTGGTGCCCATCATCCACACAAGAACATCATGACGACTGATAGGCCACTGGAGCTCCTACACATGGATCTTTTCGGCCCGATCGCTTACATAAGCATCGGCGGGAGTAAGTACTGTCTAGTTATTGTGGATGATTATTCTCACTTCACTTGGGTATTCTTTTTGCAGGAAAAATCTCATACCCAAGAGACTTTAAAGGGATTCTTGAGACGGGCTCAAAACGAGTTCGGCTTAAGGATCAAGAAAATTAGAAGCGACAACGGGACGGAGTTCAAGAACTCACAAATCGAAGGCTTCCTTGAGGAGGAGGGCATCAAGCATGAGTTCTCTTCTCCCTATACCCCACAACAAAATGGTGTAGTGGAGAGGAAGAATAGAACTCTATTGGACATGGCAAGAACCATGCTTGATGAATACAAGACTTCGGATCGGTTTTGGGCTGAGGCGGTCAACACCGCCTGCTACGCCATCAACCGGTTATATCTACACCGAATCCTCAAGAAGACATCATACGAACTCCTTACCGGTAAAAAGCCCAATATTTCATATTTTAGAGTCTTTGGTAGCAAATGCTTTATTCTTGTTAAAAGGGGTAGAAAATCTAAATTTGCTCCTAAGACTGTAGAAGGCTTTTTACTAGGATATGATTCAAACACAAGGGCATATAGAGTCTTTAACAAGTCCTCGGGACTAGTTGAAGTTTCTTGTGACGTTGTGTTTGATGAGACTAACGGCTCTCAAGTAGAGCAAGTTGATCTTGATGAGATAGGTGATGAAGAGACTCCGTGCATCGCACTAAGGAACATGTCTATTAGGGATGTGTGTCCTAAGGAATTCGAAGAGCCTTCAAATGCACAAGATCAACCATCCTCCTCCACGCAAGCATCTCCACCAACTCAAAATGAGGATGAGGCTCAAGTTGATGAAGTAGAAGATCAAAGAGATGAGCCACCTCAAGATGACGACAATGATCAAGGGGGAGATGCAAACAAACAAGAAAAGGAGGATGAAGAACAAAGGCCGCCACACCCAAGAGTCCACCAAGCAATCCAACGAGATCACCCCGTCGACACCATCCTCGGCGACAATCACAAGGGGGTAACTACTAGATCTCGTGTTGCACATTTTTGTGAGCATTACTCTTTTGTTTCCTCTATTGAGCCACACAGGGTAGAGGAAGCACTTCAAGATTCAGATTGGGTGGTGGCGATGCAAGAGGAGCTCAACAACTTCACGAGGAATGACGTATGGCATTTAGTTCCACGTCCTAACCAAAATGTTGTAGGAACCAAATGGGTTTTCTGCAACAAGCAAGACGAGCATGGTGTGGTGACAAGGAACAAAGCTCGACTTGTGGCCAAAGGATACTCCCAAGTCGAAGGTTTGGATTTCGGTGAAACCTATGCACCCGTAGCTAGGCTTGAGTCAATTCGTATATTATTGGCCTATGCTACTTACCATGGCTTCAAGCTTTATCAAATGGACGTGAAAAGTGCCTTCCTCAATGGACCAATCAAGGAAGAGGTCTATGTTGAGCAACCTCCCGGCTTTGAAGATAGTGAGTACCCTAACCATGTTTATAAACTCTCTAAGGCGCTTTATAGGCTCAAGCAAGCCCCAAGAGCATGGTATGAATGCCTTAGAGATTTCCTTATCACTAATGGATTCAAAGTCAGAAAGGCCGATCCTACTTTATTCACTAAAACTCTTGAAAATGACTTGTTTGTATGCCAAATTTATGTTGATGATATTATATTTGGGTCTACTAACGAGTCTACATGTGAAGAATTTAGTAGGATCATGACACAAAAATTCGAGATGTCTATGATGGGGGAGTTGAAGTATTTCTTAGGATTTCAAGTGAAGCAACTCCAAGAGGGCACCTTCCTAAGCCAAACGAAGTATACTCAAGATATTCTAAGCAAGTTTGGGATGAAGGATGCCAAACCCATCAAGACACCCATGGGAACCAATGGGCATCTCGACCTCGACACGGAAGGTAAGTCCGTGGATCAAAAGGTATACCGGTCGATGATAGGTTCTTTACTCTATTTATGTGCATCTCGACCGGATATTATGCTTTCCGTATGCATCTGTGCAAGATTCCAAGCCGACCCTAAGGAAGCTCACCTTACGGCCGTAAAACAAATCTTGATATATTTAGTTTATACTCCTAAGTTTGGGCTTTGGTATCCTAGGGGATCCATTTTTGATTTGATTGGTTATTTGGATGCCGATTGGGCGGGGTGTAAAATTAATAGAAAGAGCACATCGGGGACTTGCCAGTTCTTAGGAAGATCCTTGGTGTCTTGGGCTTCAAAGAAGCAAAATTCTGTAGCTCTTTCTACCGCCGAAGCCGAGTACATTGTCGCAGGCTATTGTTGCGTGCAACTACTTTGGATGAGGCAAACCCTTAGAGACTACGGTTACAAATTAACCAAAGTTCCTCTTCTATGTGATAATGAGAGTGCAATCCGCATGGTGGATAATCCCGTTGAGCATAGCCGCACTAAACACATAGCCATTCGGTATCATTTTCTAAGGGGTCACCAACAAAAGGGAGATATCGAGATTTCATATATTAACACTAAAGATCAATTAGTCGATATCTTTACCAAGCCACTTGATGAACAAACTTTTAACAAACTTAGGCATGAGCTAAATATTCTTGATTCTAGGAACTTCTTTTGTTAATTTGCACACATAGCTCATTCATATACCTTTGATCATGTCACTTTCATATGATATGACTAATGTGTTTTCAAGTCTATTTCAAACCAAGTCATAGGTGTATTGAAAGGGAATTGGAGTCTTCGGCGAAGACAAAGGCTTCCACTCTGTAACTCATCCTTCGCCGTCGCTCCAAGCAACTCTCCATCTTTGGGGGGGAGAGCCTGAGTCCAAAGCAAAAGGACTCCGTCTTTGGTATAATCTTCACTCGTATTTTATTTGCCAAAGGGGAGAAAGTAGTTGTCAAGGGCTCTAATGACTCCGTTTTTGGCGATTCATGCCAAAGGGGGAGAGAGTATTAGCCCAAAGCAAAAGGACCGCACCACCACCTAACTTTAAAAACTAAGGATTTTCAATTGGCAAATTTCAAATTGGTACCTTATTGTGTTCAAAAGGGGGAGAAAGTAGTATTTCAAAATTGATATCTCAAAACCCTCTTGAACACTAAGAGGAGAATTTCATTTAGGGGGAGTTTTGTTTAATCAAAGGAAAAGCATTTGAAACAGGCAGAGAAAATTTCAAATCTTGAAAATGCTTTGCAAAATTTTATTCATTTACCTTTGACTATTTGCAAAAGAACTTTAAAAAGGATTTACAAAAGAATTTGCAAAAACAAAACAAGTGGTGCCAGCATGGTCCAAAATGTTAAATAAGAAAGAAACAATCCATGCATATCTTATAAGTATTTATATTGGCTCAATTCTAAGCAACCTTTGCACTTACATTATGCAAACTAGTTCAATTATGCACTTCTATACTTGCTTTGGTTTGTGTTGGCATCAATCACCAAAAAGGGGGAGATTGAAAGGGAATTAGGCTTACACCTAGTTCCTAATTGATTTTGGTGGTTAAATTTCCCAACACAAATAATTGAACTAACTAGTTTGCTCTAGTGTATAAGTTATACAGGTGCCAAAGGTTCACACTTAGCCAATAAAAAGACCAAGAATTGGGTTCAACAAAGAGAACAAGGGATAACCGAAGTGTGCTCTGGTCTGGCGCACCGGACTGTCCGGTGTGCCACCGGACAGTGTCCGGTGCACCAGGGGACTTCTCGCTAAACCCCTCACCTTCGGGAAAACTCAGAGGCGCTCCACTATAATTCACCGGACTGTCCGGTGTACACCGGACAGTGTCCGGTGCTCCAGGAATGAAGCGACTCTGAACTCGCCAGCTTCTGGAATTCGCTCCGCTATAATTCAGGGGACTGTCCGGTGAGCTAGCGGAGCAACGGCTACTTCGCGCCAACGGTCACTTGCAGAAGCAATTAATGCGCGCCAGAGCGCGCAGAAGTCAGGCACACGCGAAGTGGCGCACCGGACACTCTACAGTGCATGTCCGGTGTGCCACCGGACATCCAAGCGGGCCCAGCAGTCAGAGCTCCAATGGTCGGAACCCAACGGCCTGGTGACGTGGCTGGCGCACCGGACTGTCCGATGCGCCATGCGACAGCAGCCTCCACCAAACGGCTAGTTTGGTGGTTGGGGTTATAAATACCCCCAACCACCCCGCATTCAAGTCATCCAAGTTTTCATACTTCCAACCACTTACAAGGGCTAGGCATTCAATACAAGACACACCCAAGTGATCAAATCCTCTCTCAATTCCACAAAAGCTTTAGTGTTAAGTGAGAGTGATTTGTTGTGTTCTTTTGAGCTCTTTCGCTTGGATTGCTTTCTTCTTTCTCATCCTTTCTTGAGATCAATACTCACTTGTAACCGAGGCAAGAGACACCAATTGTGTGGTGGTCCTTGCGGGGAAGTTTTGTTCCCGGTTGATTTGAGAAGAGAAAGCTCACTCAGTCTGAGGGACCGTTTGAGAGAAGGAAAGGGTTGAAAGAGACCCGGTCTTTGTGACCACCTCAACGGGGAGTAGGTTTGCGAGAACCGAACCTCGGTAAAACAAATCCGCGTGTCACACTCTTTATTTGCTTGCGATTTGTTTTGCACCCTCTCTCGCGGACTCGATTATATTTCTAACGCTAACCTGGCTTGTAGTTGTGATTAATTTTGTAAATTTCAGTTTCGCCCTATTCACCCCCCTCTAGGCGACTTTCAACAGTGGCTGTCCGGTGGCGCACCGGACTGTCCGGTGCGCCCATCGCCAGCAGCCTTCACCAACGGCTATGGAAGTAGTTGGGGGCTATAAATATCTCCAACCACCTCATTCATATCCATCCAAGTGTTCTGAACATCACATTCAATACAAGAGCAAAAGACTCCACTCCAAGACACATTCAATCGATCAAATCCTCTCCAAGTCTCCAAATCAACTCAATTCCATTAGGGACTTGAGAGAGGGTGTTTTGTGTTCTTTTGTTGCTCTTGTCGCTTGGATTGGCCTTTTTCTTTTCCCTTCTATTTCTTAAGTGACTTGTAATCAAAGCAAGAGACACCTAAGTGTGTGGTGGTCCTTGCGGGGTCTAAGTGAACCGGGAGATTAAAGAGAAGGCTCACTCGGTCTAAGTGACCGTTTGAGAGAGGGAAAGGGTTGGAATAGACCCGGTCTTTGTGACCTCCTCAACGGGGACTAGGTTCTTTGGAACCGAACCTTGGTAAAACAAATCATCGTGTTCACTCGCCTTGATTCTTGTTTGATTTGTCTTCCCCTCTCTAACGTTTCCTTGCTAGTGTGAATTTGAGTTGGCTCCCATACGTCATCTGCAATCCTTGAGCAACTCCTAGCAAGAGAAATATTCTTTTGGACTTGAATTTAATTCTAACGCTAACCCCCAACCTTAGTGTGTGTTTAAGTTTATAAATTTCAGGTTTCGCCTATTCACCCCCCTCTAGGCGACTTTCATGAGGAATCTACTCCTCTACCTCTAAACCATGAAGTTGTTTGGCTGAGAGGTTTGGTTGTCAAAAGCACTAGCTGAGTCTAAGTCAAGTTTTAGCTTTTCAAGTTCTATAATATTCCTTAAGGTCGTTTTGTTTCCTTCTAAGCATACATGGTAACAAGCATTTAGTGCAAGCAACACTTTATATCATGAGAACCTCATTTCACTTCTTACTCGATGCAGCAACACGTATCAAGCAGTCTCATTAGCTGCGAGAAGCAGACGATTCGAATCGAGTTTTAACCTTGCAATGTAAACCTAAATAGACGATGTGTTGGGGCACTCCGTCCCCACACATCAACCGTCCCCATCGATTCTCCGTCAACAGAATAGGGCACATGACCTTGGCATACAATGCTCCACTGGCCTTCAAATCCTCGGGTAGGGGAGGTCCGGGACTGCCACATGCCTAGTAGCTCCTGGTCGTTGCTCCCCGCTCGGGCGGAGTATCGGTGTCGCCATGTGTTATGTGGCTCATGGCGTAAGCCAACGGGCGGAGCCTGACATAAGCCTCTGGCATGAGTTGTCCCTGCATCAAATACGAACAAGACGTGAGCCTATCCACTCCAGTGGTAGGCGGTGTGCCTAGTCCGCAACGCACGGGCTACACTGTTACCAAGGCAAGACCATTGACTCAATGTGCTGCTTGGGCACCCTTCATTATGACTTCTATTGTACCCCGCACGTTACCGAGGCAGGATGTGACAGGCGGAGGGGATAGGACATCACCGTCCATACACCCTATGCATGGCAACGTACCAAACTACGTCACAACCTACGCCAAGGCCTACACCTATGTTCTGAATAGACAGGGCAAGACTGTAGGATGCCAGGAGATCCACACGAAGACCAAGAGAAAATATCCAACCACAACAAAGGAGATCTTGGTCTGCCAGGGTTCATCGCTACATCCTCTATGTATTTAGTATTAGGTTAATGGGCCCTCTTGTCAGCGCTCGGTCACCATGTACTACCTCCCTTGAGCTATAAAAGGTAGGACACACACACACACAGAGAAAGATCATCTTGACCTCGGTTAAGTCACCAACAAAGCAACTCACAGTGGAGTATGGTATTACGCTCCAGTAGCCCAAACTACTCTAAATCCTTGTGTGTTCTTGTGTTCATCCATTTTCCAAAAGCTAACCTCAAGCCCCCTCTCCTCTTAGAATTAGAGCAGGTGCTATCCGCCACCCTACTAGAGATTTCTCCTCGACAATTCCATTCATGAATTATATAAATAGAAACTCATTTTTGAGCTAAAAATATCTCTTAATACAAATTATACATTAGAAAATGTTTTATCCTAAAATAAATGGATATGAACTTTTGAATATAGTTTAAATTTGACTTCCCATCCAAAACAATAATTTCTTAAAATAATCAATGTGTGTGCATTGCATATTTAAAAATAATTTCCAAGTAAAGGGATAAAATAAGTAGTATAATAATGATTTTCATCCATGCTGGATTTTCTTTGATTGTGCATTCTATATGAATTTAAAATTTAAACATTATTTGAATATAATTTGAATAAAAATAGGAATTGAAAACAGAAAATAAAAAAGAAAAAAAGAAGAAATAAGAAGCCTTCACCTAGGCCAAAACCCAGGCTCTCAGCCCAGTTACTGCCCCTTGTGTGGCCCGCTTTGCCCACACTGATCGAATGGACCCACTGCTCAGTCTCGTTGCTGCCTCGCAAACTCACATTGGCTGACCTATGGACCCCACTTACCAGTTCGATCTTGTTCAACGAAATCAGTTGCAATTGAATGCGGGATTCTTAGGCGGATCACCTTGTCGCGATCCAATGAGCTCACGTCCGGATAGGGGTGAAAGCGGGTTGGGTATACCAGTCGGATACCGGATACAGATAGTGCAAATACCCGTTTTTCGGATACGGATTCAGATATTTTTAAATTCGAGACAGATACGGGTAATACCTATATACTGTAGCTTCGGATTCGGGTCGGATACGGAACGAGGACTACCCGGTAAATACCCAGATATTCCGGTCAGATTCGGGTACCTATTTTTTTCTTTTTCTGCATAATAATATAGTTATAAAATCATAACTTTTACATATGAAATCGGATTAAGATAAAGTTTATATGAAAATTGTAGAGCTCGAAGAGATATATAACTTTATAGTACATCATTTTTTGTTTAAATATATATTTAGACCAAAATCATTAAAAATATATCCAAATTTTTATTAAATTAATATAATTTATCATTTTTATGTAGGGGGTTTAAGGTTATCTCCATGTGGGAACTTAAGGTTATATTTGTATAGACTATTTATTTGTATTGATAACTTATTTGCAATTTTCGTTCGACGCTACATTATTTGATGGATTTAATTGTATTTTGATGATTTTCTAAGACAAGAAATTAATAATATATAAATAGCCTCAAAAAATCATTAAATTTTATGGAGGCACAACATATGTTCATATATAACCATAAAAATGTTTGGACCATAAGATACTCGCATTTCTTCTATTTCGTGTTTACTTATTTGTATGAGTTACATGTGAAATCACTATAAGTATCCAAGTTTCAACATAATCAGTACTTTACTCTATCATTTTCATATGAGGACTTGAGCTATCTTCGTATAAAATGTTTATTTGTTTTTGTAACTTATTTGCAATTTTTGAGTGAAACTAGAATATTTTATGAATTTTTAATATTGCGGTGTTGGTTCTACAATGTCCTTGTTGTAGGGAACAGGTGACGCCTAAGAGGGGGTGAATTAGGACTTCTAAAACTTTTACTAAACTAGGCCACAAATAAATCCCTAGAGCAAAATCTATGCAAATAATCAAACTAGAATGTGCAAACTAGGTTTTGTCTAAGTGTTGCTATCTCTACCGCAATGGCTAAGTTTTAATCTACACTATATAAGTATGAAAGACAAGATTGAAACTTAAATGCTTAATATAAATGCGGAAACTTAAAAAGCAAGGTAGAGATGTAAACTCTTGTGGATGACGCCGGTATTTTTATCGAGGTATCCGGAACAGCGCAAGGTCCCGACTAATCCTCGTTGGTGCCCCTACGCAAAGGGAAGCCCACGTGAGGGCCAAGCACCTTGGTCGAGTAACTCCGTAGAAATTCGCGAGCCTTCTCCACACGCAAGTGGTGCTCCGCTTCCGGCTCCTCTCGGACGCTCCTCGCCGTCTCCACTATCGAGCTTTCGGCTGAAACGCTGCGGGCCTCGTTCCCTCCGGTACACGATGGCGGTCGTGACACAAACACGGTTGTCACAGTCTCGCAAGACTCTCGCCCCACTCGGTACAATTACAACGGCTTGCGCAAGAGCCAAGGGGTTGTGTGGTTTTACAAAACTCAGTCAACTAACTAGGATTCACCTAGAGCAAACACTAAAGCGGTCTAACTAACCTAAACACTTCGCAAAGCACCTAATCACCGAGTGATTCTATTAAGCACTGGGGTGTAAGAGCAATTGGAAATGTCTACTATATGCCTTGGTATGTCTCTTGAGCTCCCACACTTGGAAATGGCCGGTTAGGGGTGTATTTATAGCCCCCAACACAAAAGTAGCCGTTGCAGGAAAGCTGCTGCTTTCTGTGGTGCACCGGACAGTTCGATGGGTCACGGGACAGTCCGGTGCCCCTGTCCGGTGCACCTAGCCGTTGGGTCTGTCAGAGCAGGTGACCTTTGGGGCACAGGCTTTTCACACCGGACAGTTCGGTGGTGCTTCCTCCGGGTGCCACCTGGAACTAGCCGTTGGGCTTGGGTTCCCTGGTGCACCGGACAGTCCGGCGTGTGGCACCGGACAGTCCGGTGTGCCACCGGACTGTCCGGTGCCTCACACAGACTGTCCGCAGGCAGCCCATCTTCATTTCTTGGACTTTTCTTTGATCTTTTTAATGTCTTCTTTTGAGGTGTTTCTTTTCTCAATTCCTTGGTCCAAGTAATTCTAGCATCCTGTGAACTATAAAGACAAACACTAGGAAACTCATTAGTTCACGGATTGTGTTAATCATCAAACACCAAAACTCATTTAGCCAAATGGCCCGGGGTCCATTTTCCTTACAATCTCCCCCTTTTTTGGTGATTGATGACAACACAACCAAAGCAAGCAAATAATACAAATATTTGAATGAAAATATGCAATCTACTTGCTAGGATGCATGTTTATCCGCACAATGTGATATTATGGACTTAAGCCTCCCCCTAACTCCATAATTCACTTACTTTCTGTTTTAGACTAAAGAGCCAAAACCACTTGAAGAAATAAAATTTTAAATTGGTGGTGTTTGGTGTTTGATACAGTTTTCATTGCTTTGGTCCCTAAACTTCTCCCCTTTGGCATCAACCACCGAAGAGGAAGACATTAAAAGCAGATAGGAAGTAAAAAAAGACTTGCCCTCATAAAGAATTTGTCCATTGATACCAATTGTAGAATACCAATTGAAACTATTTGTAGGTTACCATCAAATGGTTACTCCCCCTAGATGAGAGTTCTCTTTTAGAAAGAAATTTCTCCCCTTTTAGAGACGAAGAAATACTCCCCCTAAATGGGATCTTCTACTTAGGAAAAAGCATGTGAAAAATAGAGGTGCAAGACATGATTTGATTAGACTAACTTCCTTATGCATAGGTAACAAAATATGATTTAACCATTTATGCATGTATAGCAACATAGAAGTATAGGATATGAAAATAGTGTCTTAATCAAATGCTGGAGAAGACATGTAAGTAATGCTGAATATAATCTCAAAGTTACCAATTGAAACCAATGGCAGGCTTGGAGACATAAGAATTTTTGTAGATTTGCAGTGGAAGCTTGTTGTCTTTCTCCGGGGACTTCATTTTCCTTACAATGAGACTTTTACATGAAATAGACTTGAAAAAGGTATTAGTCTCAAGGTCTTAGATTATAAAGTAACCTCCCCCTGGATGTGTGCATACAAGTCTTGAATACTTGTAGGAGATATGCACGTTGATTTGATTATCAAGAGGGGCAAGTTATCTATAATCCAAGCTTTGGCACATATAAGTTAGATGATACTAATTGTAGGATGTAAGATTTTTAAAGCATTAGTGTCATTTACTTAGGAATGGTTAATAAGTTATGTGTCGTGCTTAACTAAACAGTTTAAACCATGTAGGTTTGCTCATAGATATGAATTGAAAGCAAGCAATCCTACCATGTGATTTACCTAGTATGCATGCATTTAAACAAAAGTGAATACCAAATGTAGTACTAGGCATGAAGGGTAAAACTAGATATAAGAAAATAGATACGCATATCTAAAAATAAGGAATACAATAAATCTAGTTGCCTTAATCATGGGTGGGGAAATTTGGGTCCAAAATATTCACTAACCCACTTAGCAATAAACTTGATCCAATATGATGTATCCCATGATATACATCCCAACTTTGGCAAGTCTCCAAATTTCCCGTAGTCCTTAGAACTACTCACTTCCCTCTTGGGATCCAAACCTTCTTGGTGCTTTTCATGGTTGAAATTATTTGCTTTGGCACCCCGATGCGTTTGGCCCCCTTTCCTTTGTTGGCTTGCTTGTTGGCCTTGATTTCTATCACCTTTCCATTCTTTTTCTTTTTGATTGAGCTTGATGGCTTTTGCTTGATGGCTTTTGCTTGATGGCTTTTGCTTGAGCTTTTGCTTTTGCTTATCCCCGGTCATCGCCTTGCATTGGAAAGACTTGTGGCCTTCCTTGTGGCATAGCCTACAAATAACAGTTTCTCCCTCCATAGGCTTGTTCACTCCCGCAGTGGTGTTATCCTGTGGAGGTTGGATTTGTTTGGCTTTGCCTTTCTTGTTGTACAAAGCCTTGCTAAGGCGAACCACTTCTTGCCTTAATTGCTCATTTTCCTTTGCAACCTCATTCGAACATGTTTCTACAACAATATTCTTAACAAGAACTTGGTTGCAGGGGTTAGAATCAATAATTAAATCAAAGCAAGAAGTAGAAGTATCTTTCTTAATAATTTCAGGAGTTTCAAAAGATACCTCTGGGGTGCTACTAATGTTTTCTAGCTTAGTAGTTAGCTCATTATTGTGTATGCCAAGAATTTCCATTTTCTCTAGCAAATTTTCAATAGCTTCTTGGGAGCTAGATAACTTAGCCTTAAATTTTTAATTCTTTTTAATAAGGTCATCATCGGTAGCAGTGAATGGAGCACTAGACTCTAATAGCTCAATTTTAGTTGATAGCTCACTATTTAAGTTTGCAAAAGTTTCAAATTTTTCTAGCAAACCTTTATAATCATTTTGAGAGCTAATCAACTTATTTTTCAAAGTTTTAAGTTGAGCTTTTTGTTTAGTGCAAACATCTTAGAAAAATTTAACGGCTTCCGCAAGCTCATCTATAGATGGCTTTCCCTCACCTTCATCATCACTACTACTTTCATCACTAGAGGATAGAATGCTTTTATTACCTCTTGCCATAAGGCATTTGTGTGATGACCGTGATGAGTGTGATAAGGACCGGTGGCTGCGCGTCCTTGGTGGTTCATCTTCGCTTGAAGAATCATCCCAAGTTTTGACAATTGTTAGCGCCTTGCCTTTGCTCCTCCCCTTTTTGGGTTCGGCCATAGTTGGACAGTTGTCCCTGAAGTGGCCCATCTCCCCGCATGCGAAGCATCCTCTCTTTCTTTGCTTTTTCCTGTCAATGTTAAAGAGAACATCCTCTACCTGCAGAGGTACACCTATTAGATTAATCTTGCGGATCATCCCCATTACCTTTCTGACGCGTCGGATTGTTTCTTCGTCCTCGGAGGACGATGTGCATGGTTGATTATCTTCATCATCATTACTTTCTTCTTCTTCCTCTTCTTCACTTGAGGAACTTGGAGTGGGAGCCTTCTTTTTGCCCTTACTCTCATCACATGCAAAAGCATATGGCCTTGAGGAAGTTGGCTCCTCTCCCCGACACATTTTTCGCGACATCTCAAAAGCCGCGATTTTCCCAATCACAATGGTCGGGGTCATGGTACTCAAGTCCTCCATGTTGTGAAGGATGGTGATGATGCTCCCATATCTTTGTTGTGGTAGTAGGGAGATAATCTTCCTCACAATGTCCGCATCACCTAGCTTATTTATGCTAATAGAATTGATCTCATTGATAATTAGATTCAAACGAGAATACATGTCTCTAACAAGCTCATCATCTTTCATAGCAAAAGAATTATACTCATTTAAGACTAGGCAATGTTTTTGCTCACGGACATTGGATGTGCTGTCATGGAGCTTATGTAGTTTTAGCCAAATCTCATTAGCAGTTTTCAAGGTAAATACTTGATTAAAAATATTCATGCTAAGAGATTCATACAAGCAATTTTTGGCTCTAGCATTTAAATGAATTTCTTTTTCCTCACTCGTGGTGGGTTTCTGTGGATTCTTGGGGGGTTTTATCCCGTCACGAGTGACTCTCCAAACACCTAGATCAACGACCTCTAGGTAACAAGCCATTCTAGCACTATAATATGGGAAGTTAGTGCCGTCGAAGTGTGGTGGCCTATATGGTATCCATCCCTTCCTCTAAAAAGCGTCGACTCTTTTAGCGGTGAAGCTAAAACGTTTCAAATGAGCCAAACCAGGCTTTGATACCACTTGTAGGGAACGAGTGACGCCTAAGAGGGGATGAATTAGGACTTCTAAAACTTTTGCTAAACTAGGCCGCAAATAAATCCCTAGAGCAAAATCTGTGGTGTACCGGACAGTTCGATGGGTCACCGGACAGTCTCGTGCCCCTATCCGGTGCGCTTAGCCGTTGGGTCTGTCAGAGCAGGTGACCGTTGGGGCACAGGCTTTTCACACCGGACAGTCCGGACTTCACACCGGATAGTCTGGTGGCGCTTCCTCCGGGTGCCACCTAGAACTAGCCGTTGGGCTTGGGTTCCCTGGTGCACCGGACAGTCCGGCGTGTGGCACCGGACAGTCCGGTGTGCCACCGGACAGTTCGGTGCTCCTCGCACAGATTGTCCGCAGGCAGCCCATCTTCATTTCTTGGACTTTTCTTTGATCTTCTTAATGTCTTCTTTTGAGGTGTTGTTTTCCTCAATTCCTTGGTCTAAGTAATTCTAGCATCCTGTGAACTACAAACACAAACACTAGGAAACTCATTAGTTCACGGATTGTGTTAATCATCAAACACCAAAACTCATTTAGTCAAATGGCTCGGGGTCCATTTTCCTTACACTTGTAATTAGTAACTTTGAACTGCATGATGTCAATTTTATCGATTTACTTTCCTACATTTTATCTATAATATACATGATTATGTATTGCTTAATTTATGTATTTGTTGGGTAGTACCTTTTATCCGTTTCTTACCCGTCCGGATTATTACCCGGTCCCGTCCTGTATCTGTCCCGAATCTTAACTACCCATATCCGGTCCTGTATCCGAGAGAAGTACATTAGGGTAGAATATGGGATGACCTTGTATCCGGCTGTATCTGTCCCGTTTTCATCCCTACGTCCACCCCGAGTATAGAAGCCAACACCTCGTGCCCCATCAACCGTGGGTGTCACACCTAACGGAGAGCCGAGGAAGCATCGTTGAGCGTGCAACGATGGCCACGGGAGGAGCTCGGGGCCGCCATTGTTGTTCCACATCTCGACGCTAACCAGTGGAGCTACGGGTGGCCAAGGAAGAACGTATGTGCCCATAGAACACATACCCGGGGAATTGGGGCCTCGATTGATCGTGGATGGGCGGAGCTTCTTCGCCGGAGTCAGAGCTCCACCGCGTATCCGTTTCGCGCCGCGGGCCGGCAACATCGCAGCGCCGTCATAGGTGATATTTGCTCTCATAGATTCGCTTAGACCTACGCTACGATACACATCAGTTCGCGAGAGTGGAGGAGCTGGGGGTGGTCGGATTGAGGAGTGCCGGTGAGCCCCACCGCGGGATCTGTGAGCGATGCAGTGGTCGTGCGGTGAGAGCAAGAAGAGAAATGTCTTGTTCATTGATCGGCGAACAGGCGACCATAATTAGATTTTAGAAATAGATTTGGCTAGATGCAATCTAGGCCGAAGATCTTGGGATCAGCGGTCCTGTGAGCGTACCAGTTCGTGAGAGGGTGAGGATCTAATGTGGGCCTTAGATCCGAGATCGGATGGCCCAGGGTAAGTGCGCTTGAGTCCGCCATGGTAAACTTCATAAGGAGTCCTTGTGTTTTCTTAGAATCAACCCAACGTCTTTGTGCTGTTAAGAAAGATTTAATTTAGGTCCTTTTTATTTACAAAATGCACCCTGGTTTCCTAATAAATATAACCTGCCATCCTTTTCTTGATTAAATAAATAAAATAAATCGAGAAATTACAGAAAAAACCTTTAATAATTGTTTTCAAGTGTAAAATTAATATAAAAATGACTAGAACTTAGAAAAATCGTATATTCTCCGATTTTAGTGGTTATACGGGCTCATGTTGACGCGTAGAATATTATTACGTTGTTTATTTTCATGTTTGATGTACTGTCATTTTATTTATTTTTTGTCTACCTGTATCTATTGTTACGAATAGACAAGCGAGGTTACGATGACCCTCAAGCTCAACTTTGAGGAAGCATATGAGCAGTTGAAAATACATAGAACAAACAATAGAAACAATTCCTACAGGGAACATACAGTTGGACCTGCGCAACCTAGATCTTGCAGTCTGGCGATTAATATTTACTGAGACATATTTTAAAGTATGAAAGTGCAATGGCATGGATTATAAAAGTTAGTTGACCTCATTCATCCTGAATGGCTGAATCCCTTCCCATTTAATTAGTTTACCTTTCTTGATCTTATTTGCTTCAAGGTCTTGTCTACTTGATTCTCAAGCTGGTCAAGTTCACTTGGGCTAAGTGCAGCTAGATCTTCGCCAAGAAGATTCCTGCAGCGGGTTCACCAGTACTTTGTTTGCCAAAACAAATTAAATATCGGAGTAGAACCATACAACGGAAAAATAGGAACGAACTTATGGATATATCGTACCTTTGTGACTGCTGTAAAACCTCAACTCGTGCCTTTAGCTTCACATATTCTTGATAGTTATTCTGCATTTTCAGATATCAAGCATTGGATGGAGAAAGCATAAGATGGATACCCACGGAGGTTCAGGTACATAAAATTGGTGGCATTTCCTAGTCACATTCAGTATCTATTTCAGCCGTTCTTGGTGCCATAACAAAATCAGTTTCACAAATTGCGAATGGCCCCAGTAGTTAAAAAAGAACCATGAAACCAAGCTGAACACAAGAAAACAGAGAAGGAACCTTTCAGCTTACCCATGAAGATGACGAAAAGGAAACATCCCACCATTCTTTAGTTATGAAGTACTGTGTCTATCGCGATGTGGTGTAGTGTTGGCGTGTTTTGCCACTCTCAATGTGAGATGAGGAAGACATAGTAGTAAGGAAGACCGACAATCACTGTCATTCAAAGATACCTGCAGGGTGGACTCAGCTCTTTCGAGACTCGAGAGCCCAAAAATCTTGAGACGTATTGGCGGGGTTAACTCGGTATAGTCTGTCCTAAACGAGTCTACACCTGTCCTACTCTAACGCGTCCTGAAGAACTTGTGATGGTTGCGGATCGTGGAGTTAAAAAGTTAGGATGAGACTAGCATGAGAATCTCTGTCACACCCGATCCCCAAAGTTCAGAAACTGATCGATTCTATTCCGAGAGAGTAAAGAAAAGGCTATCGCCAGGTTCACCGTCGCCAGAGAAAAAATGTCCTAATGACGAGTTCATCAAACCTCCAAGGTATACTGCCCCTTTGTTTACGCATAGAGTTTTTAGGGATTAAGAGCAAGTTCGTTTATCTACATACCAGAACGAAGATCCAATTTCTGTGACATTGGTTCGACCTTTGACGAAGCGCTGAGTGCCATCGATAAGTGTCCAAAACGATCACTCTCTATTCGGACGGCTACAGCTGCGGCCACAGCAGCGAACAAGTACCTAGGCATGGGTTTCTCCCTTCGCACCCCGGCGTTTCTGAATCCAGCGTTTCTGGCACCGTCGTCGAACCCTCACAGTTCGATGACCGGTTGCCCAGCACCTCTAGACTTCGCGCGGTGTCGGAGCCAGCGTCAACACACGGGCATGAGCGCGCCGGCTAGGAGTAGGAGGCATCCGCCACCCGTGTCGTTTCACACTCTTTTTAGGTTGATATATATTGATGGACACTCCAACAACGTAAACGGACTGAGATAAGGCAACGACTAATACACAAGCAGTTATTATATACAAGCGTACAATCAACTATTTTGGTCTATTAGATTTAGATCTCGTTATATTTAGCATTTAAATCCTTCCACCATCAACTCGTGTAACTTTATAAAAAAATCCCTAACAAACCACGATTACACATACAGTTAGATCTAGATCCAACGGATTAAGAGAGCTGTTTGTACGCACCTAATGACTGCTTGTATATTAATCATTGCCTATAAATACGTGAATCTAGTGGCTGAACCAGGAATAATTAGTTACAGTCCTAGACCGATTTATGCAAAAAAAACATAGTTTCATAACAACGTAATGTAAGGATAGGTAACATACGAAAAATGTTATTATAAAGCAATGTCATCATTTTTCTTCACCAATTCTTTTAAGTCTAAAGACAAAATCTAATACAAAATAAAAAAACATATATTGAATAACGGTAATATAAATCAAGAAAACATAGATTATATAAATACCATCATAATAAGGTAGATTAATCGTGCATTTTTTTTCAAATAAGGGGTTAAAAAAATTAGGACACACAGCTGCGCCTGCGTGCATCCAAACTGTTGAGAACTACGTTACCACGGATCACCAGATCCGCTGCCTTCCCTCCCGTCAGCAGTAGAGGCGCAAAAAGTTGTGGAAGACACGTCTCCCTTCCCATAAGCACGACAGAAGAAACACACGAGACACATGATATAGGGTTGGGCCTCTGGCCTCTTTATCTTCTATCTTCCATATGAGGGGTACATGTTCTATATATAGAGACGTGATAGCCCTCAGGGGCATATTCAGTATTTGCCCACATAACCCTTCATTAGGGTTTCTCAACACTCCCCATTGGGCAAATACCGCAACCAACACATGCCTCATTAAAAACTCCCAAAAAACCTAGTGGGAAAATATGGAGAAAGAGTGCATGGTGACGTATATTGCATTTGCACTTTGTTGCCTCGTTAAAAACCTCATGTGAGAAACTTCAGGAAAACTCACCAAGGAAAAAGAGTAATACAACTGTCATCAGGACAAATTTCGATCTTCTGGATCAGGATTCCATCGAATCTTCTACAAGGGCTAAATTTAGAAATGTGCTCCCCTGATCCTTGCAAAATCGCATCAATATGGCACAACATCTTCTTCTGGAAGTATACGCACATAGAGATTTAGCAAATGGATTGCATATCCTTACAAATATTATTTCAGGAACTTCACCTCAACTCACTTCTAGGATACACGAGGTAAGTGCACGTATCAACATAAATAAGCCCCTTTGAATGGTGGTGTTCGATCCACTGGATCTACATATCTGATAGAAACTTCTATAAAGCTTCACGTATTGATTATCAAGTTGACGCCTCCAGGGCATACTGATATGACATTAAGTATCTCGCAATTGTAATCAATATTAAGCATTCGCTCCCCCTGACGATGACATCTATCAAAGTCTTTATCCCTCACAACTCAAACACATCCTTCAAGATATGTGTCTCATTGTTCATCTGGAATAATGAGGGTGGATGAGGCTAGGGAGCTACACCTTTCATTCTATCATACACCACAATGTATACATAATTATGCAAAGCAAATAACTTGTCCTTCCATAGGACTTAGGAGATATTATAGTTGTAATAGTACATATTCTATATGACTCATCGCTCCAGGCGTTCATTCATTACAACATCTATGATGGTGTAACATAAGTCCATCAAAGATCGTAATCCATCAGGGATTTTTCATTGATCAGATACATCGTTATAGTCTGTTATTCTGGCACAATGAGGATATTTTGCCAGTAACACCTAAACCTTATAGGTTTCTGCCATCAGGGCTTTAGAGAATACCGTAATTCCACATCAAGTGGAAAATACCATGAGTAAAACTTGTGGAATGCACATGTGCTTATTCGGTGAACTTCGAGTCCTTTGGTACCTCATCTTATTCCTTTTTGTGTCTGTATGGGTCTTTATCTCTTTATTGGGGTTATCAAACTTTGGTGTTGAACACATAATTTGTTTCCTCTTAGAAGGTTTCAGTTGGGAACTATAATCTCAACTAGGAGATATTCTCTCTACACTGGAGAGTGGTCATTCATCAGGAATGTATTATTCAGTACGAGATTTATATGTTGCATACTTATAACTTAAATATATGAGTCCTCCTAGGATCTCATGATGGATCTTCATAATCCTATTAACTGTATATTTTAATTCATGCCATTTGCCAAGTATATTACATAGCAGAACATTGTTTATTCAACACATATGTGGGATGGGTCTCTCACAAGACCACTTGAACCATCACATTCACCACACATTATTTCAATAGTGCCCATAAATGTCCGAACTTCAAGCTCCCAACTTTTATTTTGCGATTATTGGTTCAGCCTCGATTGCATTTATCAATGACCCGATAAGAGAGCTTCAAGCACTCATGCCTAGGACTTTGTGTTGGATCCGTTTGCAATCTAGAGAGGCAAGATAGATGTCGACACATTTGTCTCCCACATTTAATAATGATCTTCGTCATTTCCCAAAAAAATGAAAGATTCGTTGTTCCGTATTCCTAGCACAATGATATTGCGCGCATTGCTAGGAATTTCATCATCAAGATGAACCTCTTCGTGAGGCAAATCACCACCAGGGCTGTAACACCCTGAATTTGGGGGTATAAAATTTCTTTGCTCATATTCACAAATTCAGGTGTTACTTCCCTTTTCTCATCCTTCCTCATTCTTTTCTTTCTCATTTCTATAGGAGAAAAGTGCTTATTTTATTTGTAATTATAATTTATTATGTTAAACCCTAAGGGAGTATGAATTGTTGCATCATGTTGAACCCTAGACTTCACTTTTGCTTGGTGCATAATTCTTGGAAAGTTTGATTTGAATTTGTGGCTTGTTTGAATTTGAATCAAATAGAGAAAGTAAAAAGAAAAGAGAAAACCAATTCCAGAATAAAAAGAAAAGAGAAAGAGGCCCAACCCGCCGCCCCCCTCGGCCTTTCGGCCCAGCCGGCCCAATCCCGCGCGCGCGCTCTCCCCCCCCCCCCCCGCTCTCTCTGCCCTGGCAGGCCCGCCCGTCAGCGCAGCCGCCTCTCGCGCGCCCGCCTCCGCTCTCCCCTCTCTCTCTGCTCGCGGGCCCGGGCTGTCAGCCCCGTCGTCCTCGCGTAACCGCCGCCGAGCTGCGCGCGCCCGCCTTCCCCGCGCCCACGTCGCGCGTGGAGCTCGCAACTGACCCGCCCCTGGCCACTTGAGCCCCGAGCCCCACTCGCCCTCTCCCCCTCCCCCATTTGCGCTCCAGTAGACCCTCTTCCCCCCTCGCTGCGCGCACGCAGAGCGCCGCCGCCATAACCCCCGCTGTCCCGAGCTCGGTTCCCCGTCGCCGTTGGAGCTCCGCCGCGCCCTTTGCCCCGGTGAGCTCCGCCCCGACGTCCGCAACCCGGGACGCGCCCCAATTCCCTCTCCCCCTCCCTATTTCTCTCTGCCCGCGCTCACCCGCCGTTCCCCGTGCAGCCGCGGAGGTCCCCCACCGTCGCCCCGGACCACCGTCGCGCCATTGCCGCCGCCGAGGAGTCCCCGGAGCCCGCCTTGAGGTAAGGAACCTCTCCCGCCCCTATCGACCCTTGCTTTGCTCTCTGCTGCGTATAATTCTTCGCCGGAGTAGAGTAAACCCGCCGCCGAGCCGCTCCGCCGTGAACCGCCCCCCTCCGGTGCCCCTGCCCCGACCCAGACCCCACCAGAGGACTCCCCGTGCCCTCCCCAACCTTCCCGGCCACTCAGGTCGCCCCAGAGGCCCGCCAATCGCTCGCGCCCCTCGTCTCCGGCGAGCCCTCCGCCGCGGGGACGAGCGCCGCCGCCCCAGCTAGCCGTAGGAAAGACCCAGGCCGCCCACCCGATCCCCGCCGTTCATCCCAGATCGGGCGGCCCTGATTCAACTCGCCCGGACCCAATCCTGGCCGTCCGCCGGAGATCCAGCGGCCCAGGCCCACTTCCCCCTCACCCCGTCTCCCTGCCAGTTGGGCCTCGCCTGTCAGCCCGCCCGCGCGCTCGCCCTGCCCGCCGGCCCTGCCTGTCAGTCCGCCCGCGCGCGCTCTGCCCGCCCGGTCCCGCCTGTCAGTCGCCTAGGCCGCCGCGCGCTCGCGCGCCCGCCCGCAGGATCTAATCCTGGCCGTTCGCTTGAGATCCGACGGCCGTAGGAGCCCGATACCCCTTCGCCTGCGCATTTTCTTAAAGAGACCCCCGGTTTTCTGGAATTTGAACCCGCCGTCCCTGGTTTCTCGCAGTTAAGTCCCTGGCCCTTTTATTTAATTCAAAATAGGTATTTAGGGTATAATTTTAATCCCCAAACTTGTAAAATTCATAACTTTGTCATATGAACTCCAAATGAGGTGCTTCAAATTGCAAAATGCTCATTATGTTTTTGTCTATCTATTCAAACAATGTTTCCCTGCTGTTTCCATGTACCAATTAATAGTTAATCACTAGAATAGGATTAAGACTATTGGAACCTTATTTGAGATAATTAGAAATTGGTAGACTTTAATAAGAGTTGGATTACTTAAGTTTATGGACTTAAACACCTAAGTTTAGAAACTTAAAACCATGTAGTGATTTAATTCCACCACTGACTTAAACTTGATTAGTGGATAATGAATCACTTTGTATAGTCCTCTACCCCAGACCTAGGGAACACCAGAGTGCCTATCCCTTTTCAACTATGAACTTGTGATCTCTCTGCTGCATATGTTTGGAATGTTGCTTTTTGTTTGTTATCTTCCCAAGTGCATAGTGTGAATGATTACTTTACGTAGACAACGAGCAGTCTGTGTTTCCCGAGGAAGTTGCAGAGGAAGTCCCTGATCAGCAGTTTGGTGAAGGCAAGTGTCCTCTGTCCCATTATGTCCTATTCATTTATAACTTACTACCCCGCACTACTTACTTGAAACCTAAGGATTGACTAGCTTTACATTTTACTTTATCCTTGATGACCTTATGGGCTATTATGGTTAGCACTTTGCTATTGCTTCAACATAATCAATGAACATGATGTGACTATTTATGATACTGTTATCCTGATGATGTTGATGATCTTGTGATACTCTAGGGGGCTCAGGCTGTTTCCTGAGTACCTCTCCGTAAGGACTGGTTCGTTGAGAGACCACCCGGGATAACAGTGCAACCATGAGGGTGAAATGGGATGCCCTTAGCTGATTAATTGGGTGAACTAGAGGTGTAGTTGCTTAGCCGTCGTGCCGTCAATGGGGTCCAGGCACAGTGCTTGCTCTGCCGAGGCTGAGTGCCGAGGTTCTTTCGTTTTGCTCTTTGTTAGTCACTCTCCTGCGGGGAGGGGTACTGTGTTTATCAAACTGGAGAAACCTAACGAGCAGCTATGATCTCTAGGGAATCTTTGTAAAAGCTACGTAGTGATGCCCTGCCGGACCACCTAGGTAGTGGTTAATGGGGATTAGCTCTCCCCGGGTAGAAAGGGAATCATGACTCATGGGTAAAGTGTGCAACCTCTGCAGAGGGTAGTGGAACTGATATATCAGCCGTGCTCACGGTTATGAGCAGCCTTGGGATCCTCTTTGATTAGAGACACAGATGGTTCGAGATACAAGGATTATGTTATGGTTTTGGTTCGACTATGATGATGACGTTCCTCGATGAGGAAATGGTTTACGGGTTGGTTAATGCTAAAATCTGGCTTCTACTAATGATAAATACCTGACCAACTAAAAGCAACTGCTTGAGCCTAACCCCACATAAAGCTA